>NC_068297.1:30900591-31259677 GCF_025860055.1 Xyrauchen texanus | reverse complement strand
TTCCAGTTTTTTTTTTCCTTTCATCGTAGCCTACTCGCGCCCCCCCGGGAGAGTGTGGGACGCGCCCCACCGGTTGAGAACCACTGAGTTAAAGAATGATTTTATTGGTTAGTCTAGTGGAAGTGTTACTTTGCTGAACAATATATAATGATGTGAACAATATACGTTGGAGAATGATATGATATGATCTAGTGTGTGTGTCATTCTCTCCCCATGAGGATCCGGATCGGGAACAGCAACTGCAGACCTGAATTGATATTTAAGGGTGTGGCAGGGCGGAGGGTGGGGCCGGGTCGTGATCCTACACACCCGGTCCCATATTAGGCCACTGTAAAGGGGTTCAATGGGAAGGAGGAGGCGAGAACCGGCTTGACAATGTAAATAATATTTTAATTACCAACTTAAACAAAAGACAAACACACACATATGACGGACATGTCCGTAAACGATCTCTCTCTCCCGCACGATCCTCTGCAGTCGACCTTTATCCCTCTCGAAGGCTTGATTAGCCTAATACGGGACCGGGTGTGTAGGATCACGACCCAGCCCCGCCCTCCGCCCTGCCACAAAGGGGCACTCCTAAAATTCCTGACAATAATAAAGAATGAGTAAATGTTTCAAAACTTTTGACCAGTAGTGTATATATATATTCTAAATACTTATTTTTTAGATTACTTCAACACTGATAGATTTTTTTTCAATTGTTTTGACTATAAAAACTCCCACATCTATAAAAATACATACTCTGTAAAACCTAAATATCTTATGCAGTATTGTTTCTAAAACAAGATTAATCAAATTGATCAAAATCGATTTTTTTTAAAAAATATTTTTACAGGAAAACAATTAAAAAAATATTATCAAGTATAGGATTTTTCCCCAATATCAAAGGTCTTCCTAGAAAAATAAATTATGATCCAACATGAATATCCAACGTGAATTTACTTGATATAAAAAACTTGATCGTGCCTGGTAACATGTTCTTGTAAAATGGCTAGAATGAGCATTTAAGCTTAGTTTAAAGCTGAGAGTTTACACAAGGTTTATGTCTTGTGCTCGAAACTTACTTCTCTGTCTGCTCATATGAATGTAATACATCATAATAAAGTGTATCACCGCTGATCAAATGCAATTTGGATTGCATAATTTCTATGTATACATTTTTCCATCTGAAAGGACTAAATATTAAATGACACAAATGACAATAAAATTCAAAGTAATCTCTTCAGTAATCAAAATATTTTTGAATGTAACTGTATTCTAAATACCAATTATTTAAATTGTAACTTTAGTGGAATACAGTTACTTATATTTTGTATTTTAAATATGTATTCCCTTTACATGTATTTCGTTACTTGCCAACCCTTATGGTCCAGTTTCTTTCACTGAATTGGGGCTCACCCTTCGTTACACAGCAAGCCAGTCTTTTTTCAGGCTCATGTGTAGACCTATTTTTATTGTACATTCAGTTACATTACACCTGCCCAGAGACCCTTGGTCATGGAGGCAGAGGTAAAACTGAAGCTGAAAATATTGTATGCCTGTTCACCAGCGTGAATTACGGGCGAACCTGAGCTAAATTGGTCGACTAAAAAACTGTTTAGACACTAAACCGGTCCCAGCATATACAATGGGGGAACAAAGTGTAGTGCTCCAGACAAAGTGCTTTAACACACTAGATTAAGAATTTAGTTCACCATGTTATTCACGGGAGGACGCAGACAAAACTTTGAGGTATGAAGAACTGCAAACTTGACTCCATAGTGAATGCCGCTTCATCAATAAATACTTTAGGCACATTCTCACCCCGACTCGTCACATACGGACGCTTCGGGCGGTTTCGTCGCATATTGACGCGCCGGGTACACCTTTGGCGTCGTTAGACTTCCATGTGTCTGCGCGAACCGGAGCGTGCAGCGTTGAAATGTCACGTCTCGGGTAAGCTCACGCCACGAACGGGTGGACAGTCGAGACCACGATAAATAACAATCAAAAGGAATAGGCTGCAATGGCCCTCCAACTGTTTTTTGATGTTTAAAACCCCACACACGTCACGTTCTACATATCTCCGAACCGGAGCGTGTAGCGTTGAAATGTCACGTCTCGGGTAAGCTCACGCCGCGAACGGGTCGAGAGTCGAGACCGCGATCAATAAAAATCAAAAGGAATACGCTACATTGGCCCTCCAACCGGTTTTTTATGTTTCGAAACCGGACGCGTCGTAAAACGACGCCAAAGGTACACCCGGCGCATCGATAAGCGACGCCAAGGGGTCCTGCCCGAGCGTCCGTATGTGACGAGTTGGGGTGTGAGAATGTGTTGCATTAGTTAGCTTCAGCAGGTCAGAAGACTGCGGTCCTCTGAACGGTCCTGTGCTTGTCTGTATGCAACACATGTGGGGGGAAGTATAACAGTGTGATTCTCTAGGACGCCCACGTGATCCACGAAACAAGTGAAGGAAAAAAGTAGATAAAATACATTGCATCTCCTGATAGAATCCCGAGAGAATTATGGCACCAACAAAGCACTTCTTGCATTGGTTCGCCATCACTCAGCACCCTCATTCTGCAGCCAGGCTCACCGTTCCTTGCAGTATCCCCTCTGCCTTGAGCAGAGATTCGAACGGGCAGGGGAGAGAGAGAGAGAAACAGAGAGGCAGAGGCCACTCCTCCATTGCCTTATTCATGTGTATTCTCCCAGAACAACACAGAAAAAGACAATAAGGACAAAAGGGCCCATTTTGTTTCCTAACGGTCCAACGATGAATTCTCTCATACAGCATTTTTTAATGACGACGGCTCCCAATGCATATGGTCTGTCGCACACGTTGTTCGTCAGAAAATGGCCGCTGAGCTAGGCCTCAGAGCATGTCCGACGAGACTCACACTTCTGTTTGCACTTCTATCTTCTCAGACACAAAGCTGAAATCCCAAATGGCTCCAGCACCCGGAGCTCTAAATCTGGAGGCCGTAGAACTGGAATAAGTGGGGATTTCCTTGTGAGAAATTGCGAGCCTTGACAAAGCCCCGCTGTCCTCGTCGGTCCCTTGTAATATTCATACGCTGTGTTATACGCTGTGTCCCTACAGGTTTGCCATTCAAAATGGAGAAAATAATTGTCGCTTTGATATGAGTTGCTAAAAACAAGCACAGGCTTAAACAATTTGTGCACTGAAGAACAGAAAATCTGATTTGATTGCATTTATGGAGCCCGTGAAATACTGTAACTCCCTGAGGAGTGTTGATAAAGTGCCATCAGCCAATAAATTGCCGTGATTGTATAAGGGTCTCCGAACACATGACACTCAGATGGTGTTCCATAGTATTCATACGCAGCTCGAGTTTCACAAAAGGAACCCACTGCTAACATGTCAAGGGTTATGCCTGGCCAGTGGCTAAAGTGTTCTGAGTTTTGCTTTCTGTTTCCCAGGGCATTGCTCTAGACGAATGCTAGACAATTCTGAGTGGCTGTGAGGTGGTTGCTTGCGCAAGCCAAAGAGCCAACCCCCAAATATCTATGATATTCTGGTCCCTAGATATGATTTGGAACTCTCCTTCAGTTTCTGTTGATGTATTTATTTGTTTTTTTGCTCCTGTTATATTGGCTACCTGGCAAAAAAATAAAACATATGTCTGATCAGATTGAAACGAAGCACACTTCTCCTTAACAAGCTGCACGATTCATGTTTGCAGCACAAACGTGTTACTTAGTGTTAATAGATTTTTAAAACTTAGTGAGCAGCACTAATTATCAATCAAACAGGTCTCCCCAATATTGTCGCTCCAGGGGCAAGCGTGTTTCATCAGCAGTCGAAAAATAAAGTTTAATGCAGACTGTATCCATGCTAACAACTATGTCAACCTTTGTACATAGCCACCCAGAAATGCTAAAATTATGACAACATTTATTATCTGCCTTTAAGAAGCGGGGATTGAGAAAGTTGTTTGTCTTACCTACTGTCTGGCCTATTGAACATTCCTAAGGTGCCCTACTTGGAGGTAAAAAGCCTTCAGCTCTTCTCAACAGCACACCTCTAATTCTGAGAGGACCACCCTGGGGAGGATTCAATTAACCAGTCGTGCGTTTGGGACAATTTAATCCCTGAAGCCTCATTTATCTCCATAGACACACATCGCAAGGACCAGACTCTGGAAGAGTGCCGTCCTGTATTACCACTCTGCTCTTACACATTATGTACAGCAGCTCTTCACTGTGAATATCAAGTGTGAAAGTTTACTTCTGTATTCATCACCAGAGGCACGTTGCTTGATTTTGCTTCTAGATTTGAAAGTTAATCTTAATAGGAGTTAGTTTGCCTTCACATTGTGCCTTGCATATTCAATAAGCTGTCAAAAAACATTTGCCCTTGTTTTTACAATGTGTCACAATTACAAAACAAAAGAAAAAAATAACTATTCTGGAAGGGACAACACCCCAAAAGAGACTTTCCAAAAAGGATTTCTTCCTTTCTCCTTTTTTGTATGCTAATCTTGAAACCTTTTCCGGCTTGGCATCATTCAAAAAATAGTTATCCCCAAAATGATAATTATCTCATACATTTCTCTCCCCTATGCCATCTCAAACTAATTTTGCTTTCTTTCTTTAGCTGAACACAAAGAAAGATATTTTGATGGACATATGATGTGAATACGTAGAATGAAATTCAGTGGGTACCAACACTGGGTAACTTTTTAGTCTTTGTCACCATCTATGTGATACAATCAGTTTTGGGTGAGACCACACTAAAACCAAACTCTAATTCTTTTTATTATTAATCTTGGTAATACTCTATTTTAAGGGTCCACAATAATGCACTTGTTAAGCATGAATAAGACATAACTGACAACTTATTAAACCTCTTAAATTTTTTCTGTAGAAAGTAATGTAATAAATGTTCAATTAATAATAAATTACTAAATTGCTAATAAATTACTATACTATTCTATTAAAGACTATTTGACCCATCTTCTAAATTGCAAGTTTAACTTATTCAAGTTTATGGTATGTTTTGCATATTTCAATTGCAATACAAATCTCTGAACATATTTAAGTTTACTGCAAATACTGTAATTGTCATGTCTACATGTGTTTTTGTTCATGTTTTGTTTTCATATCATTTATTTTGAAATTCTAGTTCTTGTTTCATGTCATGTGGTTCCCTTGACATGTGATTTCATGTTTCCCTCCATGTTCATGTGTCTTGTATTCATTGGTTTATTGTCTTATCAGTTCTAGTTTGTCATTGGTTTAAGGTTATTAGTCTTGTTAGCTTGTATATAGTTCTGTCTTGTTTATTGGTTTTGTTTTACCCAATGTCTGCGTATTTAAGCCCTCATGTTTGCCATTGTCCCTTGTCAGGTATTGTTAATGTAACCTTGTTTGCTAAGTCAAGTTTAGTCAAGTTTATGTTAATTGTTCATGTTTAGTTTATGTTTATAGGGTTTTGGATTTAACATATTTCAATAAACTGCGTTTGGGTTTTTCATCTTCACGTCTTCATCATTTCCAGTGCCACCATATCGTTACAGTAATCACCTAATAAATGACAACCAAATGAATATCCAAATCATTAAGTAAAAGTTTCATTTTAGAACAATCAAATTGTCTTAATTTTAAGAGTTTAGCAATTCATTTGTAACAATTTAGTAAAACTAAATAGTCTTAATATAGTTAACTTTAAGTTTTCTTCCCATCTAAAAAGTGCAACACAAACCAATACATTGAATAGGTCAAACTTTCACTTAAGAACAGGTCAAGTTGTCCTCTTTAATACATGATTTTAGATATTTCTTTGAAACAGCTTTGAAACCAAGACTAATTTGTCATGATTACAAAAATATATTTAAATCATTTTGAAAACCACCTAATAAATGAAAAACAAATATAAATCCTGAATATGCAAAATGTTCACTTTAGAACAGGTAGTCCTGTAATTTAGTAGTGACAGCTAAAGCTAATACTTGTTATCTTTAATTACTGGCTTAAAATTGTTTAATAAACTTGCCATATGAGGTATTTCTGAAATAGAGCATCACTACTTACATTACTTTGCACATAAAAACAAGACGTTTAATATGGCTAAGATAGCATTACTCTACATCCGGTTATGTATTATCTATTATCTAATTTATGCTTAACTGTGTTATTGTGGACCCTTACAATAAAGTGTTACCTAAATCTTACAACTATGAATCTCTCTGTATATAAATCCATATACAGAGTGTGTCTTCAGTGCTCTATGAATGCTTCAAGCACAAGGAAGTGTATCCAAGCTTCAAATCATGATTGTGCCTAAAATAATGCAGATGGCAATATTTATGGCCTGTTTATTCATTTAACATCCTTCTCCCTTCTGCAATAGACAATAATGATGAAGAAGCTTATATAAATACTTCATTCACCATTCAGCAGCATTTCAGTTACAGTATCATGTTTCTGGCACCTCATCAAAAGGATAAGATCAACCAGAAAAGTATGTTATTTACTCATGTTATGTATATATATATATATATTAAAACTGATAAAACTGATTATAAAAAGAGAGAGAACTATCAAAGGAACAAGAAAGCAAGAACAAGTATGTATAATATTTTATGTATAATATGTATAAAAAATTATGTTCTTAATTCTCCAGGGAAGAACTGATACATAATCCAATGATTTGTCTACTTGCAGTATGGGAGAATCTCGTACGCCTGTCCTCCTTATACCTGGATCTACATTTTAATGGGCTCATTACTGCACGGGCAGCTGAGAAGTAAAGTGTAGTCTAAACGGGGCCCCTTTTTTCTCGAAGAATACCAAATAGAGGCCTCTAACTTGGAGGATTGTGGCCCATGACGAGCCAGACTTAAGTTAATCAATTTTTCCACCGTATCATGTCTTTTTGTTAGGGGGAAAACCATGTGACTATCAATAAGACCAACCCAGCAATCTAACACATATGTTTAACAGGGCAATTGAATATTATTGTTAATACCTGGCTGTATATGCTGCTAAAATATTAATATGCAATATGCTTACTATAATTTGAGTAATGCATGACCAAATAAGAAGTGAGTCTGAACACTGCAATTGAAATGCCTTAAAGAGAGCGTACAGTGTATTTTTAATGAATAAACTACAGTATATTCTGATGATTCACTGTGGATATTGCACAAATATTCAGTTTTTCCATGGGAAATGGCAAGGATTTTAATTACTCACAACCTCACTGTCATTCCCATCAAAAAATTAAGATGGCGCTAATGTGACTAAGGTGCATACTATCTGAGAGATAATTGTTATATATGAAGCTTTTGATTTGCTTGGCCCCAGTGCCAAAAAATAAATAATATAAAACTATAAAATAGACAGCCACATAAAACAACACACACCACTTGGTAGCATCTAAACAAATATACATGCGGTTTCCAACAATAGCTTGCACTTACTTACCAATGTCTCCCTTTTAGCAAATCAGTTAGGACTACTGGGAGAACGTCATGTTTCATAATGAATATTCATGGGCAAAGATGATAAGGTCTGTAACCCGGCCTAAGGGTTTCAGGCCGGGTTCGGGTCGGTTTTTCAATTTGGATTGTGCGTTCGGGTTTGTAATTATTGAAAAAATAAACAGGCCTACCAAACTTGTTTCATGCATGCACTCTCTCTCACAGATGCGCGCAGACAGAGTTAGGGGCCATTCACATCGAACATGTTTTTGTGCCGTCTGTTCTGTTTTCCCATTGTTTTCCTATGTATGCACATGCTGGACGAATGTCTTTGACTGTTGCACCGCATCTCGCTATTTCTTCAGCGTCTCTCACAGGATCTGCACTTTTTAAACGATGTGTCATGTTAAAAAGAACTTCAAATGTTCAAAAACTCATGTCGAGACACATGCGCTTTGTTTCATTCTTTGCACCGTGTCTAGATTGTTTTTATCGCAAGAGTTACAAAGACTCAACATTCTGAATAATTTGAGGCTGCATAGAGGGGGCTGTTGTATTGTTTCAAATTGTTCCAGATTATACCAAGCATGTTTGTATGCTTACACAAAAATACAGCCTATTGCAACAGTACTTGCTTAGAGAAGAAATTTTATAGATAGTGAGCGATTTCGGGTTCGGTCTCATAATCTGATGATATTGTTCAGACCACATGTCTCGGATATGGGTCTGGTTCAGGTTTTAATATAAGGCCCATGCAGATCTCTAGGAGACATTGAATCCCCCCCGCGCCATACACAAACACACTTTAGTTTACTCTCTGCCCCTGATTTAAAACACTAATTCAAGTCCAACCTATAAGCTCTAAACCTATTTCTCATCCACATAACAAATATTAATTTTCTCTGCCAAAACATTTACCATTCTGTATGTAGTAGGTCATAACCACATCACAGACACAGACAACCTAAATGTACATGTCAAAGTATGAGCACAAACTTACACATATATATATATATATATTTTTTTTTACTCTCACATTGGGTGGCATTATTTCCTCAACAAACAAGTTGAGACATCCATCACTGAAAAAAAAAAAAAACTACACCAATCCAAAAGCAGAGCAATTTGATGTAGACTAGAGCCTACTAGCCCAATGATTATTTATATTCTTAATGATAAAATCTGTTTTCTAGGCTGTTGCTATTAGCTTGTCAGGCATGAGGACTAACAAGCAGCAGAAGTTGTAAACTGCCCGTAATATATTATGTTACACCCTGTAGAGTAAAGAATATATAAAATATACATATATTTAAGTGCATAAAATATTGGTGATATGCATACATTTACATTTTCCTACCAATAATAAGATAATATAAAATACACATTATTCTTGCATTAGTTCCCTGTAGAATCCCTTAATGTGCATTGCAGTGATATGTTTGTTTTTATTAAACCATCAAAGCTTTTAATGAAATCATGAGTCCTTTTCACGGGGAATAGTTTTGCTTCAAATCAATACTATACAATGTTCAATTATTATTTAAGATTGCTAATGATTTTCAGTGGAGAATTCCCTCAGGTCTTTTCCATTTATATTTTATCTCATTCTCAACAAAGCAAACCAAGATTATTATAATTCTGCTATTATTTATTAATTTATTTTATTTTTGTCTGTGAAAGCTTTGATTATCATTCAAAAATGTTTTGTCTTATTCCATAGCATATAGCATGGATGATTTGTAGAAATGCCACTTTGCAAACCTGTATGCCATTTATCCTACATGATATGCTTAAAGCTGTAAAGTTGTTTAAATTGTCATTTTTACAGCCGTTTGGGGGTTTGTTGACATTACATTGTCATGGATACGAAGTTGTAAAATTGGCTATAACTTTACACAGAAAGATGAAACAAATGCTAACACATATTGTTCAATAATAATAATAGCAAAACTTCATTTTCTACAGCACATTTAAATGTTGCATCTTAAAGCGCTTCACAAGAAAAAAATGAAAATACATTAATACAAGAAAACATGCAATAAAAAAATTATAATACAATAATCACAGAAAAGCAACCCCCAAAAAAGTTAGTTTTAAGATAAGATTTAAAAATACTAAAAGATTCAGCATGTCTAACCTCAGAGGGAAGAGAGTTCCACAGTTTTGAAGCAAGAGAACACCCATAGAACGTAGACGAGTAGGAGGAACAGTTAAAAAATAGATTCGGAGGAGCGGAGATCACGCATTGGAGTGTAGGGTGTTAAAAGTTCAGACAAGTATTGAGGGGCCAAACCATGCTAAGCCTTGTACATAGGTAAGCTTGAACATTTTAAAGTCTACACGGGAGCCAGTGCAAGGACTCCAAGTTAGGAGTGATGTGATCACCTGTCCTACTCCTAGTTAAGATTCTAGCAGAAGAGTTTTGCACATACTGCAACTTATTTAAGGTAGATTTAGAGACCCCAACAAGTAAAGCATTGCATTAATCAATTAGAGATAATACAGAAGTATTGATCATATATTCAGCCACCGAGAAAGATAACATGGGGCTCAGTCTTGCAATGTTTCTGAGATGGAAGAATTATGTTTTAGCAGTATTCTTGACATGAGGATCAGATGTTAAATTTGCATCAAATATCACCCCCACATTTTTCAATTTGGTTTGAAACTCCAGAGCAGAGCCATCAATATTTAAGATTATAGAACCAGCTTTACTAAGCTGGTGGGGTGAACAATGAGCATAACCTCAGTTTATGTCTTGTGGCTATACTTTTGAAAAAGTGAGTCATTTTATGTTTAAAAAATGGCCCCATTCACTTCCACTATAAGTGGCTCACTTTAACTTTACATTTTTAAAGAAAATACAAGCTTAACTTGTATTGAACCCAGAACATTCCTTTAATATACTCAAAAATACTAGATATTTTGTGATAATTTGGTGAATTAGCCTATAATGAAAATGTAATTCTCTGTCATCTCTAATTTTTCTCACTATACTTCTTCCTTTTTGTGAATAACTTGTCCTCCTTTCCCCTTTGAATCCACTGATATCTTGTTCCTAATATCAGTGTTTGTTTTAGTGAGATTGGCTATCTTTATAGGAGAAATCTTCAAATGTGTCACTGTTGAGCTATACCCACAAGCACGTATGGTGTACATAACATCTGAACCTTGACCCATGGCACTGGAAGCAGGTCGTTTTGTGTTTGCTAATCGCACAAGATGCCATGGTGTCATTGGCTAGAAGGGTGGGTGGAGGCACTATACCTGATGTGAAATACTGTTAACAGAATTAATTTCCTCTCTGCTCTAGAGCCTGATAAAAATTCATACAAGCAACAACCATCAAGCACAGCCAACAATGACAGATCAGAACCCACCACAACTGGACCTTTCCAGGTCTTAAAGGTGCAGTAATGATTTTAAGGCAATTTTTAAGGTTAATATTCTATTCAGTTTTAAATTAACCAAACCTATCTCCCTACCCCTAGACCTTAAACCTAAACCTAGTTTCAAAAGAAGCACAATTTGGTCATGCTTGGAAAAGCTTCTAAATATTATTAAATATGGTTCATTATGTAATGCAAATATTAAAATGTGTGGCCTTACAAGTCATGCACTACAGTACAAGTGTTTTCATGTTGCATTTGTGAGGAAAAGGGTATAAAGAGTTTTTATGAACTGATAATTTACACTTTATTGTAAATTATAATCCCAGGAGATCAGCAGTTACAGAAATACTCAAACCAGCCTGACTGGCATAAACAACCATCCATGCAATTATCTAATTATCCAATTGTGTGGCAGCAGTGCAGTGCATAAAACTATGCAGATACAAGTCAGGAGCTTCAGTTAATGTTCACATCATCCATCAGAATGGGGAAAAATGTAATCTCAATGATTTGGACCGTGGCATGATTGTTGGTGCAAGATGGGCTGGTTTGAGTATTTCTGTAACCGCTGATCTCCTGGGATTTTCACGAACAACAGACTCTAGAATTTACTCTGAATGGTGCCAAAAACAAATAAAAAGATCCAGTCAGTGGCAGTTCTGTGGATGGAAATGCCTTGTTGATGAGAGAGGTCAATAGAGAATTGCCAGACTGGTTCAAACTGACAAAGTCTAAGGTAACTGATAACCTCTCTGTACAATTGTGGTAAGAAGAATAGAATCTCAGAATGCTATTCTGTGATGCAGGTTGGAGCAGTTTTGGCAGCACAAGGGGGAACTACACAATATTAGGTAGGTTTTAATGTTGTGGCTGAATGGTGTGTATATGTATGTATATATATGTATGTAATATATATAAAAATATTTTATATAATATATATATATATATATATATATATATATATATATATATATATATATATATATATATATATATATATATATATATATTTTATATAGTAACATGTTTCTATGAGATCAGGCAGAATAAATTATGTAGATTACAGTGAACTGTTCATTGTTTGATGCTTTAATTTTTGCTGTTGTATTGTTAATTTTCAGTTACAGTTACTAGAAATATATTTGTATTCAGATTGACTATTTGAAATAGGTGTAAATATCACCTGGCACACAGTGCAGCTATCTGCACACAAATAGTGTGGTGGAAACTAAATGAAATAAATAGTTTTTTAAATCTCACTGCATTTAGATTGCTAAATTTCAATGATTGATAAAGAAAAATAAGTCTTAATATCTTGTTATTGGTTTTAGCATATTTTGATATATTTTTTTCTTTATTCTTTATTTATTTATTTTAAATAATAAGGTCCATAAATTAGAAGATTTTTTTTTTTTTTACTATAACTGGAGAATTTGGACATCAATACACACTACATCAATTCCAGTGTTTACTCCGTCCTAATCGTCCTTATGTCAGATCTTGAGATCTATACATTTATACACTGATACATCAGGCCAATACATCAGGCTAGCTCTGGCTGTTAAAGCAATAATGGTTATGCAGTTATTTTCCACCATTGTTCTATGGACCTTTAATACTGTGTTTAATGCAGGCAGTGCACTCCCCCTTAGCCACACCCAGTTTTATTCCCAGGGCCTAGTATGCAGGATAAATAAGTGAGAAGCAAATTTATATTGTGCTGTGAAGGTTGAAAAGATTTGTGTGATCAGCAATGGCCATTATCATACTCCATGTCAGCATTATACCAGTAAACGCACCACTGAAGCAGTGTACTAGCTGAGAGGCTGATAAAGCCATCAATAACTTAATTCAAAAGAACATGTATGTGTCTCCCACAGTGCCTGTAGAAGAAGGGGCAACTCGGAGAGGTGTGATGGGAATTGGGAGTAGAAGGTCATCTGGGGTCATGAAGCTATGAGTGAATACTGATGTCATCCACCCCCTCGGGTGTGTGAATGGTCGTCTGTCACCTCATCAGAGCAACATCATCTGGCCACCCATACTGTCACCCCCTACAGCTTGTCCAAAAGAGACCCCTCTATATCCATGCTCATGTGCACACAAATACATGTGCAAACACACACACACACAGGATTGGACATACAGTATGATGTCTCATATAAGAAATATATGGCTCTATCACTGCTATTTAATTCTTTTTCCCACTGTGATTAAATTGAAAAAAGGGGAAGGTTTATTGCTTGAGATGCTATTGAATTTACAGTGGACAGTTGTAGATTAACAACAGGCAATGTTTCATTTAATGTGTTTGAATTCAATGCTAAATAATGCTGTAAAACTGACGGACCATAGTATCACGACAACAGAAATATGCACAAACAATTAATTTAAAAAAGGGGTAATGTTTTTTATATCCAAAGGTTAAATTGGGCCAGAATGGGCCTGAACTGCGATCCAGCACCCTTGATAAAATAATAATAAAAAAATGACTTGTGTGTCAATCCATTCCAATTCTTGTGTGGTCTGGTCCATATTCAATTTTGTCTGTTTAACACATTCTTTAGTCTGTTGCGGAACCTGGTAGAGGCGGCATATTTGAGAGCAGTTCTCTAGATAAGGTCAAGAATGCAGATGCATGTTCCACTTCTATATTGCTTCGCGACCTGCTTTCTGGTCCATAGAAATTGTGAAATATGCAACCCACTGTGCCCAGGTTCCCCTGTTTCTGACATCCACTGAAGAGGATGTCATGCCACAGTTGCAATTTTGTGATTTGTCATAGGGCACCAGAATCACCACCCGAGTTTAGGGTTCCCCCACCTTCAAAATCCCAATTGAATCCCTAATTAAATCAATAATTTAATTGTCCATGCATCTGATCTTGAGATCTATACATTATACACTGGGCCAATAGAACCTAACCCTAACCTTGTCCTTCACCCTAACCACTCCCTCTACACCTAAACCTAATTCTAACCCCACTACTTAGCCCACCCTTACCATCCCTAGCCCCCATGTCCCTGTCCTACTCTTGTTAATACTGAACACATGAGGCCCACCCGAATTTGGGTATGTTTGTTCATGCAAAAACCTTTAGGGGGTGATCTCTGGTAGAAGCTTGAAGCATAGCATCTGCCAGTCATGACCTTTGACCATACCTGGGTTGCTGATCCCCTGGATGCCTGGGAGGCAGCAATCTGTACGAAGATGGCCCTGGTTCTTGGATCTTTGGGATTTGAGGTTGGTAGGTTCATTGAAGGAGTTTGCTAACTTTTAAGGAGGGGAAGGGAACATTTCTTAGATTTTGGAATAGTGGAAAAGAGACTGTGGGATTAAACTTTGTTTAGATAAACTTGAATTTTATAATATAAAGATTATTACGGGATAAGCATTTTCATGGGATTAGCACTTTTAAGGTTTAAAATTCATAAGTAGAGGTAGTCGAGGGTTTCTATTTAAAATTCAATTAGGTTAAGATGGTCGTCTTTTTTGAGGGAAGGTTCTAATACTTAACAAACCAAAAATGCTTTGGAAAACATCAAAAATATTCGATTTAGAATCACAGACAGGTGGGCATGACAAATTTGAAATCCCAATTATATTTAATGAAAGGCACAGACTATGCTAAAATATACAAATAGTTCAAATTGAAAGAAAAGGTATGAAAAGGTAGGTCTAAAATCTAAAAAAACACTTTGACAAATAACTTTCAAACTTATTAGTTTTAAAACAGACCCCAAAACCCATTGTGGATCCGGTTGTGATAGGTAGAAATTGGGCTAGGTGACATGCCTATGATTGATCACCTATGGCGGGCCACCTCAGAGGAGGGTCTCTAGTAGAATCAAAGGCCAAAACACCTCAGGATACTGGGGGCTACTACTGATGATGAGCCCCTAATATTTCCCTCACTCTGAAGTACAAGCTGACAGTCAGAATGATTTGAGGGAGTAGGACTTAAAAAATAAGTATGGGAAAGTAGGATTCTAAACAATAACTATAACATTTATATTAGCAACATAAACAGACTTCCATTTCTCATGTACCCAGTGATAGGCAGTAGCTTTGCTACAATTTGCGAAGCTATTAGCTTAACTACATTTCTGAGTAACAAGGTGGTAGCTTTGCTAGTTTTTAAATCAAGTAGCTTTTCAATAGCTAAGCTATATTTTGACCATGTAGCGGCATAGTGTTGAGAAAAGCTACACTGCTACATCATGCCTTGTACTCTGTGTTTATTAATGCTAGATTTGAATCAGAACTAACGATCTCCGATGACAAATTTATCGCTCATCTGTGTCAATTCTTTAAAATAAATTGGTCACACATGATAGGAAAGAAGTCTGAATCGGTTTGCGATGCCCCATAAAGCTTGAGCGTGCGCTGCAGAATCATTTGTGCATACACTCACTTGCCAATAAGCTCATTGAGGATTTTATAACACAGAAAATAAAGATAACGCTGGTTGCAGTGGATCTATCAATCAATGGAAACAAATTCTGCAAAAATGTCCTATCGTTTGCAAGTAATGAAGAAGGTCTTTATAAAATTCAACACATTTGCAGCTTTTAAACGACTTCTGCTGGTAAATAAATTTTCCAACCAAAACAATATCAAAACACGTATTAGCCTACATGAAAACGTAATATGGTAATATGGAATATGGTAAACTTGATATGCTTGATATGGTAAAATTGATATGGTATATCAATTTACCATGGTAGTAACATGCTATACTTTGAAGTACTTTGTAGCACCATGCAAATACAGAATGGTACATACATATGTAATTGTATATCAAAGTGCCATGGTATTCTAATACCATCAGAAATCACATTGTTATTACCCAGATGTGCTCTCTCTCTCTCTCTCTCTCTCTCACACACACACACACACACACAATAAATTTGGCCTCTGATGATATATCCTGTAAATCTGTGTCAAGCTGCTGTATTTCTGCTTTGCACAGATGAATATATAGATGAATAGTATACTGTATGTAGGCAGAGTCTTTATACAGGAATGTGCAAATTAAATTGTTTCAATGGGTATGGGTTTGTTGAGGAAGTAGTCTAAATCTGAAAAGTAAATTTAAAAATAGTGATTTTTCTTATTGAACGTGTTTGTAGAGGTAGTAGTATACAGTTGAAGTTTACATACACTTAGGTTGAAGTCATTTAAACTCATAATTTAACCACTACAAAAATTTTATATTAGCTAACTATATTTTTGGCAAGTTGTTTAGGACATGCACTTTTTGCATGACAAGAGTAATTTTTTATTGTTTCACTCAATTTACTACATCACAATTGTTTGCACAGAAGTTTGCATACAATAAGTTAACTGTGCCTTTAAGCAGCTTGAAGAATTCCATAAAATGATGTCAAACCTTTAGACAATTAGCCAATTAGCTTCTGATAGGAGGTGTACTGAATTAGAGGTGTACCTCAGAATCAGAATCAGATTCTGTGGATGTATTTTAAGGCCTACCTTCAAACTTAGTGCCTCTTTGCTAGACATCATGGGAAAATCAAAAGAAATCAGCCAAGACCCCAGAAAAACAATTGTGGACCTCCACAATTCTTGTTCATCCTTTTGAGCAATTTTCAAATGCCTGAAGGTACCACATTCATCTGTACAAACATTACACACGTATAAGCACCATGGGACCACTCAGCCATCAAATCACTCAGGATGGAGACGCATTCTGTCTTCTAGGGATGAACGTAGTTTGGTGTGAAAAGTGCAAATAAATCCCAGAACAACAGCAAGGACCTTGTGAAGATGCTGGATGAAACAGGTAGACAATTATCCATATCCACAGTAAAACAAGTTCTATATCGACATAACCTGAAAGGCTGCTCAGCAAGGAAGAAGCCACTGTCCAAAACTGCCATAAAAAGCCAGACTACAGTTTGCAAGTGCACATGGGGACAAAGATCTTACTTTTTGGAGAAATGTCCTTTGGTATGATGAAACAAAAATGTAACTTTTCATCTATAATGACTATCATTATGTTTGGATCAAAAAGGGTGAGGCTTTTAAATAATTTCTAAATAGTACAGAGAGCAACACACACACTTTGGTTCTGGCTGTAGAGTCTCCGCAGCAGGGTTTTTGGGTGACGTCTCGGCAGCATACTCACTCAGCAAAGCGACACCACTCCAATCGATTCTCCCTACTAAGTGATGCACCCACTGAGAATCATGTTGAAAGAGCCCTTGTCATTGGTTATTCTATTGTAAGGAATGTGGAATTAACTATTGTTAATTGCATTTTGTGTGCCAGAGCGTCTGACATCAAATCAATTTACAAGTGCTGGCTAATGCTAAACGTAGATTTTCTAAAAATTGTATTCATGTTATTCAATTTGCAAAAATGATGTCAGACACTGTAATATGTCCTGGTCTCTGTGGCAGGGCGAAGGGCGGGGCCGGGTCGTGATCATACACACCCGGTCCCGCCCTCCGCCCTGCCACAGTCTCCTCCCTGCTCGTCGTGGTGACGAGGTTTATAGTAGAATAGTGTTACTGAACGACTGGATGTCTGAGTGGTGTCTGGAGAATAAAATAGGATTTATAGACAATTGGAAGAGTTTTTGGGGTAGACCTGACCTGCTAAAGAGAGACGGACTCATCCCTCCAGGGAAGATTTACTGGGGCCCAGCTCAGGAAGCAGACAAACTGGTTAATCCGAACATCTGCTAGCTGCCTTGAGACATCACACAGGTCACATAAACTACAACACCTAGAGACTGTATCACCTAGATATCTCATAGAGACTATGTCTGTTTCCCGAACTACCAAACACAAAACCCTAACTAAATAATTTAGAATTTTTTTTATTAAGGTAAAACTTGAACAAAACAAACAAATTAAAATAAACATCATATAAAGATAGGGCTACCAAACCTTAGATCTCTTTCTACCAAAGCACTAATTGTAAATTAAATTATTACAGATCATAATTTGGATGTGCTCTGTTTGACTGAATCCTGGCTTAAACTGGATGAATATATTAGTTTAAATGAATCTACTCCCCCAGGTTATTGTTATAAACATGAGCATCGTCTGAAGGGTCGAGGAGGAAGTGTTGCTACAATTTACAGTGACGTTTGTGGTGTTACCCAGAGGGCAGGATATAAATGTCTTTAATAATAATAAAAAGTCTTTTTAACTAATAATGCTTAATGTGACACCGTCAGATATAAATAAAAAAACGATGTTGTCTTTTACCCTTGCTACAGTGTATAGATCACCCGGGCCTTATTCTGATTTTCTTGGTGAATTTGCTAAATCTTTATATCTTTTAGTTACTGTAGATAGATATTTAATTGTTGGTGACTTCAACATTCACATAGATAATGAAAATGACACATTGGGATTAGCATTTATTGATATTCTCAACTCGCTTGGAGTCAGACAAAATGTAACAGGACCAACTCATCTTCATAATCATACACTAGATTTAATTTTGTCATATGGAGTTGCACCATGGTACAATGATCACACTCATGCTCTCAAGAGAGAAGCTCGGAAAATGGAGTGAATATGGAAGAATACAAAATTAGAAGAATTTTGCGGTGCATTGAAGGATAGTGTCTGTAGCTACAGACAGGCACTAAAAGCTGCCAGGTCAACACATTTTAGTAAACTCATAGAAAATAACCACAACAATCCTAGGTGTTTCAGTTCTGTGGCTAAATTGGTTAGGAATAAAGCCTCAACAGAACCAGATATTACATCGCAGCACAAGATTAATGACTTTATGAATTTCTTTACTGATAAAATTGAAATAATCAGAAATAAAATTGGAATTATGCAATCATCTGTCATAGCATCTCAGAAAACATCCATCCATCCATCTTCAACCGCTTATCCGAAGTCGGGTCGCGGGGGCAGCTGTTCCAGCAGGGGGCCCCAAAGTTCCCTATCCCGAGCCACATTAACCAGCTCTGACTGGGGGACCCCGTGGCATTCCCAGGCCAGTGTGGAGATGTAATCTCTCCACCTAATCCTGGGTCTTCCCCGAGGCCTCCTCCCAACTGGACGTGCCTGAAACACCTCCCTAGGGAGTCGGCCAGGGGGCATCCTTACCAGATGCCCAAACCACCCCAACTGACTCCTTTCGACGCAAAGGAGCAGCGGCTCTACTCCGAGCTCCTCACGGATGACTGAGCTCCTCACCCTATTTCTAAGGGAGAAGCCCGTCACCCTTCTGAGGAAGCCCATTTCAGCCGCTTGTACTCGTGACCTAGTTCTTTCGGTCATGACCCAGCCTTCATGACCATAGGTGAGGGTAGGAACAAAAATTGACCGGTAGATCGAGAGCTTTGCCTTTCGGCTCAGCTCTCTTTTCGTGACAACGGTGCGAAAAAGCGAGTGCAATACCGCCCCCGCTGCCCCGATTCTCCGGCCAACCTCCCGCTCCATTGTCCCCTCACTCGTGAACAAGACCCCGAGGTACTTGAACTCCTTCACTTGGGGCAATACCTCCTTCCCTACCTGGAGTACGTACTCCATCGGTTTCCTGCTGAGAAAACAGTGTCTCATAATTTTCCTCCCGTGCAACTTCAATCCTTCGCTGTCATAGGTCATGAAGAGCTAAAAAATCTTATTGAAATTGGTTGTGCAGCAGCAAGCTGAAGTTTGCCTGTGTAGCAAACACACTGAGGCAGCGTTTGTGGATGGTTCATGTACTCACTGTGAGAACATGACCATGGCAGCGTTGTGGTCGCAGCTTTCATTTCTTAAAGTGAATGCCACTTCAGCCGCCCCCCTGGCGATGGAAGCGATTTGGGAATGGCAGTGGGCTTGGTTTTGCCGGGTAAATCCCCATGAACCAACCGCCCCCGCTACACTCGCTTGCTTCCGTCTGGGCTCGAGGTGAGTGCGGCTCGCCTCACGGCTAGCCTGCATTCTCCCTTGAGCCCCCGGAATTGGATGATGATCTCGAAAGCCTACAGCGTAACCATACATCATGCCATGGCTCTCCTGCAGGTCCACCAAGCCAGGGCCCTTAAAGAACTGCACCTGGGTATTCCCGACCCCAATGTGCAGCAGGAACTGCGCTCTGCTATCGACCTCGCTCTCAGAGCCACGAAGGTCACAGCGCGGGCAATCGGGCGGGAGACCAGGGCCGATCCAGGAGATGGCCGGGTGACCAGGGCAGATCCGGGAGATGGCCGGAAGAGCAAGACAGATCTGTTAGACGGCCGGGAGACCAAGGGGACCAGAGCAGACCAGACGGGCGACTAGGAGACCAGACCTGATCAGGTGGATGGCTAGGAGACCAAGGCAACCAGAGCAGATCAGGTGGACAGCCAGGGTCAGGAGGCCTGGGAGGTAGCTGTAGGACAGGGACTGGGTCAGGAGGCCTGGGAGGCAGCCGTAGGACAGGGACTGGGTCAGGGGGCCTGGGAGGCGGGCACAGGACAAGGACTGGGTCTGGGAGGCGGCCACAGGACAAGGACTGGGTCAGGGGGCCTGGGAGGCGGCCACAGGACAAGGACTGGGTCTGGAGGCCTAGGAGGAAGCCACAGGATGGGGACTGTGTCAGGGGGCCTGGGAGGAGGCCACAGGACAGGGACTGGGTCAGGGGGCCTGGGAGGTGGCCACAGGAGGTGGAGCCGCTGTAGGAGTCGCCGCTAGTAAGGAGGATGGAACCGCTGAAGGAGGAGTCTCTGGGGAGTGGGCGGAGCCGCGTGAGGAATATTATCTGGGGGAGTGGGTGGAGACACATGAGAAATAGTCTCTGGGGGATCGGGCGGAGCCGCGTGAGGAATAGTCTCTGGGGAAGCGGGAGGAGCAGCGGGAGGAATATACTCTGGGGAAGCGGGCGGAGCCATGGAAGGCAGAACCGTGGAAGACTCAGATGAGAGTATTCAATGATAGGGAGGTTCGCTCACCCGGATAAATACTGCTGCTAGATCCATCTTTTGGTCAGTTCTTCTGTGACAAAGCAGGCAAGGATTAAGGATCTAAACACAGCTTTATTAAACTGAAAAACAAACAAGTAAACTTGGAACAAAGTAAAAGCAAAACACAGGAAACCTGGCACAGCGCATAGACAAAAACATTCATACATGCAAGAACTGACACAGGAAACAGGGAAACTAAGGGCTTAAATACACAAGGGACCGAGGAACACCTGGGGAAACAATCAGGGAATGAGAAATAATCAGGGAGAACCAATCAAGGACTAAAACTACAAAGGACTAAAAAACTAACAGGAAACAGGAACTACAAATTATTTAAACAAAAGACAACAGGGAAAATGACAGTAACAAAACATTAAAATCCCTGGTTACAAATCATACTGGTTAATTCATTAGTTTTACAACATGGATACTACATTACATATTTATGAGAAACCTTATTGTATTATGAAGGTATTATATCCAGTTGAACCTTGAAGTTACCATACAAGATTAAAGATTATAATCATCAATTTGTTAGTTAGAAGACTGACAAATCACTACACATATTTTAAAAGGTACATCAGGCTGTAATCATTAATGTGTCAGTTATAAAAGTGATCACAGGCCATAGAGTCATTTTCAGAATTATCTAGAAAGGCTAGATATGGTGTATATTCTGTGGGTCCATGCGGTCTCTGCTGAGCTAAGAAAGTATGTCCTTGGAACATGCAGAGGGGGAGAAACAGAAGTCCCTCTTTTAGGTCCATTTAGATTTCGGGCCTTGGAACTGTCTTCACAAGTCTCCATTTCCTCATATGGTGGGGAATTTATGCATTTAAGGTCACAAGCGTTTACTTGGCCATTTGGTCTTACCAAGGGTTTAAGTTTGTGGAACAAAAGATCTTCTTTATTGGTCAGCTCTGTCATAGCAAACCCTAATTTAATATTAAACGGGCATGGGAGAGACGGTCTCCTTCAGCAATTTAGGCACGATAGATTTGTTTTTATGACTCTCTAATGGCTCGGTGGGGGATCTATCTGATCTGTGGAATCTGATGTGTTCATTTAATGGCTTTGTTTGTGAATAATCCTACACAATGTTATGGTCTTCTTCACCACACTTGAAACAGATGCTTTTATTTTTGCAACTATTTGACTCACGTCCATATTTTTGACATTTAAATCATTGCACTGGATTGGGCGCAAATGAATCCACTGTGACACACAGATTCTTCTTTGGGGAAGAGGCTTATTAAAAGTGAGGATGGATGTACCAGTTTTGATAACTCGATCCTCTCTTTTGATTATTATCCTTTTCACATTTACTATGTGGTGTTTGAGCTCACGAATAATTTCTACAAAGTCTGCTCAATCAATATTCTGTGTGACCACCTTTGCCTTTAAAACAGCACCAATTCTCCTAGGTACACCTGGACACAGTTTTTCTTGGTTGTTGGCACACAGTTCTTCTATCTATTTAGGTTGTCTCAATTGCTTCTGTCTCTATGTAATCTCAGACTGACACAATGTTCACAATGTTCAATGTTGATTAACTTAGGCAATGAAACTTTGTGAAAATACTGCATGTAATTGCACCACTGCTATACATTTAATAAATTCACAGTATGCCCAACACTATACCACTGCTTCTGGAGTAAATACACACTAAAATAACAACATGTCCAAAAGTGACATTTCTTATTTAATTGTTGTTTAAAAAAAAGTTAACCATGGTTTTATTAAAGTAATATTGTAGTAAAATGTTCTATATGCAAGATTGACAACAAGCATTTGAAATGGGTACTGCAGTCCAAATTCTAAATATTGGAGAGTTATCTGCCCCGCCTCAGACTCGAAGATCATGCTGTAATGACACACCAACACAGTAACTGGAGATGAACCAAGGTCCAGGAGTTTATTAAACATTACACAGAGGAAACAGGAAAGTAGCGTGAGGTGAGTATACAGGTGAGTATACAGGTAAGTATACAGTCTTAACACAGTCTTTCGTCAAACCAGAGATTATAGGCAGAAGGTGATCAACCTATCGCCACAAGGATCCACAGGCCTGTATTTCAGGTACAAACTTTGCCAAAACAGGAAACATTAACTTCAAACCGGATTTCAGACTCACCACATCCATAAACTGAGGATCACGTCAGTATTTAGAGGTATAATGCAATCTCAGAGTTCTCAAAGTCACTTACCTTGCAAATCCAGAGCAGAGAGTTGATAAACAGGTAAGTTAACACACAGGTAAGTACTTTTCCTCTAAAATCGAAAGATGAGTCCAAGGAACCTTAAACAAGGCCAGATGCTGACTGAGTGTGAGGTTTACGTGCAAGTCCAAACAGGGTGATGATGAGCTGCAGGTGTGCAAGATTAAAACTCAGCGAGTGAGAGCGAGTGACTGACGGTGAGGGAGAGGGAGCAGAGTGTAGGTG
This sequence comes from Xyrauchen texanus, assembly GCF_025860055.1. Lineage (NCBI taxonomy): Eukaryota > Metazoa > Chordata > Actinopteri > Cypriniformes > Catostomidae > Xyrauchen > Xyrauchen texanus. The sequence goes on along the minus strand of NC_068297.1, from coordinate 31,236,486 downwards.
AGAGTGGGAGTCTGGTGGATCTGTGACACATGCTGGTTGCCAGAATGTTGACATGCAAATTAGCCAACTCAGCATCCGTTTTAAAGGATTTCTGGGATTTAAGCTGTCTCCATCTTCCAAAGACATCTCCAATATGTATCCTTGTTTTACTACACCTCTGGTCATGGTGGTTTTTAAATGGATGTCAAGGCTTTTTAGGTTGGGTGGAATCTGTTATCCCTGATCCAGTTCGTTTGCTGGCTTCCATGGGCAGTTGGCGGGATCACACAGGCCAAAACATAAACAGAAATTCCAGCCAGAATGGAAACTTCAAAGTAGAATATACTGGCTGTAGCATTGTTATCAGAGAAGTCAGTATTTCAATTTAGCATGTTTCCTAATACTCTAATGATGTATTGTATTATGGTCATTTTATAATTTAGTGCAGTAAAAATATTACATATAGCACCTTTAATTGTGTTGTAACTATTTTTTAACTAAATCCCATGGTTAAACTATAGTTACTGTAGTAAAACTATGGTTAATTTTTGTAAGGGCAAACAAAACAGAAGTCTAATAATTTTCTGTTTAGGCTCACAAATTAAATAATAATAATAATAATGACTTGGATTATGACAAAAAATTATATTTTAAATTACCCATTTTATCCAAAGAAATGACAAAAATAAATTAATAATAATCCATTTAATAGAATTATCCGTATCAATATCGATGATATTGGACTTGAAATTATTGGTATCGGATCGAAAATAAAATAAATGGTATCGCCCATCCCCACTGATGAGAGGAAATAATTAATGCAGCATTGTGAAATAGCAGAATTCCGCTAGCAGAGATCAGTCTGAGATGTGCCTGCTCTCTCATTTTATGAAACATTTATGAATAAATAGCTTTTTATTGTCTTTTATTTCCCAGAAATAGTATTGACCAATCAGAGGGCAGTATATATCACTGTGCCAATTTGATGTTAGGTTTGTTTAGGTTCGAACAAGGGCTGTCGATTTAATGCGTTAATGACCAAAATTTACGCGTTAAAATAATTAACGCACTTTATTCGCAATGCTTAACTGAGAAATGCATGCTTGTAGGACCACCTGTATACTCCAGAGGGCAGTAATTGAAATTTCAGCTGTGTGAGCAACACACAGTTTATACAGTGAAGATAACAATTTCTTGCGTTCAAAACACTGCGCAAATGCGATCTTTAAGGGATCTTAAGATGTGTTTAAAGATTGAGTATAAAACTATATTTAACTCGACACAGTGACCTAAACATTTTATTTTTATGACGCAACACACCCGAGACACGACACAAGCATGTCTGACGCAGGTCGTACGGTCTTTACCTCATACATATTTAATTACCAACAAGGTTAAGGATGTGTCCTTTAAACTGTTACACTGTTTTTACCCAGTCAATCTTTATTTAAGAAACATGCTCCCTGAAATAGATCCACTTTGCTCCTTCTGTAATGCTGTAGATGAATAGTCCGAACCTCTATTTTAACTAGTTTTTCTTTGCTTTATAAAGACGTTTTATTTGGTTTTCACAGATTTGACATTAAGTTAATGTTTTCTGATTAATCTGTTTATTTTTCTTGCCAAGTTTTTAATACATAAGTGTAAATTTATGTCTATAGTAAACATTACATTGTATTCTAAAGCCAATTTTATATTGTCTTATCAATGGTGAACTCTTCTGCCACAAGAATGTAATGCATTTTATTTATCTGAATATTTTGTATTTTATATATATATATAATTTTTTAAATATTTAAAGATAATTAAAGTATATAGTAATAGTATAGTAATAAAGTATAATTATTTCATCATTATATATTGAATTATTGTTATGTGAGGGGCTTTCTCAGCAAATATTTGTATATGCGATAAATCGCGATTAATTAATCGGGACACTGTGTAATTAATTCGATTAAAAATTTTAATCGATTGACAGCCCTAGCTCAAACGTAATAATGGAGTTTCGGCGGTGGGGTAGTGGAGCAAGTAATATTGTTAATAATAAAAAGGAAAATATTGTTAATGTTGACTAGCCCCATCGAAGAGAAAGGGCAAGCTGCCGTATCTCTTAGCATCACCCTAAAACGCTCACTCAATTTCATCTGTACCAGTTTCAAAAGTGACACCGCCTAAGTGAGACCTAGTCTTTGTGCAATAGAGATGAAGGACCTGGCCATTCAGCAAGCTGTAGACAGGTATACTGGTAGACTGGACAGCAGCCCGAGAAAATGGTAGTTTTGAGATTTTAAATTTCAGCAAATTAAACTTCAGCATTCATTATGCTTCATATCTGTAGTATCAAATAATGCATTGGCAATGTTTAATTAAGTTTCTCATGCCAATAAAGTTTGATATTCATTGAATCTGCCCATATGATCCTATTATTAAAAAATCAAAAGTCAACCGTAAAACAGCAGAAGATTTTGCCAAAAACAGATATATTTGTATCAAAGATTAATACCTGTAAAATGGGTCTAATTAACTATCCACAAATACATGTACATATTAAAATAATTTAAAAAATGAATAAAAGTGAATGAATTTTTTCGATTCACAGCCCTATTAAATACACATTGTGTATTGAAGTGATTAAATAGGCCTGATTATGTATTTAATTTATTAAATATGCATGATTAGATAGGATTTCAGGGTACTCCTCAGAGGAGCTCCCAGCATGATGCAGCATCTTGTTCCCTCCTTTCAGGGTACCCAAACATCAGGAAGTAAGATGTTTTTGGTTATGGTCTAGTTAAGAGGAACTTGTGTTTTTTACATTTACTTTGCAAAAAGTCAGTTATGTATGGTAAGTACTAATAGTCATTTTGTAGTCATAACTATCCATAACATCCTTATTACTGTTACAGTCCTTGCTCAAAAGCAAAATGTCTCATTATTCATGACACACTTCTTGCAAGAATTTAACCAGCAGCCTTTTGATATAGAGTCATTAACTTTTTCTACTCATGTTTTATTTTATTACATTTGTATTATTTTATTTATTTATTTTTCATACTTTTATAAGAGTGGATTAATGGCAGAGCCAGACCTTTTTCCCTATCCATTGCCTAAAGTTTCATGTAAAATTCCTCTGTTCAGTCACTCTAAACAACAAAGCTTGAGATTATCAGTGAACCCAGAGCCAGATATCTAGGCATTGTTAGAGGCCTAAGCTAACTGAAGCTTTCTTTGAAACCCATTTCACACATATGAAATCCCATTTCAGATGTGTGAATTTCAATAATAATTTTTAAGGCCAGTTTAAACTGAGTTGATAGCCAGTCATAAAAGATAGTTGACTTAATTGGCTAGTAAGAACACTTGCATACATGGCACACTGACAGAGACAGTAGTAAGTCCCATCTATTCACATCTATTTCAGAGTCAATCACTTCCTGGCTGTATCAGCTTTACATTCTGGATTTCTATGCATCTGTATACATAAGTACATTTTACAATTAAACAGGACATAGTGAGTAAATGTATGGTTCACCATGTGTAAAATAACCATTAAACCCTTCAAATCAACTTGAGATGAAACAAGAATTCTCATTTTTGCTCATGCATTAAACATGCACTAGATTTATTCAAGAATAGACCTCAAAAAGGGGGGCAACTGTTTTCTAATACACATGGTGCAAGACAAAGAGAAGGAAAGACACTGGAAGGGGAAAAAGACTGAAGGATAGAATAAAAGGGAGGGAATGTGTGAAATAATGGTTCCTGAACTCATGGTAATAATAGTACATGCAGTGTTGGGCAAGCTACTCAAAACATTTAGCAAGCTGTGCTACTACTCTAAAAGATACATTTCAGAGAAAGTAGCAAGTTACACTACAAGTTTCATGCCAAAAGTAGCTTGCTACATTTAAGCTACTTCATTTTTTTTTTCAACTGCAGATGCACGGAGCATACCGTCATAGACAAAGTATCTAAAAGACTTAATCACATAATGTTTATCAAAGCCTGGTACAGTATATTAGAGTTTAGTGCAATACAGTATACAAGTATGCAATATGGTGCAATATGTACTGGTGTGTGCACGTAAACATTTTGTAGACATGCTACTTATATAAACCCATGTGTTCAATACACTGTAACTGATTTTTGTAATTTGAACGGTATTTTACTGTAATACGTACAGCAAGAAACTGTAAAATGTGTATACAGTACATTACTGTAAATAGCAAAGGATTATGGGAAAATATATGGTCATTACTGTAATTCTACAGTAATTCTTCTGTACTGTAAATCCAGTTACAGTAGTGAACCTGCCCACAAAAAACTGACCAATGGCAAGAGAGATTTCGTTTTAAATATTTTTTTCCATACTGTTTGGTGAAAGTGAGATAAAGGATAACTGGGAATGAAATTTTACAACGGTGATTCATTGAAAATGTTAGTATATTGTTTGTATTATATTTAATTATATAAAACAGAGACATTTTCAAATGTATTGATTTGTAATGTTAACAGCGTATTAACGTGCGTCACCTGATTAAAGAAAGTTTTATTAACAGTAACTTTTTGTCTTTTGGCGCCCGTTTTTTTGGCTGTTGGCTAGTTGTCGGTGATTGCCGTCATAACGTTGATATTTTCAGCTGGTGAATATGTTAATATCAATTAAATTAGCTGAAGAAACTCTTAGTTAAACAGAGAAACGCAACTTTTGTGTGTTCCTCTGCCGCTTTAACGGTAGCTAACCAGGAGGAGTGTTTAACTCAACGCAAATAGCGCATGTGAAATACTAAAGAGTGTTAGGCAACACCGATGTTCAAACAGAGTTTATTATTATTATTTTATGAGACAGTGTTTTCAAGTGCATCTTTTTTTTTTTTTTTTTAAGGTTGTAGTCTGGATCGTGTTCGAGTCCCAGATTGGAGGTGTCTTTTGTCTTTTCTGGTGTTTCCGTCGTAACGGTAAGTTAAGCAGACAAACAAAAGAAAGAAACTGGTGCTTAAACCATTGTTATTTGACATTAATATTAAAACGTTGCCATTAAATCAGCAGCCTCTCATAACATTGTTTCGTGGTTGATATTTATCAAGCAACTAGTTAGTGGTTACTGTAAAAATGACCGCACGATTTGTATGCAAACAATGTCATTTATCTGTGTGAACGCTTTCCTGGTTTTAACACCATATCAAAATACAAACCTGACTAATTCTAGATTTGTCAACTTGACCTTGCAGTTTTCATCTATGATTACCACAATGACGTACTTCAGAGAGAGGGAGGATTCACTCTTTCTTTTGGCTGATGTAAGTATTACTGCTAATTTGAACAGCTGTTTCTAGAGAATATTGATTGTAATTAGGATCATAGTTTGACATTTCAAAGACTATTCCTGTTTTGTATATGTGTCATACATTTGAGGGTCCATTTTATTTGCATCATTCAAAAATCAAACTTTACAGGTAATAAGCCTGTTATAGAATTTAACTGTGAATTGCAAGATAGGCAGACATACTTGAGCTGGTCAAGGGGTTGTATCACAAGATATAACACATAGTGACATATAAGCATAACCTCTATAGAGGAGCCTATTAGAAAGTATTGTAAAGAAAGACACAAGTATATTCTCTATATATTTAATGAATTTCTTCCTACTTTTTGTTAATTGCTGCACTTAGGTCACTGCAACTCCAGCAGAAGCTTCACTGTTCCCAGCATCCCAAGGTGATTGCACTTGGTAAGGCTATGAAAATAATTTTATTAATTGATACTATGGCTGAGATTATGATCAGATGGTGGGTCTGTACAATACCAGCTTTAAGCTCTTACGCATAGGCTGAACATAGCCTGTGACAATACTAAAAAGTTGCTGTGATGGTGTTTGTTACAGGAGATTCTGTTCTCCAAGCAAAAACATGGATGCTAACTATGGAGGGCAGAGTCATCATCCAGCCGCAGGAGCAAACAGATTTTTCATCAGCATTAGCTGTCCTGTTTGGCTGCTACTATGTATTCAATGTGCATTACCAGGAAGAGGCGGCCAGTACACTGGTGTTTATTCAGAGGTTCGTACATCATTAAATACTTCAAAAGCAGCATAACACCAATTGTTAAATGACAGTGTGACAACAAATTTTGCAGAATTTATATTCCTAATTTGGGTTGGGGTCAATCCGCTTTGATATATATTTTATTGATCAAATATAATATAAATCCTGTGTAAGCACATTGAGAGCAATGAAAAACTGTGGTCAAATTCCTTGTATGTGTACAAATACTTGGCCATAAATTCTGATTCTCATTTTGATATTAACCGTCAATGTAGTAGATGAGGGATGTGAAGTGTATTGGTGGGAAAATGAACAGTGATTTTGTTGTAATGCCAACCTGTCTAGGCTGAAAAAGGTTAATTAGTGAGTCTATAAATCTTTTTATATATTTTTTTCAAATGGATGTTTTTTTCTCCAAATGAGGGTTGCAGCATAAGTATATATATTTTGTTGTAATGGTGATTTGAATGATTCAGTGATTTGAATGTCATGGATCATCAACTAATTATGCACTTTACCTGTAGGTATTCAGTACATATTGCTTTTATTGGCCCCAAAGTGCATACATTACGGAGTTATGACAGTTGGAGAAACTGATAATGTATTTTTTCTTGTGCTTGCAGGTTCATTCTGAGAATCAACCCTGATGGCACCAAATAGCAATCAAAGTCACACATCAGCCAAAAATCTGGATAGAGGATGCAAAGAAAAAGCATCAGTCTGAATCTCCCTGTGGCATCTCTCATCAGAGAGATTGTTGACTTTTATTGGCAAAATTACTAAAAAGTAACAACAAACTGATTTTTTTATTGCATTATATTTTGGCTTGTATCACTTTGAAAATGTGTACGTTTTAGCTATGTTACATTACAGATACATAGGGACTTGTTTTACTAAGTAAATGTTCAGCAAAGACAATAAATGTAAAATTTTGTGCATGAGTAATTGTGATTTTTTTTGGGGGGGTGGAGGGGTGGGGGTGTTGCTACAATTACATTTTCCTACAGGTGGAAAATATTAATACAAGAAAAATACAAATGAAATCTTAACTAAATAACATTTAAATTAAATTAATTATAAATGAAAATACAGTACATATGCTGTAAATGAAAATACAGTACATATGCTGTAAATGAAAATACAGTAATATTACTGTAAATGTAAATACAGTAATCGTACTGTAAATAATTTTACAGTAACTTACTGGCATCCAGCTGCCATAACTATTTTTGAATTTTATTTTCATATTAACAGTAGATCAAGAACAAGTGTATCAGAACGTTTAGTTCCTTCATGAATCTCATCTTGTGTAAACTGAAACAACCATCTCAAGCTTCAGTGAAGGGGCGTGTTCGTTCAGCAGGAGAAACAAATGTTATGCTTCTGAACAGCCCACACTCAAATGCTGCTATAGGTAGTTTTACTGGCATGAAAAGCCACCAAAGCAGTCTCGCACTTCCAGTGCAGGCCGGTCAAAATGTGTGACAGTCATGGTTCCGGGGGCTGGCAAGAACATTTCGGAGGCATGCGGGCCATAGGAGCAGGTCGTCCTAGAAGCACCCTACTGGCCCACCCAGACTTGGTGCTCAGACCTCAAGCTCCTCACATCAGCCGCTATAGCAGCACACCATGAAACAGAGGACAGTAAGTCTTTAGGGAAGCACGACCTGATTATCAGGTTCCTGAGAGGCGCCAGGAGGTTGAATCCCTTCAGACCGCACCTTGTTCCCTCATGGGACCTCTCTGTAGACCTTCAGGGTCTACAGGGAGCCCCCTTCGAGCCTTTGGAGTAAGCTGAGCTTAAGGCACTCTCTTTAAAGTCTAAGCCCTGACTGCGCTCACTTCCATCAAGAGGGTAGGAGACCTGCAAGTGTTCACTGTCAGATAAACCTGCCTGGAGTTAAGTCTGGGCTACTTTCACGTGATCTTGAGACCCCGACCGGGCTATGTGCCCAAGGTTCCCATGACCCCATTTAGGGATCAGATGGTGAAACTGCAAGCATTGCCCCAGGAGGAGGCAGACCCTGCCTTGACATTGCTGTGTTCGGTGCATGCTTTACGCATCTATCTGTATTGCACGGAGAGCTTTAAAATTTCAGAAAAGGAGTAGCTCCTTTTCTGCTTTGGTGAACAGCGGAAGGAAGTGCTGTCTCAAAGCAGAGGATCTCCCACTGTGTCATTGATGCCATAGCGATGGCATATCACACCCAGCACATGCCGGCCCCCACATTGGATAGGACCTACCATGGGACTTCTCCACATGACATGTTTCCGACAAGGCTTGGCAAGACCATGTGACATATTTCCACTCAAACCCCTGGTTACTTCCGTAACCTCCATTCCCTGATGGAGGGTATGAGACATTGTGTCCCTCCTGCCACAATGCTGGACTACCAGCTGAAATGGCCTCAGCACAAAAACCTGAATGAGTGGTTTGGACGCCAGCTGCTTTATACCTATATGTTCGGGGGAGTGGCATGCAAATACCACTTGCCAATTCCCATTTGCCTTTTATAAAAGATCAGAGGTTTCTTGGGCTCCCAAGAGTGACCCCTAGTCTCACTTCATCAACACAACGTCTCGTTTCCTCCATTAGGAAACGGAGGTTACTGAAGTAAACAGGATGTTATTTATCCTCCTCACAGGAATTGCCCATGGTACCATCCAACAGCTCTACCAGCTTCAGGAACCAATAGAGTACCAGAGGGTACTCCTGGGTCATAGAGTACCAGAGGCAACAGTGTATGGTCTCAGGGGTAATACCTGCAGTGTTGTTCTTGCAGATCAGACTGTGAACCTGAGCAAGGAGGACCGCAGGTAGTTCTAGGCATTTTTCTTACCACATAGTTTGCACACTTGTCCAGGTGCCGAAGACCGGATGACACAGGGCTTCCTGGCTAGTGTTTGACATGTCTGCAATGACAACTTTGTGCCTGGCCATTTGGCTGATGCAACACCCTTCTGATAGTATATGGGTGTTCTCCACATTGCTAACATGGCTAAACAATATCATGTCACTGGGAGCTGTAAGAGACCATGTCGCCACATTTGATGACTGACTTTCAAGTTAAGGCACCAAAACGCTTTCCTCCCAATTAATGTTGAGGCCCAACTGTAAAACATGCACTGAAAGTGACCTGCATCAAGCCGCCAGACCATTCATAGCTCATAACAGTGGGGAAAGCAAGAGAGCTGCATTGGGTACACAGAGGTGTCTTTTTGTGCCCAGGCCCTGAGGGTCATGAAAAAAACTTAAGTCGTTGTGTTGTGACATAGTAGTCTTTGAGCACCTCTCAAATAACAGCAAGATGTCACACTTTCATACCCGGCTCACATGGCAGGGAATGCGAGAAGACAGCTACTCACAAATTTTGCCAGTGTTGTAATTCCACAGACACCGGGCCTCCCATAGACTTACCAATTTCCTGGGCAGTGACCTTGGTGGCAGGAGTGCCAATTCATGACCCGGCGCATGTAACAAGCACTGCAAAGTAGGTAGCGGTGCTAATGGCCGCTTTGTCGCATTTTTATGCCCACGGAGGGAATAATGGTGTGCACCTCATCAGGATTCACTAATGAAAAGCCCAGTTACAAAATATCCCTGACATCATCATCATCGGCGAACTTGAATGAAAGCTGCACACCTGAGATAGCCATAAATCCTCACCGGCACACTTAAGAAGAGAAGATACACACTGCTCAAGCCAACAACAAATCAATATCAAACTCTCCATGCTCCATGTCCCGTACTCATCTGACATTCACCGACAGCTTTTCCAGAATGGTGAGTGTCGTGTCCTGTGAACACAATCATACTCATTTTGCCTGACAGGGATAATCGACAGGAATATAGCTCATCGTAATCTCCGCCGAACGTGATGGTATCATGTTTGGATCATCATGGCCATATTGAAATGGAGAAGAAAAGGCAGTAAATCATCCACAAACTCTACATTCTTTATATCCCATCCTCGCTCACCTCCATTGTGGGGGCTCCTTTTGGAGCTACAGAAGGAATATGGCATAAGGAAAGGGAAGCTGCTTAAGCTTTCGAAACAAAAATGAGCCAAGTGTGAAGCATCTTGAGTTTCATGCATTCACATTGAAAGCAATTAATCTCAGAAAGCGCTGTGTCAGCGTGGACTAAGCCTAGGCAATAAATAGTGCTTGCACTGAACAGAAAAAACCACTTGACATGGAGGAAAGGAGGCACGCCTGACTTGGGCCAGTGACACATTCTCCTAAAATCTCCACATCCTATACCCTGACCTTGTGTTGCCCCTCGGGAGCCATAGAGGGAATATGGTGGGAGAAAAGGGAAAAGGCTGTGACTTTCAGAACATAATTGAGCCGAGAGGGAAGCCCCTTGAGTTTCATGCATTTACAGTGAATGCGATCAGTCTCACCACAAATACACGTGCATAAGTGCGGAGTAATAGCCACCACCTGCCGATATGTAAGTGTCGTGATTGAACAGGTTTTCAGAGATCAGTACTCCTGAGATGAAATGGAACTAAAGGCACTTCCTTTAAACTTATATCTCTTTTGTCTTCTTCCCTGCATTTTACTTCTTCTCTGTACTAAGTTAGATAAGTCTTAAAACTTGGCAGTGCAATACTGCAAATATTGTTGACTATTGGACAATATATTGCTTGTGATATTCCTCCAAAGATAATTGCTAAATTATTAAATGTAAATGCCTTTAAATCCTTTGGCTGTACTTAGTAACATATATACTCTACACCTGTCACCATCGCTGCACTATCAGTGTCATTGGAAGTCCCTTTTCATGGTCTGTCAAGATAATTAGTGAACTGTATATATTACTTTCGGTTCAGTTATAATGCTAAAAGTCAGGAGATAATTCACTACTTCGATAATTAGTTACCCAAAATCTATTTGCTATACTTTAGTGTTCCTGCTTATAAAATCAGATGGTCTCCGATTTGGTCTTCAGTATAAGGTTTTTATTCGAATACCTTGGGAATTAGAAAAGTAATGGCATGCATCATTCACAATGCATTTATCCATCATTTTTATTGTACATAAAGGTGCCCAATAATTTAAGTTGAGGTTTTGTTTTGTTTTTTCCCCTACCATTCTTATATACATCTTCATCTGTGTAACCACAGTGCCAAATTTGTGACCAAAAGCCAATATACTGTATCTTCAGTGTGCTGGGCCATAGAATATGATAAAACTCTTTCAAAATTGTGTTTCTTTTTATAAAGCTTGATAAAGTGAAACTGCTGTTTCCTCACCATTGCTAAAAAAAAATATTTCAGTAAAGTTATATTTTTCTAAGATTAACAGTGATTAACAGTGATTATAGCCTAAAGCTTTGAATGTTTACCTCAAACATTTTGACATGTCAATTGTCATGCCGTGTCAATTCAATTTACACCATAATCATGTCAGGATTACAATGTTAAATTCTTACCACATGGACTGTATAATTTTATCAAAGGTATGTGATAATTGTAACAATAAATAAATAAAAAAGCACAATAATATCAATATCCAGTATAATATCCAATCGACATCCCAATAATCATGGTTGCCACTATCTATACACAGTTTATGCAGTCTGCATCTTACACTAGGGTAATGTCCACTGGCTGCAACAAAAGAAAAAAAAATGTAAACTATTCACACTGAGGGCAATTCATGTGCCATTCACATGTATTAATGCAATAACTGACAATACAGAAATGCTTTCTTTAAATGCATAATGCAGTATATTATATATATATATATATTTTTTTTTAAATATGATGTCACCCTACTGGAACGGAGCGAATGGTGGCATTGCTTTGTTACAGGGCAATGTTTTTTGTACTTAGTGTGAAAACATCATAGGAATGTATTGTTTTTATATCAAGGCTTGCTCGGCCTCAAATTATAAATTGTATTATCATTATTTTTGTGAATAGGTGTTTAGGCTGTTGCCCATTTCAATAAGCTCTGTTCTTATCAGTCCTACAATTTTAGTCCTTTCATAGTGTTCATCCATGCCAAAACTGATTTTCTTTTTCATAGAAGGTCCCCTCACATTGAAGTATTTAGTGGTACAGTTATTTGATTCAATTTAGGTACAATAAATGCCTATTCATAGCAGTGGCTCTGATTAAAGAAAAATAATTACTGTTAATTACAATTTACATTATGAGCTCCTGCCCTATAATTACACATGCAAATGAACGGTAAGCTGATGGGACTGCGAGAGTAGCCGATTGCTGAGGAGAGGATGAAATGAAACAGACAGAATAATGATGAGGCAAGACTGATAGTGGGGCAGCACTACTGTTGCTCTAAGTGAACTGCACAGCTTTTTTTTAGCTTTCAATCTGTCTATTCCTCAAGACAGTAGAGTTATCCCAGATGGTACATGAAGATTTTCATAAAATACAATAAAAAAACAAAACTAATAATACATATTATATATGTAATTTAAATTATATCTTTATTAAATTATGTATTGTACAATCCTGCACTGTAGGCTTTGCAAAAGAGCTTTGTTGAAGAATTGTTTTGCACAGCCTTCATGACAGGATTGTAGGATACATATTTCAAGCTGCAGAGAGCGGTAAAAACTGACCCAGTCAATATAAAAGGCAAGATATTATTCTATTTGACCTCTTTCGGAGTTGATTTCACGAAGGCAAACATGAAATGAGTACTTTAAAGAATAGGCTTCCCAGCATGAGGTTCTGTTCTGGCTGTTGCAAAGCATTTAATTTGAGATGCATGTGGTTGGCCCTTGGCCATCTGGGGTTTCTGTCATAAAATGATCCATTACTTCCACTGCATTAAGCCCTACACACCACACCCCCTTTTTTAGGGTCTCTTGCTCTATTGAACCATACTTCCAAGGCCTGTGCCCCTTTATTCAGTTTTCTCAATCCAGCTTCTTACACGTCTGCATTTGTTTTTTGCAACAAGCTTGAAACGTAGATATACTGTATACTGTATATATGCATGTGTACAGTGCATCCATTAGTAAGTCACTAGGCTCTACTTTCCATAATGTGCTGTTCTATGCATGTGTTTGAATCTATGCATGCTGGGAGGATGTGGCTGTCAAGTGAGGTACTAGGAATTCTTTCTCCACTTCTGAATCGTTCAGTGATTGCTCATGCAAATAGATTCAGAAGGAAATGTAAAATATGAAATCTTTTTTTAAGTTCAATTTCAGAAAAAAAAAGAAAAACCCTGATATTTGCAACAGATCAAAACTCCTAAGAGTGTATTTAAACCTCACATTATGCTTTTACATCTGCATCACATCAATTATTCATGGAGGTACCCAAGAGTTCGGTATCGGTACACTCATTTTCTCGATATACAAAAAAAAAACTCAGGTGTGGCTGGGGCTTAAACCGGAAGCGCGTCACATTGAAATGAAATGCCCATTTTAAAATGTTATAGTTTCTATTAATAAAATATGCTTTGTATATGACATGTTTTTGGTTAAAGTCCGATGAATGTATGAGTTAGAAAAAGTTCAATTTAAATCATAAAAAAACTAGCTAGTTCTTAACATTTCTGTAAAGTATGTGGTGTTATTCTCAAACTGCTCAGGTTGTATCTGGACATGATGGTTATCATGCAGAAAAGCGTTCAAAGTTATAAGCCAAAATAGCAATTTTTCTATCTCCTGACCAGTAGGGGCAGTGTGCCAAAACGCTGCAGTAACCTCAGGGCCTAATGGTGATGACATGTACCAAGTTTCGTCCCAATCCCTCAAAGCGTTACAGCCTCAAGTTCAACTTCGTCAAATTAGTTGAAGCACCATTCAAAAACGATATGGTTTCTCAAAATTATGTGAATTACATTTTGTCATGAATACCTCTAGATGATGCAGGCCAATGTTCATGCAAATTGGACAAACAGCCTAGGAGTAGTCTAAGAGGAGTTCGAAAAAGTAGGTTTTCAAAACACATACCAAGTTTCGTAATGATAAGCCAAGTCGTTCGTAAAATACAGCATTTTATGCCTAAATTCAAAATGGCCAACGTCCAAAATGGCCAACATAGAAATTTCTCATATCGCTGGACTCGTTATTCCCCACTGAATCTAATGAGACCAATTTGATGATTTTATGACAAACTGTAAAACTTCGCTTTTTTCATATCTCATGACCACTTGGTGGCACTGTTCCGTAACTGAGCAGACACCCTCGAGTCATGGTGCCTATGACAAATAATATGTTTGGTATGAATATGCTAAAGCGTTACAGAGATATACCCTCATGTCCATTTTGGCATGCTCTTCATCAAATTCGTTGAAGCACCATTCGAAAACGGTATGGCTTATCAAAATTCTGTGAATTTGTCATGAGTGCCTCTAGATGATGCAGGCCAATTTACATGCAAATCGGACAAATGACCTAGGACGAGTTCGAAAAAGTAGGCTTTTCAGAAATTTCAAAATGGCTGAACATTTTTCATGACGGAAAATGACGAATTTTCCAAGGAATCAGAGGAAAAAAGAATGTCTTTTCTAAGACTAACGGTTCAAAAGTTATTAACATAAATGTGAGTGCAAATTTGGGCAGTTGGTGGCACTAGAGGGTTTGAGGTAGAGACGGCAAATTTGCTGTGGTAACAGTGCTACCCCTGTCCTATATCTGTATGCCAAATTTCATAACTTTCCCACAAGCGGTTCTTATGGGCTGCCATAGACTAAAGACCAGTAGAATAATAATAATAATAGGAACACTAACGAAAACGTCTCGGGTTACATGTGTAAACCTTGTTCCCTGAAAAAAGCAGAACGAGATGCTGCGCTGCTAAGCGCTACGTGGAACAATCCTAGTTGTGACCGAGCTGAATAATGTGTGCAACACGTCAATGAACATTGAACGGAATTTATAGCCTCGGCTGATATAATCATTAGATGCACCTAAGGCCAGGCTATAAATGGATACGTCACCAGGTGTCGTCAGATACTTCTTTTTGAAGAGCAGTCCTGGGACGTCCCAGTGCGGCAAAGCAGCGCAGCATCTCGTTCCGCTTTTTTCAGGGAACATGGTTACACATGTAACCCGAGATAAACCATAAACATCTAAACCGTTACATTTTGATGAATGTGTGCGGAGAGGACCAGCCTGCCGCATCACAAACTTGTTTAGGCATGGGCTGAGATGTCGACTCAAGGGCATAAGAGCCCGGAGTAGCAAAGCATCTAACCCATAAAGTTCGATGAATGTGTGCGAAGAGAACCCGATCGCAACACAAACTTGTCATAAAAACTGATGAATGTGAGCGGAGAGGACCAGCCTGCCGCATCACAAACTTGTTCAGGCATGAGCTGAGATGTCGACTCAAGGGCATAAGAGCCCGGAGAAGCAAAGCATCTAACCCATAAAGTTCGATGAATGTGTGCAAAGAGAACCCTATCGCAATACAAACTTGCCATAAAAACTGATGAATGTGAGCGGAGAGGACCAGCCTGCCGCATCACAAACTTGTTTAGGCATGGGCTGAGATGTCGACTCAAGGACACAAGAGTCCGGAGTAGCAAAGTATCTAACCCATAAAGTTCGATGAATGTGTGCGAAGAGAACCCTATCGCAATACAAACTTGTCATAAAAACTGATGAATGTGAGCGGAGAGGACCAGCCTTCCGCATCACAAACTTGTTCAGGTATGAGCTGAGATGTCAACTCAAGGGCATAAGAGCCCGGAGTACAGAACATCCAAACTATAAAAATCTAATGAATGTGTGTGGAGAGGACAACCTGTCGCATCACAAACTTGCAGCAGAGGGAGATCTCTAGCCAAGGTTTTAGAGGAGGAGAGCCCTCTGGTAGAGTGTGCCCTAAAACCTACTGGCGAAGCTTGACCGCGTGCCTCGTAGGCCCAGGCAATAATGAGGATGCCTCTTTGAGGGCACCCCGCCCACCAAGCCGTGGCAAACCGCAGTGGCCACATAGAACCTGGCAGTGGCGAGGCAAGTGCCCGCTGACAGTTCTTTCTACAGAAAATCCAGAACTGAAGCAAACTGGCAGTTAGCTGGTTCTGTAATAAGAACTTTTGTAGAAGGAAACGCATGCAGGTGCATTTGTGCTATGAATGCGTTACTACGATCAGCCCCTCCCGAGGTGGGGGTTTGCTGGGTGACTCAGGGAGAAGTAGAGGAGACATTGCACTATCAACAGAGGCGAAGAGGTCCTCTTCTGCCCTGTAAAATCTACACAGATCAGTTCCAAGTGGAGGGAGACCTAGCACTTGAAATGGTCTCGATAACCTCAAGAGAAAACCCTGTGAACCTCATTTGGTACCCTTAGGGGCCAGACATGAAAGGTTTCACAATTCGGGCCAAGGATGAGAAGGTCCTCCCTGTTCGGAATCGCCCAAGGCGAGCCGCCGAGAATTAACTCCGAGAAACATTTCCTGTTTGGCCAGCGCAGCGTCATTAATAGGAGGCAAGACCCTTGCTGGTGAACATTGCCAAGACTCCCGGGAGCAGAGAAACCGAGGAAAGAAACGCATACAGACACATTCTGGGTCATGTATGTGTCTTAACGTCCAGACCCAAGGGGGCTGGGTGATTTCAGGGAGAAGTAGAGGAGACATTGCGCTATTCATAGAGGCGAAGAGGTCCTCTTCTGCCCTAAGGTCTCACCCAAACTTGTTCCAAGTGGAAAAAGCCCAGCATTTAAAAAGGTCTCAATAACCTCAGGAGAGAGCCCTGTATCCCTCAATTGGTACCCTTAGGGGCCAAACATGAAAGATTCCACAATTTGGGGCAGGGATGAAATATTTCCCTGTGCCTGAGATAGAAGATCCTTCCTGTTCGGAATCGCCCAAGAAGAGCCGTCGAGGGAAGAGATTAACTCCGAGAACCAAGCCCTGTTCGGCCAGCGCGGTGCTATCAGTAAGAGGCAAAAACCCTTGCTGGTGAACTACTACCTTAGGGTGGAGTTCTTAACTCCCCCGTTGGTATTTTCTGTCTGGACCGTAAATCTGCTCCCATATACGGGCATCCAGGGATATAACAAACCTGAGTGACAGGAGCTTGCCCTGGGCCCTAAGGAGAACCCGACATGTCAGAAATACAGCTGACAAGAACGTGGGTCTCCTTGATGATTTATGTAAGAGGCTACCGCTGTATTGTCCACCCGCACCAAGACATGGCAGCCTCAGGAGGAGGTATTTCAGGGCCAGAAATACAGCCATCAACCCGAGACAGTGACTGTGACAACCGAGCTGACGACCCTCCTATCCCCTTAAGCTGGACGACCACTTAAGGCCGCTACCCCGCCCGTCAGGGAGGCGTCTGTTGTTAGCAGCCTGCGACAACAAGACGCACCTAGAGTGGGACCCATGGCAGAAAACCGGGGTCTGAACCACATAGAAAGGGAACGAAGCCTGAGGCGCATAACCCTTTTTAGCCTAGGGGTTTTGGCCACAACAAAAACGGTCTCATGAGCAGAAGGTCCAGAGGGATCACCGTGGACGCGGTCGCCCTGAGACCTGGAAATCGTTGATACTGATAACAGTGCAACCTTGACCTAGCCTGACTTTGCTCAGGGTGATCTGAATGGACTCAATCCTAGCAGGAGACAGTTGTGCCCGCATTGTGATTGAACTCCATACGATGCCCCGATAGACAGTGTTCTGAGTGGGAGAGAGGACACTTTTCTTGGCTTGAGCCTCAACCCCAGAGAAAAAGATGAGCTAAGACGATGTCCCTGTGCTGAACTGCCAGTTCCTGGAACTGCGCTAGGATCAGCCAGTCGTCTACATAATTCAGAATGCAGATGCCCCGGGAGTCGCAAGGAGCCAGCGCTACATCATGCATTGTGAATGTGCGGGTAAAAAGGGCTAGGCTGAGTGAAAGAACCTGACCCTGGAAGACTTCGCCCCCGGAAGCGAACCTCAGGAACTTTCCATGTTGTGGCAGAACTTCTAAATGAAGTATAGAAGTGCATCATAAGATCGATGGTGACCAGCCAAACGAGTTGTAGGGCTTGAGACACGACCGTCTTGACAGGCATCATCTTGGACTTGAACACCCACGGGTTGTTCAAGCTTTAAGATCTAAGCCAGACGCCACCCCTCACACTCCATGGGAAACGGGAAGTATTTAGTGTAATAACCTAACACTCTCTCTGGAAGGGGAACACATACCATGGCCCCTTTAACCAGGAGATTGAGTTTTTTGTTTTTACATAAAAAGAAATCCGGTTTACGGTAGTGAGAACACACCATTGAAACACGGAAAAGCGGTGCGTGAATTAAATCCTGACGCCCTTATAAGACCCACATAAAAGAATATATCTGGCAGAAGTTTCCACGCTGCCAGGATCTCTGAGATGGGTATTATATTTTAACACTTCCTGTTGAGGGGTTGTTGAGTGTTTCGCGTCCTGAATAAAATGCAGGAACAGCGAAAACACCCAATTTTGATGGAAGCCTCTGCAACCCGAAAAACCAAGAGGTGGCGGGAATGGAGGAGCTTCGAGGGGGTATCGGGAGGGGTGAAGTGAAGCATGCGCCCCATCCCGAGGGGAGCTAACCCTAATCTAGGTGCAAGACCATCAGGGTTTTCTCTTACTAGAATTTATAGTCCTGAGGTCTTGCTTCGGGGGCTGGCGAGGGCGGCGAGTCTGTCCCCAATCCCTGGGAGGAGGAGCTTGACTTGCCACGCTTTGCTTTAGAGCCTCCCTTCAGTCAGGAACTCACTGAATACCCCGTGCCTCAGCACCCACGATAGTCGAATATAATGACGTCGAGGGTATGTGAACATGGAAAGAAAATCTATTTATATTATCGTATATATAATTTTTTTTTTTTTTAGGGGTTCTCCATGTGTGAAAAAGCTCTTCATGGAGGTTATCAAAGAAGGGAAGGGACCCATGAGGCGTTCCCTTTCTTAGACTGGAAGATAAAATCTATCCCCTAATTTGGAGCGTTTGGGGGTCTCTTTTTCGTGTGGCCAGTCCAATCTGGCAACCGCACGAGTAACAACATCGAGCAATTCCTCTGTAGATTTTTTTATCGCGGACGGAAAGCTCGGAGGCGGGAAGAGAATCGCGATCCTCCTCATGATCCGAAGAAGCGTCGTAACAGGCTTCGAGATCTTGTGAAGGACCAGCTGGGTTTGGGGAGAGAGTGAGAGAAAGTGATCAACCCGTCTCTTGCTCCTCAGCCAAATCCATGCAAGAGCCCCACAAACGATCTTTATTTTTTGTGAGTGCTGTCTCCCGGAAGCAAGCAAGGCGAGCACGAAGCACTTTGCCTGTTAAAGCAAATCGCAGTGCTCGCACCCGCCCTGATGCAACGCGAGAGCAGCGTGCTCTTACACCCAAACAAACAGCAAAAACATATGCAGTGTTTGCGGCTTTCAGTCATTCCCTCTTTTTTTTCTTTTCTTTTTTAAAAATATATATATATATTTTAGAAATATAAATATTATATATATATAATATTTTCTAAACAGAAGAGAAAGAGGAAAATATTCACTGCGCACTGTCTAACCAATTCTAACTCCTAACAGAGGAAAGAAAGTTTTGACAGGGTTTGTAAAGCACACAGAAACAGAATCGCTCTGAAAAAAAGAGTTTCTGACGACACCTGGTGACGTATCCATTTATAGCCTGGCCGCAGGTGCATCTAATGATTACATCAGCCGAGGCTATAAATTCCGGTCAATGTTCATTGACGTGTTGCACACATTATTCAGCTCGGTCACAACTAGGGTTGTTCCCCGTAGCGCTTAGCAGCGCAGCATCATAGTGAAGCTTTTTGTAAAGGGAATGTCGGAGCTTGACCCCTAATTATACAACAATTATTTAAACAATATTATTTTATTTTAAATTTTCTTAACAGATGAAGCTGAGTTTTTAGGCTACTTTAACTGTGGAATATGTTGTTAACTGTGTGTGGAGCGGAGGAGGGTGGGGCCGAGTTGGAACAACATACGCCCGGTCCCCAATCAGCCTGATGGGGGCACGCGAGGGATAAAGGCGGCCGATGACAACAGTTCAAGAGAGAGAATTACAGGCAGCTGCTCTGTGTGTTTATGTTTGCGTTTTTGGTTCAGTTTATTTTTAAACTATTATTTATATTGCCAAGCTGGTTCTCCCCTCCTCTTTTCCATTGAACTGCTTTAAAATGTGGTTTCTACTGGTATTTCTGTTTAATATCTGCATTGAATTTTCGTTTGTCTGTGCATGTATAACAACATTATTCTGAAGGCATGAGGTTTCAAGCAAAATGTGAAATTTCAAGCACACATTTTGCAGTGAATACTGAACACAAATTCAAACATTAAAAGAAACGAAAATAACCTAGCCTACAAACAGGTGAAAGTCCCATGAATCTATCAGAAATGTTTACGATAAGACAGCATTATTTAATCAAATAATAATAATGTTAAATTGATATAGCATATTACCAGAGGTAGCACAGTTTAAAGAAGAAGAAAAAAAAAGATGGAGCATGTTTCAGTTTCTTCATTTTACATAAAGAGGATTAGTCCTAATAGATGAATACACTATGGAACATTTAAACCTTTATGGAGCACTTTAACTTTTTTTTTTCAGAATAAAGTCTTTACCAGATAAACTTCATTATTCACTGATGTGGACAACTTTAAGAGATAGACAGTCCGGCTCTGAAGTGAAATAATCACTTCAGGTCAGGAATTCAACATCGCGCTCAGGTTTAGACTATAAATGAATACATGGGAATCACGTGTGAATCGTGTGATAAATTAACATAGACATTTCAAGAAGTGAAAGTTTATATGATGTTGTATCTCAATGTTACACTTGAGAAGCTCCAGACGCACAAAATTAACAGAGACCACAAACGATACCGTGCCTATCTGATTTAAAATCACAACATGCGCATTTTCATTCATAGGTTTACACTTTAGAAATATTGGCTGCACAGATTCATAATTGTTTTTAATTTTGTATATGTATGTTTATTTAAAATATCACTTCATCCTTGTTCCTTTTGGATAATCAGTCATACGAATATTTTTATATTATTCAGATGAATCCTAAAATCTTTTTGAAGACATTATTCGTGCCTTTCAGAATAAGGTATTCAGTTCAGGCACATCAATTACTGCTAAGACTGAACTCTGAATGCTTTTGGAGGAGGTAAAAAATCATAAACAACAGCTATTCTCAGTTTCAAAATACTGTCACAAAAACTGAAATCTCTGGACAGAAATCTCTCAAAAAACACAGATACCCCAAACTAACATGAAAGTATGCTTATAACCACAGATGGAGAGGTGTAGTTCCAACCACACAAGTTTGCAATGCTGTTTGTGAATGTAAATCGGAACTATGGTTTTGGGAAACACCAAATGTGAAATATGTTGGCAATGACTGAAATGCGACCAAAGTTGGCTAACAATGCTTTTGGGAAACACAACCCAAGTCAGCCAGGAAAATTACCAGCTCATCCTAACAGATCACTAAGACTGTCCTGTCATGTTTATTATGTGTTGTATTATGAATACACTAATAATACAAAATGTGTATTCCACTGTATTGCTCTGTCTCACTTTCACTTGTATTTTTTTATGAGCAATTTTGGAGCTACGGAACTGCTCCTGGCGTTCAACTGGTAGAGTATTGTGCTAGAATCACCAAGGTCAAAGGCTCACTTCCCATAGAACACACACACACACAAAAACTGACATAATGTATGAATAAATGTAAACTTTGCAGTGACTCTTTAGAATTAATCTCTTTCATTATGTTGCTTTGAGTTAAGGTTTCAGTAAGTGAGTGATTGGAAATGTATTTTGAGCTATATTTCCACATGGGTGTGAGCTTGTTTGATTTTAAAAGAAGCTTACTGTACATTAGATGAGATGCAAAATTTAAAAAAAGAATTTATTAAAAAAAAAAACGCAATAATTTAATGATTGTCCAACAGATTGGTGCATGTACAGTATGTAGAGCATGCCATTTTTTATTCTTGC
This sequence comes from Xyrauchen texanus, assembly GCF_025860055.1. Lineage (NCBI taxonomy): Eukaryota > Metazoa > Chordata > Actinopteri > Cypriniformes > Catostomidae > Xyrauchen > Xyrauchen texanus. The sequence goes on along the minus strand of NC_068297.1, from coordinate 31,214,505 downwards.
AACTGTGCCTTAGTAAGTTATATAGGACTGTACTTTCATTAAAACTTTCACACACATGCACAAACACGTACATTGCAACACATTTTATTAAGATATTATTTATGTTTGACAGCTGACCGAGCAGAAAAATGTAATATCCTTTAAACAAATGAAAGAGATGTGATGATATGACTAGCTTGATTAATCAAAAACTGGTTCATTCCTCTATTTCTCATTCTCCAGGGTATTCAGAGAGGTAGGGAAACGGCATCTAAATAGATGTTAAAGTATCAATACAATCAATGATCTGACACCATCACCCTCTAAACATTCACATAATCTTGCAACAGCACATTATATGAAGCCAAACGTGCACGCAGACACACATGCACACAGACATACACATGTTTGTTTTGTTTTTTTATCATGATGGGGACATTTCATTGACTAGTTTTAATGTTGTTATTTGTTTTGTTTTGTTTTTTGTATGGAGCAACACTCACACAAGCCATTTTTGTTCTTTTTTTCATTTAGACATTTAGCGTGTTTATTAAGATGTTTTCCTCGTGGGGAGCATCCAGTGATTTTCTGCAATTGTTTAAAAAAAAAACCTGACTAACACATAGTAGTCAGTTGACCACAATATATCCCACCAGCACACAAAACAGTTATGGATACTCATAACATATCAATTACTGTATGTCATGGTAGACTAACGGAATACTTCAATTCAATAAGTAAATGTTAATTTGCCGTTCTTCAACGTAGTTTTGGTGCTGGGGGAAAAATGAAAGAGATAATATCATGTGACACTGAATATTTATTTAGCATAATACTGATAGATGCACCTCATTGATTCAAGTTAAATAATATTTAAGGCTAAATAAGGACATCCTCAATCATCTTTACCCTTCTGCAAATAAAAGCACTACAAATTCCTCAATTTTATCCAGTGTCTAAACTACCACATCTGACCAATCCATCAAGCCTGTTTGGATTCGGAAGCTATTAGTGTCACGGATGCAGAGACAGGACACAAATGCAGAGGTAAAAAACAGGGAATTTATTAAATACAAAAAATGAAGGGAAAAACAACAAACATAAACTACCTGAAGGGGGAAAAACAAAGGAAATATAATCCAGGCTGAGGCAGGGGAAACAGGAAACAAGACCAACCAAACCACGGTAGGGACGGGAATGAAAAACTTGACCAACAAGACGGGACTGACTGAATACAACAGCAAACAAGACTGGAAACAAAACGCACTGGACAGCAAACATGAGGAGACTAAAATAGGGAGAGAAATCAAACGAGTTAAGAGGGGACAAGTAAAGGAAATGAACTAATAATAAGCAAACTTGGAGGCAGGTTAGGACATAAGACAGAAAGACACATGGAGATACAGAAACAAAACAAAGCCACATGCTCTCACAAGACAACAAAATGCAATGCCAAACAAAGTGATGCCACACATTCTCACACTAAACGAGACCTGAGTGTACAGCCTGAGGCGAACACCACATGATGATTGCAACAGGCAAAAAAAAACAAGACAAGGACACCTGTGTGAGAGTTCGGCCACACACGCACCCGACATTTTATGCCGAGTTTACACTACATGATTTTAAGGCATATTTTCACTTGCCGATAATTTTTTGGGGATCGCCAACAAAATGTGAAATATGTTTTGACTGAATGCAACTGCAACGTTGACCTACAGCCAATGAAAGATCAAGAAACGGGGCGTGGGAAGTTTCAGTGGGAGGAGTCTTGATGTACCTGCAACAGAACATCAACTAGCATGGCTGTGGTATCAAGAAAGTCTCATTGGTCTGAAGAAATGGAAGAAAAATTTGTGGAGCATTGGCAGGAGCACCAGTGCCTATTTTGTTTAATCTGAACTGTACCACAACCGGGTGGAGAAAGAGAAGAGTTGGAGAGAAATTGCAAATTCTCTTGGACGGTCAGGTAAGCAAATAGGTAGATTTTTCAGTAGGAGGTACTTTTTCATATTGTCACCAATAAAATATATGATGCCTTCTGAAATGCATAAAATATGATCATGCATTTGTTTTCGTATCCCGTATCACTTCTCGCGTGTACTCCGTTGTGAAACATAATTTGGAGTCCAGGCAGAGTCGTCGGGGATTCGTCAATAGTGAAATGTTTTGTAATGTGTTTACCCCTTCAAAATCTCTTGCAGCCTGTTGCAATGATATTTTGAGTTCTCACAACTTTTCATTTTTTTACAGTGTGAGTGAACTGACATGACTACGTAAACTCTGAATGATTATTATTGTGCAGTGTGCATTCTCATTTCACAAAATGCTTTTTACTATAGAAACATCCTCTATGGATATATTCAAGTGTTGACATGACTACTTGGTGAATACATTGCAAGTGAGCAGTCCCATTACACATATTTAACATGCAGACTTGCATTACTATGGCTGTAATAAATCCTCAGAACTCAAGAAAGCAATAGTGTTATCCTCAAATGTTTGTTCCATTAAACCGGATGTGCCATTATTCAGGTAGTTAGCTGTAAGATTCTTTTCAAGCTGTTAGTCAACCATAACAGTAGATCACCTGAAATAGAAAAATTGCCATAGAAGCAGAGAGTTTATTCTAATGCCAACTACAGTGCCCACCGACAGTCTTAGTCCTGGAAATATTTTTCATATTTAAAAAAAACAAAACAAATTCCAAATAAGTTTTAAGCCTAACCTACCAGCTTCCATCTTTAAAATAAATAAATATGTAACCTGTGATTTGAAAATAATCAACACGGAATACAAAAATATATTTTGGGGTTTTTGTTCTGACTACTGTCTCAGAAATTGGTCAGCGATCGATGGGGCCCTATTGTATTTATAAAAAAAAGAATAAAGGAAGGCTAAAGGAATATTGAAATCTGCATACCCTAACGCAGGAGCAGAAGTAAGCTTCTATTTCAGCAGCTCAAATGCTATTTGACTCTCTGATGACCACAAAGCTTGATACTGTTTGATACATAGGTTCACTAAATCATGGAGGGGGCTGGCAATTCTAGGAAAATCAGCGTACGAGCGTAATTCATTAAATGTACTGGGAATTTTCCATTGCTTGACAGCTTCAACTTTACCTGGATCGGTGTCAATTCCTCAAGCTGAGATCCGATGACCTCAGAAAGTTACTTCTTGCTGCAAGAAATTGAATTTTTCAGGCTATTTCTGTTAGTCTGTAAAAGACTACTTCCAGTCTCTGTAAGTGCTTAGGGAAAATGGGCAAGTACGCAAGTATGTCATCAAGGTACACTAGCATGATCTGAAAATTAGATCTAGAAGCCTGCATAAGATATTGAAACGTCAAAGGTCCATTGCAACCCCCAAAGGGCATCTGAGATTACTCAAAGATCCCATATGGAGTCGTAAATGCAGTCTTATGCCTGCTCGTGGACAGCAACCTGATGATTTCCACTAGCTGAATCAATGGAACAAAAGAACTTGCTTAGTGCATCAAAGCTTTCATCTATCCAAAGTAGAGGAAACATGTCTTGCTTGTTTTTTTGAGTTCAGTTGCCTGTAATCGACATAAAACCTGAGACTGCCCTCAGTTTTCCTAACTAGCACGATGGATGCATAAACGCTAGTGCTTTCTTGAATCACTCCTTTCTTAAGGGGCATGGTGATATTTTATCTGACTTCCCTATACTGAGTGGGTGGGATACGCATATAAGGCTGGGCCACCGGTGCATCATCCACCACGTGAATCTCATGTTGCACTTTCTCTGTAAAACCAAGGTCTTCATCCTCAAGAGCAAAAACATCTGAGTACTTCATCAACAAATCACTCAACTCAGCTACGTCACTGGACTTCCTGTTGCTGACGGCACGCTGCATGAGTGTTTGTTTGTAGCCTGCTTAGGCTGCTTAGCATTGCTTATTCTTATTCTCAAACGTTCATTGTTATATTCGCCGTTCATCATTATATCTTTTATAATTTTACCACATTTCAGGTTTTTCCCATTTTCTACTGTTTCATCTGCGTGTATTTTACCTGTTGCTGCTGGCACCTAGCTAGAGTCTGTGTTTGTAGCCTGCTAGTTTTTTAGCATTGCTTATATATCTATTTTCAGCCTTTAATCCTTAACATCTGCCATTTTTAAGCGCGCTTCTGGGTTTCCCCTCGTATTATTCTCTTATCGCGCTTCAACTGCGCACATATTCCACCTGCATCCGCGCTCTATTTTTATCGAGATTAAACTGCTTGCATTTTTCAGCGAGCACCCATTTTTTCTCCTCTTCGGTACACAGATTATTGCATCGATCTCAAAGCACCGCTTATCAAGAACAACCAACAACAACAAACAATTTGCGGTAAGTCATGGCATCCGCTCATGTTATTTCTTCCTGCATTGCATGTTACATATTTACAATAGCCTCCTCCTTCAGCAGTGAGGGATTCACATGTGATAAATGTAAGGAATTAGTCAGGCTGACGGAGAAGTTTAATGAGTTAGAGACTTGCATCTGAACGCTACTGGAGAAAAGTGAGAAAGAGAAGCCGGTAGATACTGTTTCAGATGCGAGTAGTACAGAGAGCAACATACACTCTTTGGTTCCGGTTGTAGAGCCCCTGCAGCAGGGCATTTGGGTGATGTCTCTGCGGCATTCTGGCTCAGCAAAGAGACACCACTTTCCCACTCCTGTTAGGGAATCCAATCGATTCTCCCCACTCAGTGATATACCAACTGAGAATCATGTTGAAAGAGCCCTTGTTATTGGCAATTCTAATGTAAGAAACGTGGAAATAAAGACTCCCGCCACTATTGTTAATTGCATTTCGGGTGCCAGAGCATCTGACATCAAATCAAATTTACAAGTGCTGGCTAATGCAAAACGTAGATTTTCTAAAATTGTTATCCATGTCGGCACTAATGATGCTCGGATTCGCCAGTCGGAGATCACTAAAGATAATGTAAAAGAGGTGGGTGAATATGCAAAAACGATGTCAGACACTGTAATATGGCCTGGTCCCCTCCCTGCTCATCATGGTGATGAGGTTTATAGTAGATTAGTGTCACCGAATGGCTGGATGTCTGAGTAGTGTCTGAAGAATAAAATAGGATTCATAGACAATTTGAAGAGTTTTTGGGGTAGACCTGACCTGCTAAAGAGAGATGGGTTAGGTGCCACTCTCCTCTCTAGACGCGGACCCCCGCTTCAGCCCCATGACTGTTCCCCAGCCGGCCGGTTCTGACGAGTCCAGAGGACACCGCTACAGGACCTCCTCCTCAGTCACTAACCCACCCCCTGCCGGGTGTGCGGAGCAAGGTAAGTGCTTCGAGTCCTTTCTCAGCACTAGAGCCTCGGGACATGTCCTCGCCTCCTGACGCCGTACTACCTGCTCCGCCCGCTGCGAAGCCCCGCTGGGTACGTCAAAAATACTCATCCCCTTGGTGCCCCTAGCACGGAGATTGGATGCGTGGCTCTCACTTCCCAACCCGTCACGCTGGCTGGCCCGGACCATCCGACTCGGTTGCACCGCGGCATGCACCGTGTGATGATCACCCCCGCCTGCTGCCAGACACTCAAACCCTGGACAGACCTCTGCTTTCTACGTGCAGGTGTGCCCCTGTAGCAGGTGTCCCGACGCGTCTTGGTCACGACCGACGCCTCCAGACTGGGTTGGGGCACCGTGTGCAACGTGCACTCAGCTGTGGGCTGTTGGAGAGGGGCCCCACTGCGCTGGCATATAAATTGCCTAGAGTTGCTGACTGTTTTCTTTGCACTGCGGAAGTTCCTCCCGTTAGTTCAGGACAAACATGTCCTAGTCAGGTCAGACAGCACCTCCGCGGTAGCGTACATAAATCGCCAAGGCGGCGTACGATCCCGCCACATGTCACGACTCGCCCGACGTCTCCTTCTTTGGAGCCAGCAGCGAATCAGGCCACTCACATCCCCGGCAAACTCAATGTGATAGCGGACGCGCTGTCACGACAACGCTTGCCCAGCGGAGAGTGGAGGCTTCACCCCCAGTCGGTCCAGCTGATTTGGGAAGGATTCGGCGAGGCCCAGGTAGATCTGTTTCCCTCCCGAGAGACCTCCCACTGCCCGCTCAGGTATGCCCGAATAGAGGCTCCCCTCGGGGCAGATGTACTGGCACACAGCTGGCCCGCGGGGCTCCGCAAATACACATTTCCCACAGTGAGCCTTCTTGCACAGGTGCTGTGCAAGGTCAGGGAGGGAAGCGCTGCCCAGGGAGGAGGCAGACCCAGCCCCTTCTATGCTGTGTCCGGTACACGCTTTGCATACCTATCTGGACCGCACGCAGAGCTTTAGATGTTCTGAGCAGCTCTTTGTATGCTTTGGGGGAAGCGGAAAAGGAAACGCTGTCTCCAAACAGAGGCTTTCCCACTTTCCCAGGCCGTGCCCCCCCCCCCCTTGCGGGTCCGAGCTCACTCAACAAGGAGTGTTGCGTCCTCATGGGCACTGGCCAGGGGAACCTCCCTGGCAGACATATGTAGAGCAGCAGTTGGGCGACACCCAATACCTTTACAAGATATTACAATCTCAGGGTTGAGTCAGTATCATCCCGTGTTTTCTCAGGTCCGAGCCAGTACCAACCAAATTCCACTATGGTTTTAGTCTACCAGGTAACTATAGTGAAACCATAGTTACACTATGGTATTTCTGTACTAAAACTATTGTAACCACAACAGTATGATTTTTATTCCATGGTTATCTTTTTTATTATTATTATTACCATGGTTTTTCTATGAATATCAAGGTTTAAATATGGTTACTGTAGTAAAACCATGGTAAAATTATTGCGAGGGAATGCAAAACTATTGCAAGGGCAGAAGTTGAAGGCAGAATTGTTTTTTCAACCCTGTCCTCTTAGGGGCTCTGTAGTTAGCAATATAAAAACTATATTTGTTTTATTCATAAGTTAATAACAATATATTCAGAAATATACAAATGCAGTATGTGGGTTTGAGAGAGTATAGAGAAACTGTCTTGTTTACATAATTTGCATGGCTTCATTTAATGTGCAGCTGGCTCTATTTGTGTGAAGCTCTTCATCAATAAATCGGCTATTAAACATTTTAATGTTGAAATAACACTGACTAATAGCTTGTTTGCAGTTACATGATTCTTATGATGAGCGAAATACAGGTGGAGGGCAGGAAGTGAAAAGCAGAATGGATGAGATGGAGCAAAGTCAGTTCTGTACTAGTTTAGATGCTATTCCGAGAGAAAAGTATAAACAGAAAATCACAACATATGTTGGACGTGATCCTTATGTTATGAAGAGGAGCGATTTTTCAACTGAAAACTTGCCTGCCATCAAGGCAGTAGATATAAGCAACTACCTTGTTCTCCAGACATCCTTCTACTCCAAAAAACAAATGAAAGCATACAAAAGTATGGAGACATACAACTTTTTTGTTAGTGGTTGGGTCAACGACCTTGGTACCAAGGTGCTCCACAATGACTGTCGTTTGGATTTTCCCGGGTGAGTGGCATTTGTTTTTTGTCCTGTGGACTAACCAAGCAACAAACATTAAATGCTGCAGCACCTCTCGATGTTAGCGTTATGGTTGTTCACTTTACGTTATTAGGTTAACCACTCTCAAAGTGGTTCTGCCGAACCGCCGCTAAAGGATCATTGCGAAACAAGCTGGAGAAGTTATTGCAGCTCATTGCAATTGCATGGCAGGGTAAGTTATTTACATTCGCATGCAGAGTCTTTGTAATTAGCTTTGCTATCATTACTTATTTTTGTTCAGTTACAGGGGTACAAACTTTAAAAAATTACTTTAACTTTACAAAGTACGGAAACAGCTAATGTTGCATAAACATAACCACATAAGTTGTATTAACTTACCTTTGATGAAGTGGTCACTGCACATATTTGCATTATCCAACACGGCTCCTCCAGACCAAAGACGAAGCCATTTTTTCCAGCGTTTTTCAGTCAATTTCTTGCATTTTCCCTATTATGAACAACAACTTTTGGTACACAATAAATGCTCCTTGTGGTTTCTCGGTTTGGTCGATTTGAGCAACTGTAAACGATGCAAAACATAGGCATTTTGAGTTTGTGATAGTGCTTCCTATGTAGAAAATCACTTCCTGCACTCCATCTGCATTTCACGCCACAGCAACGCAGTGATGTGACGTCATGTGCAAATAAGCTATAGCTTAAACAGAAACATATGCCATCATATTAACAACCTCTTGTCTTGAAAGATTTTTATACTATCATTTAAAAAATAAATTTCTTTATGGAGAAAATGAATGGGATTTTTACTTCCAGAACCCACTGTTGTGCTCTATAGCACCCCTTGCAGAAATGCTGAGAATTCTACTTGTACTTGTCTCGCGATGTGAATTGGACTTTCCGGATTGCAACAACAATTTAACTTGCGGCTCTTAAAAGTGTATAAGACAGGTTTATAAGGGTCTAGTGTGCTGTGTTCTTTTCAAGTGCTCTTGGAGGGTACTTGACCACTCCGATAGCTAATCTCTCTGAATAGAAGAGTGAACACCGATCTTGATAGTGCAGTGGGGCAGACTGATAAGAAAATAGACCGCCATTGCAGAACGCTTACTGAAGTTTAACAAGAGTACAGGCAGAAAGGAGGGACTGAGCCCTGTTCGTGAAAGAGAGAGTGTTCCATAGTAGTTATCTTTGTAAGTGTCTACTGAAGTGCTGGGGATTTTAAATGGGTGTCATTGTAATGCCATGGCTTTGAAAGAAAGTGAGGGTCCTTGTCTGTTGTACTGAATGTATACGGTGCTCTCAGGTGACATTGGGCTCTCACTGACTGCATGTTAACACAGCCTGTCCCAGGGTCCTCAGGGAGGGCCTGTCTCCATGTCAGCTTTATCTTGCTTCCTTTTCATGCAAATCCACTGCTGTGTCATGCCTGATAAACAAGAGTCCCATGAGAGAAATCTTGCTGTTGTCCTGCATTGTTCCACAGATTTACCCTTCCGCATCTCTCATTTACAGTATTTTGTCTGGGTACCCTGGGTTCTCTCCTTTTCCCTAAACATGAAGAATAACTAAATGGATTGTTTTTTATGGTGCATCCCAAAACCTAGGATTAGATCACTCAAAAAATAAAACTATGTCATAATGTCCTCATCCTCTTGTAGTTCCTTGAACTTATCTTCAAAAACAATAGACTTAAGATTTTTAGTGTTAACTTCAGTCAAACTGTTAATTTCAGGCTTCCTTTTCGCATGCATAATAATGTAATTTTTTTCCCTTGGTGAAATTTAAATGAAAATGAAATTTATGGGGGCATTTAAATAGTTGTATATGTATATATGTAATTTTAAGTTCATACGATTTTTTGGAGTTGTGATATTGAGAATGATTTTAGTATAAACAACAATATATAAATAGCAAATCTGAATAAATTCTACTTGCATCTAGTTACCCTAACTTAAATAGTTGAGTTCATTCTCTATGAGCAAGTTTTGGAGACATGATTACTCAATTCATATGAGGGAACAAGTTTACTCAAGTTGAGTAAAGTCAACTTATAAGGGCTTTCAGTAAACAAAAGGACATATTTTAGAATATATGTTCCATTCAATAGAATATTAATTACATTTTTTGACTGCTAAGCTCCAAAAAGAAAAAAGCACACATACAAGTATTCCTCATGACCTGTGCACTATATACCAAGCAAACAAAAGCTTTGTGTCAGGAGCAGTCATTATTTGCTGAAAATATCCTCGTCCAATGTAGCTCTCAAATGTAATTTCCATTTCGATTTATATGTTTAAACTTAGCTTGGACATTCTCAAAATTTCTTCTTTTGTGTTCTGTGAAAGAAAGAAAATCATAAAGGTTTGGAATAACATGAGGATGAATAGATGATATCAGAATTTTCTTAATTAATTTATTTATTTTAACCTTAAACTTTTAAACTTTTTACCATTTTTGGGCATGTCTAGATATTTTTCACTTTGAAGTCATCTTTCAATCTATATTATTTTCTTCTATTGCTCCACTAATCATCTGTTATCACTCCATATTTCTCTGTTTTTATCACCTCTCTATTCCCCCCCTTTTCTATTTTTTGTATTTTTGCACCATTTGATCACTGTGTGCCTGACAAGGTCTGTCAGATTCAGAGGATGAGCCGGCGACCTTTGCTTAACTAACGACTTCTTCATCATGGCTCTGTTCGCCACCAGCATAGGCCTCCCCTTTATTGCTCTTTATTTTAAATTAAAACAGCGGCAGCAGCCATCCATCATGGCCAGGACTGACCTTTATCAAAGGAGATGACTGGGCTTGTATGCGCACACACACAGACCCGTGGCACATCAGAGAGCACGACATGGGTGTTTCCTCGCAGTGGTGGTCTAGAGGAGCTAAAACACTTGGTGCTCAAACAATGAAAAATTGTTATGTCTAATGAAGGCATCAAGAACAGAAAGCATATGTTGGAAGTGCCCAGCTCTTTATTGTTGGCTCATGGTTGACTTATTTGAACATGCTTAACTGATCACTCATTGTATTGTAAAAATGCTGATGTGACAGTTAGGCTGGGAGTTTTCTCTGAATAAGAAAGAAAGGCAGGGCCTTTTAAAAAAAATGTGGGATGAGACAATAATCAACAGCATGAAAGGAAAACAAAACTAAACAAACAAATATAAATGCATATGAGATAAAATAATGTGTAAACCACTAATCTATCTAAAGTAACCATAATTCTCAAATAACACATTAAAGTCCAACGGTGACACCATCAGATTATGTTTCAGAGGGAGGCAGTGTCTTTTTCACCGCTCTTGCCTCCCTCATTGTGTTTTCATGAGGTCCTAAAACAGGGAATAAATGTGAGGGGGTGTAATGGTGAAACACAAGTGAAAAGTTATATAAAAAGAGTGTCTGTGATTGACTGATTACCCTATCAGAGAATCATATTCGCAACTGCAATTCGTAAAGTGGCCTGATTACAGAGTAAACAGCTCTTCGACTTGGACATCACCATTTCTGATCACACTCGATCCTAATTTAGAATTAAAATTCTGTCATTATTGACTAGTAATTTTACGTTATTCCAATTACTTTCTTTTTATTTATTTATACATTTTTTTATGTGGAAAACAAAAGGAGAAAATGTAATGTATATCCCGTTCTGTATAATCAATAGAATGACAGTTGATTGTGACTTTTTCCTCATGTGTTTTGCATAAGTCATACTGGTTTGTAACAACACAAGGGTGAATAAATTATGACAGAATTTTCATTTTCATCTGAAAATTATTTGTGAGTATGCAGATTTTAGAGACCAATGAGTTCCAGTAATTATTACTCCTGATTTGTTTTTCTGAGGATTCGTCTAATTGTTGGGTATGAAGGTGACTAATAGTCAAACAATTACTGGTAGTAACATTTGAAAGATACTTAAAATATGCTTGCATATTTTGAGTTTTTTTTTTCTTCTTCTTTCCTCAGTCTTTTGAACTAACTACGAGGACTACGAGTTTTACTTATCGAGCAATGTGTAAAAGATGGAAGGCCACCTCAATAGAAAACGAGATCATCAAAATGATCCTGAAAAATATCAAGCCTTACCTTGCAAGCCAGCTGTGTAGCCGGGTGAGCACCGTTGAAGATTTTGTCAAATTGGGACACCAAGTGGAGAAGGATTTTGGACAAATTAAACAACAAGCCAATTCACAAAAACCTTTAACCACCCGATCTGCTGAAAAAGTTGCTTTAGGTTTGTCACCTAAAGCAACTGCAATCTCAAGTTAGATAGAGAAGCAGAAAAGCCCAACACAGACAACATCATTGGGGGAGTGTAGCAGTACAGACGTTTTCTGTTCTACCCCTTTTTTCTCACTTAACTTTCTTTGTCACCTCCTTTCAACTATGCTATGTCTGGATTGGAGGAAAGTGCCAATTGAAGGAAGTAGTAAATGTATATGGGGCGAGGATTAGAAAGAAAATGAGAGTCATGTTCACCTGATCAGAAGGAAAGTTATGTCCTTTCCCATAGGCAGTATATGCGAGTGAGTCATTGGATGAGTGTGTGATGCCAGGGAACATGGAGAGGATGTGATGCTTCCTCCGACGGCTAATGCGTCATTGTCAAGTTCGGGACTGAACTGGAGTTTTGCACCGTATTCCCAAAACAGGTGATTTCGAGGACAGTTCAAACTGAATAAAGAGCGGATTATGTCACCTTCAACCATCCGTGCTGCTTATTTGGTCTGTGCCTCCATATGCATTCTCACAGACATACCTGCCATTCCAATACACACACTCACACATCCACTACTGCCCATTGGAATGAGTGTTATGTGACAATTTACTGGCTTAAATGAGTTTTGTTTAACAATTGAAGAACTTAATTGGCACAAATTTAAATTTCCAATGTTCCTAAATTCATGTTTATTCATGTTTTTTTTGGTTGTAGTGTTATTTGTTATCTCTGTTGCATTATACATGCAGAATAATTGAAATGACATGATTTGAAGCTCGGATTTACCCTTTTAATCCTGTAATTCCTCAACATCATAAAGTAACGGACCAAGATTCAACTTCCTACTGAAGGCCAATCTTTGGACAATAAAATGGTCAAGAGACTCTAAACAACCTAATTTAAAAGTTAAAGCAGACTTTTCCTTAAAAGGTTTCCAAAAGACCATCAGATTTGCACTACTCGAATACTAAGATAGTTCATCTTAATCCAGAAACATTTGACACAAAGTCACAGTACTTTACCGATTTAACCTTCTAAAACATACAGAATTCATTTAAATCTACGATTTATACAAGACCTTGTCTTGCTAGGCAATTCTGAAAATTGCTTTGAACTTTGGTAACTTGTATAACTGATAAATTAATGATTATAGCCTGATATACCTCTTTAAAATGTGTGTAATGTTTCATCCATGTTGTATAACCAATTAATTAACCAGTATGATTGTGTAACCAGGGATTTTCATGTTTTGTTACCTACACATATAATATCCATGAAATAAATGTCATGTTTAGTGTGTAAGCATTTGCTGGCGTATGCAGAGATGGCAAATATAATGTCTCTTGTACAATTTTCAAGATATAAAAGTTCATGATTAAATATAGACTATTTTGGAGCGGGAGATTTGTAAGAATCTGAAACAAAGTACCACAAATCCACTGTCGGAAAAGACAGTTCAGTTGACCATGTGACTCTGAAAAGCCACTTCTGATTGGCGCAGGACACCTTTGGGGATGAGGCCAATTTCAGTTCAAATGTTTCCAAACAGGAAGAACACGCTCTCTTCCTCTATTCCTTCTCTGCTCTTCTGTCGTTGTCTCTCGTCCAACCTCTCCTGACTGCACAGACTTCGCTCTGACTCTTCCCTCGTGGTCTTCTCGAGATCTCATCAGAACCAGGCCCATGCAATGTGAGGTCCAAAGAAGCTCTGGACTCAAAGAAGCTCGTCACTCTCTACAGTTCACACACCCATGAGAAGGCCTCGCTTCAAAGCCAACCTCAGCATTCATGCAGACAATAACTATAGGACCTTACAGAGGTCGGAATGAACTTTCGACCAAGTGCCAAGAACCAAGCAACACAACGAACACAAGGAAACACTACTATACCCAATTACATCTCCAATATTGTGCTCAAAGTGCTGGTGTATTAATTAAATAATTTGGGTAATCCTATAGCAAATCGATGTAGACTCAAAAAAGGATAAATGGTTCTTCAGGCATTGTCAACAGACTCCATAAAATTCATTTTCACTGTGTTGATAATTTCTTTCACATTCTGTCACTCTTTTCACCAATCTGTCTCATGTATATATGTGTTAGATTAGATTTATATTTAGAATAGCAATAAAGTTTGTCTGTATTCAAAGATGACTGAATGTGGTATATTTTGATAAATAATCTCATCCCAGTTTCTAAAAGATTTAGCTTCAAAGCTGTACCTTAATACGTGTGATATTATTTTCAATAAGCCATGAGGATAATATCACTCCAATAATTTAATTAATCATTATTCACTTATTAAAGCTAATTCCTTACATTAGAAATTGTGAGCGGATACAACGAAAAGTTGTATTACAATTTAAACGGTGGAGAATAATCTAGTTATTTGACATTTATCTAATTTATAATGGTTGTCGAAGGTGACTAATTCATTATACATTTTAATATCAGATAATGTACAATAAGGACAGTTTAATTTAGTTCATAGCTCACATATTTCGAGACCTAAATTCCCTTCTAAATTTAGCATACCAAATATGAGAATGAGGCACTTTAAAGTTGCCTTCTAAATGTTGCATACCAAATATCTTACATCTCATACATGCTGAGATTTAGCTACGTCAAAGATCCATCGCTAGGCGACTAGACTTATTTTGATTGATACTGTGATGTATGAGCTAAGAAGTTAAACTAAGTTTTGATTTGTTGTTTTTCTTTTTCTTCCCTCACTCTTTTGAACTTGAACTATGTTCCCAGATGAGTTAAGAACATTTCACGTGTGTTAAGTCATTAAAAAAGATAAGGCAAATTGCATACAACCTCTTATATAGTTTTTCTGTTGTCTCTCTTTGTATGTAACTGATGGTCTATTTAGCTATCTGGGTTTAATATGTGAATCTTTGTCAAGTATACACCTGTCTGGCACCTGAACCAGCTAAACTTTATTTTCAAGGATTTGAGACTGGGAGACGATGTAAGACTGAGGGCGGCTTTTCTTATAAGCATATTGCTAGTCTAGTGGTTAAGAATCAGCGTTAACAACCAGGTGACCTGAGTTCAATTCTCACTTCAGAAATATATATATATATATACAGTATCTAACAAAAGTGAGTACACCCCTCAAATTTTTGTAAATATTTGATTATATCTTTTCGGCGTAGTGGCTAAAGCACAGGGCTGTTAATCAGAAGGTCACAGGTTCTAACCCCACAGCCACCACCATTGTATCCTTGAGCAAGGCACTTAACTCCAGGTTGCTCCGGGGGGGATTGTCCCTGTAATAATTGCACTGTAAGTCGCTTTGGATAAAAGCGTCTGCCAAATGCATAAAATGTAAAATGTAAAAATGTGTACAGCTTGTATAACAGTGTAAATTTGCGGTCCCCTCAAAATAACGCAACACACAGCCATTAATGTCTAAACTGTTGGCAACAAAAGTGAGTACACCCCTAAGTGAAAATGTCCAAAGTGTCAATATTTTGTGTGGCCACCATTATTTTCCAGCACTGCTTTACCCTCTTGGGCATGGAGTTCACCAGAGCTTCACAGGTTGCCACTGGAGTCCTCTTCCACTCCTCTATGATGACATAACGGAGCTGGTGGATGTTAGAGACCTTGTGCTCCTCCACCTTCCTTTTGAGGATGCCCCACAGATGCTCAAAAGGGTTTAGGTCTGGAGACATGCTTGGCCAGTCCATCACCTTCACCCTCAGCTTCTTTAGCAAGGCAGTGGTCATCTTGGAGGAATACTGCCCTGCGGCCCAGTCTCCGAAGGGAGGGGATCATGCTCTACTTCAATAAGTCACAGTAAATGATGGCATTCATGGTTCCCTCAATGAACTGTAGCTCCCCAGTGCAGGCAGCACTCATGCAGCCCCAGACCATGACACTCCCACCACCATGCTTGACTGTAGGCAAGACACACTTGTCTTTGGACTCCTCACCTGGTTTACGCCACACACGCATGACACCATCTGAACCAAATAAGTTTATCTTGGTCTCATCAGACCACAGGACATGGTTCCAGTAATCCATGTCCTTAGTCTGCTTGTCTTCAGCAAACTGTTTGCGGGCTTTCTTGTGCATCATCTTTAGAAGAGACTTCCTTCATGGACGACAGCCATGCAGAACAATTTGATGCAGTGTGCGGCGTATGGTCTGAGCACTGACAGGCTGAACCACCACCCCTTCAACCTCTGCAGCAATGCTGGCAGAACTCATACATCTATTTCCCAAAGACAACCTCTGGATATGACGCTGAGCATGTGCACTCAACTTATTTGGTCGACCATGGCGAGGCCTGTTCTGAGTGGAACCTGTCCTGTTAAACTGCTGTATGGTTTTGGCCACCGTGCTGCAGCTCAGTGTCAGGGTCTTGGCAATCTTCTAATAGCCTAGGCCATCTTTATGTAGAGCAACAATTCTTTTTTTCAGATCTTCAGAGAGTTCTTTACCATGAGGTGCCATGTTGAACTTCCAGTGACCAGTTTGAGGGAGTGTGAGAGCGATGACACCAAATTTAACACACCTGCTCCCCATTCACACCTGAGACCTTGTAACACTAAAGAATCACATGATGCCGGGGAGGGAAAATGCCTAATTGGGCCCAATTTGGACATTTTCACTTAGGGGTGTACTCACTTTTGTTGCTAGCGGTTTAGACATTAATGGCTGTGTAACATTTACACTGTTATACAAGCTGTACACTCACTACTTTACATTGTAGCAAAGTGTCATTTCGTCAGTGTTGTCACATGAAAAGATATAATGAAATATTTACAAAACTGTGAGGGGTGTACTCACTTTTGTGAGATACTGTGTGTATATATATATTTTTTTATTTTTTTTTGGGCAACCACCGTTACACATGCAAAAATATTGGTTGCTTGTTGATAGTCCCAAGTGTAAGGTACTGTAAATGGATTTTCATATGGTTTAACCCATCATCTGTGTAAACAACATATGGAACTCTAACATGAATTCAGAGGATTTTGTCCATCACATGCCACTAAAATGCTTGGTAGTACCACACTTTTTCTTTGCTGTCCATTTCCCATTATCACTGGAATTCCTTACCGGAATATCATGCTAATTCACTCTTCACTTTAGTGCTAGCTATTAGGTACTGCAAAATGCTTTGATTGAATGACTACCTCTTTCATTGTATTTCTGTCCTTTAAAACCTCAGCAATGGAACAGCTGCATGAAATCACATTAAGGAAAGTACTTTCACATTGATACCTTTTATGCAAATTGCAATAGAAGTGTTGCATGAAAATGTTTTGTCTCTCTGGATAATTACAGATGTGACTGCTTAAAAGCATCAAAAGAGGCTCAGCACTTTACACTGCGTGTTATAATAAAATATATTATACAGAAAATTATCAACAAACTGGACTGTCTAGCAAATTTACTATGTAACATAATCGTAATTTTCAGTGGTAATGATTTCAAAGTTGGGGTAAGAAATAGCAAAAGATAACAAAACACATGGCAAATTTAACAATTGCACTCTTCTATATGGTTGAGTCACGTGACCCTACACTACACTTTGCTAAATTATCCTTTCAATCAATATTACTCAGTGAGAACTGATTTAGTTCTGATTGTTAAACTGCATGGGGAGTGTAGGATTTTGAAGAATTCTAAATTGTCTGCCTCTGGGGACATTACAAAGCATTTTCAGCTCCTTACACCTATCAAGAGCAAGATGGCGGGGGTCCGGATGGGAATAACAGTGCGCCTCAGAATCCATTACAAAAGTTATCCTCGATGGACTCCTGGATTTCGGCACCATTGTGACAGGTTTGTGATTTCTGGGCAATGGAGGAGTAGGTGGCAGCGAACTATCAACACGAGTATTTTATTTACTCCTTCAGTGTCACAAAATGTTAATGATCCAGAGACATTGTGATAATTTCCTGCAAACAGCATTTGATTCTATAACATCTGACACAAAAAACTTACTTTACTGTAATCTTATCCTGTACATAATCTGCTAAAGTGCCTAGAATTCTCATTCAAGGTTTAACCTGATCATAATCCTGACAATTATGTTTTTCATAATGTGTAGTGTATTATTTGTGTTTAAAATTAACAAACTAATTAGCAGGAATTTTTATCATGCATTATAACTGAAATATAACTGTAATGTAAAAATAATGTATTTTTTAAGAAACAAGTGTTTGGAATGTAATTGATTGTCTCCTAAATTCCAGAATGATGGTGTGAAGTATTTTTGGATTATTTGCAGTTACAGTTTTCTTATGAAAGTCTTGATTAAAATGTTCATGTTTTGAGCAGGAAACTGACAAACCTTGGAACAAAGGCCATAAATTAATTATATTGAGGGGATGACACTCATAACCATGTGCCTCTGAAAAGCCGCCTCTGATTATCTTAGTTCCTCTTTGGGGTGCGGCCAGTCTACGCCCAAGACTCTGGTACCAAGGAAGAAGCCTTTAGTCTTTTTCTTCTTCTACTCTCTTCTCCACTCTTCACTTCCTCTGCAGATCTGTATCCTCCATGCTCTTGCCCTTGTGGCTTGCTGCCTTGCCATCATCCCTCAAGTTTTATACCATATAGAAGTCCAAGAAGGGTCAGAGTAAAGCTCAGAGGAAGCCTCTCACTCTCTGTTCTATGGTTCACACATGTGTCCTTCTTGCGGAAGTCCTTGCTTCAATGCCCCGCATCATCATCCATCGACGCAACAGACAACAACTTTCCATGATCTAAACAGATGTCCAAAACATTGACGGAAGCACCAGAACTTTCTACAAAGAGCCAAAGAACCAAGCAACGCAAAGAAACAAAATGATACATCTCCAGACTTTGCTGAAAGTGCTGGTGTCTCTCTAATATAATTCAGGTTACCCGACTGAAAATCGATCTAGGCTCAAAGACGTATCGAATGGTTTCCAAGGCATTGTCTGTAGAATCCATAAAGCAAATTTTCTCTGTAAAGATCATTTCATTCACTGGTTACAAAACTCACCAACCTGTTTTCTGTTTGTATGTGTTAGATTAGTTTTTATGTTTAGAATAGCAATAAAGTCTTGTTTGTATTCAAAGATAATTTGACTGTGGTATATTTTGATAAATAATCCAGCTCTAAAAGCTATACCTAAAATATGTGTGACATTATTTTCAGTAAGCCATGAGAATAATATTACTCCAATAAGTGAATTAATTATAATCCTCTTATTAAAGCAATTTCCTTGCAATAGAAATCTTGAGCAAATACAACAAGGTGTATTACGATTTTAAAGGTGGAGAATTTTATTCTAATTATTTGTAATTTATCTTTCTTATAATGGTTGTCGAATGCAACTAATTCCATTATAAATTTCCCTACATAATGATGGATGCATGTGGCACTTTAATCCATACCGTGTATATCTACATTAACTGAAAATTCCTACATAATAATGGTGGAGAATGCAGGCAGAAATCTAAATGAGTTGTTTGTCATTTTATACACACAGACATTATTTTCTTTGAATCCAGAAACAGAACAAGAATCTAGTCTGAAGTCTGCATCTGTGACATATATATATATATTATGCACTAGTTTGTTGTCATAACAATGAAAAAGCAAGATTATTACCTCCCCACTATGAGTTAGGCTAAACGACGCCTTCAGTGCTTATAAAAAAGAGCAAAGAGCATAGAAATAGAATTAACCTCTCCTTTGAAACAAATCCAAACACACTTTATTGAATAAAATTCCAGTTAAACTACAGAGCTAAAATGTGCCCCTGCCAAGACGAGAAATCTAGGAAAAGAAATGAGCAATGTTCCTCAATTTCTTTCTAAATAACCACAATTAATAGATAGATTGATGACATTGTGATGTTCCAGTGCATTCAACCAGACCAGGCAGTCTGTGGTGTAATCAATGCAGTAGATGTTTCGTGTTTTTGTGTCTGCTCGCTAAGCAAATTTGAAAATAACTTGTGTAATGAGCATCATTGTCAAAGTGTAATTTTGAACAGGTTTGATCACACTAGAGATTTGAAGTAAATCTGTTTAACATCAGTGGACAGACCCTGTTACATATACAGAAACTGACACAAAATCTGCTCTGATCAAATTATGTTGTTGTTTAAACATCTGCAGTGAACCTGCCACTTAAATATAGATTAATCTCACACCAAACGAGTTTTAAGTATAAGCAGCTCTCTGTAAAAAAATTACGTGAGTTGTCTGTAACTCTGTAAGAGAACTAGACTGATAAATGCCATGCTGCAAACGGCAAAGCATGTTACTTTATTTGTGCATTAAAACTCGCCTTGACTGCATTGAGATAACAAGCACCATGTTGAGTTACAACGATCTGGACGTGAAGGCTGTGATTTGTGCATTGGTGAACACGCTGATGTTCATGTGAATCGATGAAACTGTGTTTTCTTTAGTGCTAAAGAAAGAACATAAATCACTACTGTTGGTTGCTATGACAACAAGAGTTCACAAGATTCTTCCGGGGCAACCTGCCAACTCCATATTGTCAAGATAGCACACCGTAGCTAAGCTAGTAACATTGCACTGCACAGCTAAGCTAATAAAATAACATAGCACAGCTAAGCTAACAAGTTAACGGTCTTTCATTGAAAGCCTTTACTATCAAAACCATTGCATAAAAGCTGGCGGTTAACATCCTGTGGCCTGTTACAGTTAAATACAGCTTGTGTTTGAGCAAACTAGAAGCAATTTAACCCTTATCTTCTCAAATTTTAAACACACTTTGTCTCTCTCTGTAATGCATCTTATTAAAATTTTCTTCATCTCCATTGTCTCATAATACAAATTGATGTCTCTCTATGAGCAATTGAGTGGAACAGGGGCGAAAATTTCATCAAAATGTTGGGGGGACAATAAACATAACAATTCTCAAGAGCAATTTTTGAAGGGGACACCAAGGGTTTTTTTTGTTGTTGCCCCGTTTGCATTTGTATCATTTTATTTCTTAAACAATTATTTTAAGAATATATCATTATATTATTTACAATACACATATTTTAATGATATTTTAGGGGGGGACAACCCTCAGATAGGGTGGTCCTGACCCCCCCGAGATTTCCGCCTACGGAGTGGAAGTTAAATAAAGCTGAGTTGGAGAGCCGATTAAAATGTATATTTTCTTCACGTTTCATTTACTATTACCACTTTTATCAATTTCGTACCAAAGCTGAACTACTAGATAATAATAAGTCTGAAGCAGTGTAATTTTACAGAAAACTTACGGCTGCCTCTCATTCATATTATTACCTAAAACCCATCCATTTCCAGCTTATTTTTGTATTACTTATTGGCTGTTTTATGTTATTTCACTTTTGTGTGTTGGGCACTGAGCTGACACGTTTAAGTGAAGATCCCCCACATCAAAACCATTGCATAAATGCTGGCAGTTAACATTCTGTTGCCTGTTACAGTTAAATACAGCTTCTGTTTGAGCAAACTTAAAGCAATTTAACCCTTAATCTTCTCAAATTTTAAACACAATTTGTCTCTCTATGTTATGCATCTTATTCAAATTTTATTCCTCTCCATTGTCTTATAACACAAATAGTTTTTAATGGTTGTCAAACGTGACTAATTCCATTAAAAATGTCCCTACATAATGATGGAGGTACACGGCATTTTAATTTACCATATACATCTACATTAACTGAAATTCCTACAGAGATGTTGCCACATATAGAGCAAACAATACATAAAACATAGAGTATTTTTCAACCATTCCTTCATTGAAGTCTTCTAGGGGCAATACATTTACCTCTGCCACAAATAATAATAAGATATTTAAAGAATTCTATTTTGATCTTTTTAGTTCTACGTCTTTGTCCACCAATAATGATTTTAGCAAGTTCATAGAGCCAATTAGAACTTCCTAAATTGACAAATGATCAAAAATACTTTCTTGATTCAGATATTACTTTGGAGGAGCTTGTTGAGGTAATTAAAGCCTTGCCAAAAGTGACATTTTTAGATCTTATGTCACAGAATTGGCTCCACTTATGTTACAAGTTTACACAGTCATTAAAGAAAGGTGAACTACTGCCAACCATGATGCAAGCCCTGATCAGTCTCATTCTTAAAAAAAGATAAAGACCCATATTAATGTATTAATTATAAATAAAATGTAAAAGTTTTTGTCCAGTTTCCCTGATATAGTCAGATGTAAAAATATTGTTTAAAATTCTGTCTAATTGATTAAACAGAGTAATTACATCTTTTATACAGATAAAGTGGATTTTATTTGTGGTCGTAGTACTTCTGATGATATTAGAACTTCATATATTGAACTTCATAGAAAAATATTATGTGGTCAGTAGGGAATGATCAGTACCCGATTGTTGACATCTCACTTGACAACGAGAAAGCAATTGATATGGTTGAATTGGACTATCCTTTTAAGAATTTGAAAATGTAAGGGTTCGGGAACACTTTTATAGGGTGGATAAAGTTACTCTATAAACCTCTGTCAGCGGTAGTTCAAACTAATGGATTAATTTCATATTATTTTTGTCTTGTCAAGGAAACTGGCAAGGCTGTCCTCTCTCCCCTTTGATGTTCTGTCTTACCCTGGAACCATTAGCAGCTGCAATAAGAAAAGAGGATGTTTTTCCTGGTATTGTAGCAGGCAGTTTTGTGCATAAACTTTTACTCTACGCAAATTACATAGCCTATTATTATTTGTCTCTGACTAAAGAAGATCTAACCCTATCCTTCACAGAATAATTTATACATTTTCCAAATGTTCAGGATACTAGGTGAATTGGTCTAAATCGGAAGCTCTTGCTCTGATAGTATATTGCCCTACAACAGTTTTCCAACCTTTCAATGGCCCAAGCAAGGCATTAGGTATTTAGACATTATATTACCAGCACATTTTGTTGATTTTTTTAGTTAATTTTTAACCATTAATGAAAAAGTTCTTATGCAATGTTGATAGGTGAGCTTCACTACATTTGACTGTGTTTATACAAATTAATTGTATTTCCAAATTAAATTATTTACTGCTGTCTCAACATCTAGAAGTTCCTATTTCTAATAATTTTTTTTTATAGAATGTCAAAGTTTTTATTTGGAATGGTAAACGACCTCAGCTACATTTCGTTAAGTTGCATATAACAATTGACAAAGGAGGTTTAAGCCTCCCCAATATGTTGTTTTATTACTATGTGTAACAAGATACTGTGGGCAAGGAGGAGGCTGAACAGTTAAAGTAATATTTAATTTAAACAAAAATACACAAACATAAAAACACACGGCAGCTGTATGTGTCTCTCTCTCTACTGAATTGCCGCATTCCGCTGCACTTATCCCTCTCCTCAGCTGATTTTAGCCCTCCTCTCGTCACACTCCTCCCTTGTTTGCCTCAGGCCGGGTAACCCAAGGCATGATGTACATCCCAAAGACCCTTTCCCTTCCAGCCCCAACTGCCAGCAGGCTTTTCCCTGCCTCTCCAGGCCTGGGGAGGGGGAAGAGGGGAGGGAAAAACAAAAACAAAAGAGTAGAGGGAAAGGGCAAGGCAGAGCAACAGTGAGAGAGAGAGAGAGAGAGAGAGAGAGAGAGAAAATGTGCTCGCCGGTTCTCAGACACGCCGTCACTTGGTCCTCGATCACTCCTCCACCCTCTGGCAGCTAACAGCCACTCCTTCCCGGGTGGACCAGTGCCAGTCCTCTGACCCCTGGCAGATGGAACGCCCCCTCCGCATTTTGGCAGCCGGCAGCGGCTCCTCTGCTCCAGGCGGATGGAAGCGATCCCCTCCTCCCCTCACGGTTGGCGGACGTTCCTTCATGTCCAAGCGACCAGCAGCAACTCCTCCGTACCCCAAGCGGATGTCCGTGGTTGCCCTTTTGGGTGGATGGCAGTGGTGAGGACTCCACGACAGTGCATCCCTCCTCCTTCATGGGATTTGGCACCAATGTAACAGGGATAAAATGGGAAAGGAGGAGGCGGGAACCAGCTGAACAGTCAAAGTAATTTTAGTTTAAACTAAAAGACACAAACATAAACACACACGCCAGTTGCATGTGGCTCTCTCTCTCCCGAACTGCCACATTCCACTGCCCTTATCCCTTTCCTCGGCTGATTAGCCCGATTGGGAGCAGACCGTGCATAGTCACGACCCGGCCCCGCCCTTCTTCTAGTCACACTATGCTTTTAATCTTAGACACTTGACCTATTGGACTCTTCCACCTGAGAGAGCCCCTCCCTGGTACAACATTGAACCAGCTGTCCTTGCCCCAATTTCACCATTGAAAAGTCTTTCTATTGCATTGCCTAGAGAAGTAAAAATGCATCTCATTATTTCACACTTATATTAAGTATGGACAAAGGTTTCCCATATGTTAAATTATTATATTTCCCTAAATGTTTCCTCAAGCATATGGTTCAACCCCAAATGATGCATTAATAAGTCCCACTTTTCCTGGAAAGAATGGATGGAGATGGTTGCTACACTTGAGACCTTTATGAAAATGTAGTTTGAAATAATTTGAAAATATAACACAGTAACTTTGGATTTCTAAGACACTATTTTTCAGGTATTTGCAGTAGCAAATACCTAGGTACTATTTTTGGTGGTAGTACACAACCCCCTAAATCTGCAGACACTCTTTGTATTGTGCTCACAGCCTTTGGAAAGGGGCACAAATCTTCGGTTTATCATTCCTTGTTGATACAGAGTCTTGTTGATGGTGCCTTAAAGAGGTTAAGGGAAAGAGATTTGAACTTGGTATTGGAGGATGGGGAGTGAGAAAGAATTTGTTAATTTTTTAAAACTATGTCTAGGGATTTAAGACTATGCCTTATTCAGTTAATGATTTTGCATCATTTATATTGGACTCTAGATTGATTAGGCTTGGTTTAAAAGACACACATACATGCTGGCGATGTCAGTTGGAGGATGGAGACGTGGTTTTGTGCTAAGATTCAAGAATTATGGTTAAGAGTCCAGAATTTTATCTGTGAGGTTTTAGATACTCAAATTTAATTCTGCCCCAGAGTATGTATATTGGGTAATGGGGCGGTAATTCAAGTAGGTGACAAATATACAAAAAGCTGGGTAAATTACTACTGTAATGATTGGCAGAAAAATAATTCTTAAAGGATGGAAGTCATTTGGCGATCCCTCATTTCAAGAATGGTTCACCGAATTTGGGGAGGGTGGCGGCATTTGGAAAGATATCATACATACAAACAGCTTGGCAAATTAGATGCATGTGGTAAGAAATGGTACAAATACAAATACATGACCTTTCTGGAAGGCTCTCTGTGAGAGCCATGTGGAGAGAAACACTTTTTTTCTCTCTCTATGTTTATACTCAGACTTGGACCACAGGAATGTTTGTTGGGGGTTGGGGATTGGGAGGGGGATATGGAATTAATGGTGGTTAGTGGTTGGCTCTGTGCTTGTATATTTTGCTTTATTCTGTGGTATTTTTGAGAATCAACAAATAAAAATATTAATCTGAATAAAAATATTTGAATGGCTTATTACTTCTAATGCAAATTTGACCCAGTTGTTTTTTGTTAGAACTCTATCATTTAATAGGTGAGTGTTGTTCAGTACCTCAATACCAACTACCTTTCTATGTACAAGCTAGAGCTTGCTCAACAGCTATTTTACTAGTTTGAGAGTGCATAAAATGTCCAAACTGAGATTATGAGGTGAGAGCCTACATCTCTCCACTGCCAAATTCATGCTGCTTGCAATGTCACAAATGTTGTAGAACATACATGCACCACTCACTTATAATTTAGTTTCTGTCAGCCTTTGGGTGACATTTGAATATTGCCAGGGTGGTTTGCAAGAATTTTGGCTTGTATTATATATTAAAATTTGTAAAAAAAAAATAAATAAATATCAGACCATCTCAGAAATCTGCAGTGTACTTGTTTACCAAGAAGACAACAGTGTCAGTAAAAACCATGCCTGAGATGAAATTTTTAGTCAAGCTGTAATTTTGACAAATTATGAAACAAGTATGGCAAATAAATAAGATTTAATTGATAATTCACAAGTTTCCTTGTACATATAGTCATATTGTCATGGAGTGTATTAAGGTAAACAAGTATATTGTGTACATCCAAAGTGGAGGGGCTCTAGTCAATTTAGTATTTTATAGCCTATTCCCACATGCCTTGGAATTGGAGCATATTACAATTCCCTTGTGTTTACAAGCTGACAGCTCAGTGAGCATCTTGGCTTGTAGGATAGTAAAAAGCAGTAGAAGGAAGGCTGTGATAATATAAATAGTCATTTTTACAGAAGTTCAATAATTAATTAATCTTTTGTGATTCCCTTGTGTGTCTTAATAATTATGAGATTAATGAGGTAGATGCACCAAGCCAATTGACACCATTCTCTTTCTCTGTTCCACTTAATGTTAATCGGTACACTCACTGGCCACTTAATTATGGACGCCTGTACACCTGCTCGCTAATGAACACTACCGGTCAAAAGTTTTTAAACACTTACTCGTTCTTTATTATAATTTTTTTTTCTTCACATTTTAGAATAATAGTAAAGTCATCAAAACTGTAGAATAGCATAAATGGAAGTTTGGGAATTATGTTGTGACTAAACAAAATCCAAAATAAATAAAAACTGTGTTTTTTTCACTGTTAGCATCTTCAAAGTAGTCACCCTTTACTCTTGACATTTTCTCACCCAACTTCTTGAGGTATTGCCCTGGGATGCTTTTAAACAGTGTTGAAGGAGTTCCCATTTATGTTGGGCACTTATTGGCTGCTTTTATTCATTATTTGGTCCAATTCATCAATTTCAAAAACTTGTTGTTTTACTACATTTTAGTTTTATAAATAAATTAATTAATATAGTTAAATTAAATATCGTCCCCTGCGCCTGAGACAGAAGGTCCCTCCTGTCCGGAATCGCCCAAGGCGAGCCGTCGAGGAGAGATATTAGCGCCTAGAACCATACCCTGTTCGGCCAGCGCGGGGCTATCAGTAAGAGGCAAGACCCTTGCTGGCAAACTCTGGCAAGACTCCCGGGAGCAGAGAAACGGGGGAAAAACGCATACAGACGCATTCATGCGCCATCACGTCCAGAACCAGGGGGGGCTGGGTGACTCAGGGAGAAGTAGAGGAGACATTGCGCTGTTCATAGAGGCGAAGAAGTTCTCTTCTACCCTGTAAAATCTCACCCAGATTTGTTCTACTACCTAGGGGTGGAGTTTCCACTCACCCGTCTGTATTTTCTGTCTGGACAGTAAATCTGCTCCCACATACGGGCATCCAGGGATATAAACTGCCCTGAGTGACAGGGGCTTGCCCTGAGCCCCAAGGAGAATCCGACGTGCCAGAAATTTAGCTGACGTCAACGTGGACCTCCTTGATGGTTTATGTAAGAGACTACCACTGCATTGCCCACCCGCACCAAGACATGGTAGCCTCTGTGGACGACCACTTAAGACCACTACCCAGCCCGTCAGTGAGGCGTCTGTCGTTAGTATAACTCGAGTAATTTCTCAGCCGCTTTATTATTATGCGTGAAATGTACAGCGCCGAGGCGCGCTTCAGCTTACGAGAAGGATCAGCTGGATCTGGGAGAGAGCGAGCGATAGGGACGGACACGTCTCTTGCTCCTCAGCCAGATATATGCGAGAGCCCCACGATGAAAGAGTGGGCACTGACTCCCGGAAGTAAGCGAGGCGAGTGCAAAGCATTTCGGCCGAAAGTAGGTTGCAATGCGCGCACCGCCCTGCCCCAACGTGAGAGCAAAGTTAGGATGTAGAGAAGCAGAGACCAGCTCAATGCACATATAACGGAGGTCTATAATACAGTACAAGGTGCAAATGAAGAAGCATAAACTGAAGGTGCATTGTACAGAAGATGTCAGCCAGCTGTTCTGCACAGGCCCTATGCACTTGGCCCGGGATGCCATCAGGGTCCGCAGCTTTATGTGCATTCACTCAGATTGGCCCTGGATAAAGTGTAGGCTTCCCGGTCACCAGATCTGAAAGAAGCATCACGTGCCTTCAGCAGGAGTCGGACTTCCTTGTTCATCCAGGGTTTCTGATTGGGGTATGTTTTAATTGTTTTATGGGTGGTTACCATATCGACACACCTGTTGATGTGTTGCAGAACAGAATTGGTGTAGCTGTTAATGTTAGTGTGGGAGTACAGGTTGGCCTGAGAAGCAAACACATTCCAGTCTGTGTTCTAGCAAACACATTCCACTCATGCTGTAGTGAAAAGTCTGCTCCTTCCAGCCACACTTTTACAGTTCTCACTGTGGGTTGCACACTTTGATGATGGGGGTGTATTTGGGGAATAGGAACTGGGATAGGTGATCGGATTGTCCAACATGGAGGAGGGGGGTGGCTTTGTAGGTATCAGAGATGTTTGTATAAACATGATCAAGAGTGCTGTCTCTTCTTGTAGGGTAAAAAACATTTGATAAAATTTGGGGAGTGCTGTCCTCAAATTGGCGTGATTGAAATCGCCAGCAATGATAAAAGCGTGCGGGTATCTCAGTATCTCAGAAGCAGCTGACCTCCTGGGATTTCTAAAAGTGTCTAGTTTGCAGAAAATCATGCAAGAGAACATTCCAGTTTTGTCTTGTTAACGAAACAGGTCTGAAAAGTATAGCCAGAGTGGTTCAAGCTGACGAAAAGGCAACTGTAAATAAAATGACCACAAGTTACAATAGTGCTAGGTCGAAAGTCATATCTGACTATACAACACGTTGAACCTCAAAATAGTTAGTTAGCTTTCCAGCACCTTGTTGAATCCAAGTCTGGGTGCAAACGGGGGGACTTACCATGTATTAGAAAAATGCACCTAATAAAGTGGCACCTAAATTAATGTCACATTCTCTAATAACATGTGGAAAACGTCTCGGGTTATGACTATAACCCTTGTTCCCTGAGAAGGGAACGAGACACTGCGTCGTTGAAAACGACTCTTTGGGGAACGCTCCTTAGCGTGCGCCTCTGAAGTATGAATGAAACTATTCCAATCTTGATTGGTGTTGCGGCCATGACGTAACATGTGACGGCATAACCGGATGCATAAAAGTGACGCCGCACACATACACATTAGCCTAGCGATGAAGCAAGCCGCTCTCAGGCCTTGAGGGGCATGGCAGGACGACGCAGTGTCTCGCTCCCTTCTCAGGGAACAAGGGTTATAGTCATAACCCGAGACGCTCCTTCCGAGGGAACTGCGCACTGCGCCGCTGAAAACGACTCTTTGGGGAACGAATGCCCACTAGGCCACGCACCAAAAAAGGCCTGCCCTAGGGTGAAACTGAACTCAGGCACTCAGCTAGGACGAGAGCACACGTCGCCAGGCGTACTAGGGAGGTGCAGACTGTAAAACCTGATGAAAGTGTGTGGGGTAGCCCAACCGGCTGCCTCACAGATCTCCTGGAGAGGTACTCCCGATAAGAGAGCCCTAGAGGACGCCATGCCTCTAGTTGAATGAGCCCTCACGGCCAAAGGTGAAGGCAAATTACGCACCTTGTAGGCCGAGATAATAGCCTGAACAATCCAATTACTAATGGTTTGTTTCGAGGCAGGAGCCCCTTCTTAGGTGACCCAAAACACACTAACAGTTGGTCCGACCTCCTCCAAGAAGAGGACCTCTCGAGGTAAGCGCTCAAAGCTCTGACAGGGCAGAGCAAATGGAGCCTCTCTTCTTCTGCCGACACATGAGGTGGAGGATGAAAAGCCTGCAGGATCGTAGACCGTGCCGTGTTAGACGGCACCTTAGGCACATGGCCAGGTCTCGGTGTAAAATGGCTTTAACTCCGCCAGGGGCAAACTCCAAGCAAGCTGGCGTCACTGCCAGGGCTTGAAGATCACCCACCCTCTTTAGAGAGGTAATAGCTAAGAGAAAAGCCATCTTGAACGCCAGGTCCTTGGGTGAAGCCGACTGAAGGGGTTCGAAGGGGCCAGGGATAACCCTTCGAGAACCACCGCCAGGTCCCAGGCAGGAACCCTGGACCTGGTTGTCGGTCTCATCCTCCATGTACCACGGAGAAAACGAATGACCAGCTGGTGCCTCCCCAGAGGCCCATCACTCAGTGGTGCATGGAACGCGAAATGGCAGCCACGTACACCTTAAGTGTGGAAGGGAGAGACCCAGAGAAACGATCTTGAAGAAACTCCAGAACTGAAGCCACCGGGCAGTTAACTGGATCTACTTCATGTTCTCTACACCAAGTGGAGAACACATTCCACTTGAGGCCATATAATCTCCTAGTAGACGGAGCCCTAGAGCTAAGTATGGTTTCAACCACCCCCGCTGATAGACCAGCATTTAGGTACTGAACCTCCTCAGGGGCCAGACCCACAGTTTCCACAGCTCTGGACGAGGGTGGAAGACTGTGCCCCCGCCTGAGACAACAGATCCCTCCTCAGAGGAATCTGCCATGGCGGAGCTATCAGGAGTGAAATTATGTCTGAGAACCATACTCGGCCGGCCACATGGGGGCAACCAGAAGTAGACTGATGCCCTCTTGGCGGACCCTTTCCAGGACTCCCGGAGCAGAGCGATCGGGGAAATGCGCATAGGCGAAGCCTCGGCCAAGCCTGTACCATGGCGCCCAACCCCAGTGGGGCTGGATGTGAGAGGGAGAACCAAAGTGGACAGTGGGACGCTCTCGAGACGCTGAACAGATCCACTTCTGATGGTCCAAATTTGTCCCATATCAACTTCACCACCTCTGGATGAAGTCTCCATTCCCCGGGCCTCAGCCCCTGCCTCGACAGGATGTCTGCTCCCTGATTCTGAACCCCGGAATATACATTGCTCTGATAGACAGTATTTTCCCTTGGGACCAAAGAATTATCTGATGCGCCAGTCTGCACAGAGGGCGCGATCTGAGTCCTCCTTGTCGGTTCAGATAAGCTACCACTGATGTATTGTCCGAACGTACTAGGACATGGTAACCTTTGATGTCTGGAAGGAAGCTCCTCAGAGCCCTGAACACAGCCAACATCTCTAGACAGTTTATGTGCCAAGAATGATGATGGTCCTGCCACAGACCCCTGGCAAAGCGGCCGTCCATGACCGCGCCCCAGCCAGTGAGGGAGGCGCCTGTCGAAACGGTTTTCCGGCGACATGACGCTCCCAACACTGGCCCTTGGGACAGGAACTAAGGTTTCTTCCATATTAGCAGAGAACGAAGGCACCTGCGCGTTACTCTGATTATACTGAAATGGATTCCCGCTGGGGAAAACCCCTTGGCTTTCAGCCACCACTGGAGGGGCCTCATGTGTAGAAGGCCCAACGGTACAATGTTGGATGCCGCTGCCATGAGGCCCAGCAGTCTTTGAAATTGCTTTACAGTGATGGCCTGGCCTAGCTTTAACCCGGACACCATCGCCATAAGGGACTCGATACGTGCAGGAGACATGCGTGCCTGCATCGTAACAGAGTTCCACACAACGCCCAGAAACGTTGTGCACTGGGATGGTTGTAACACACTCTTTTTGTGTTGAGTCTCAACCCCAAACTTCGAATGTGGCCAAGAACGACATCTCGATGCCGAATCGCCATTTCTCGAGACTGGGCCAGAATGAGCCAGTCGTCGATATAATTCAGTATACGGATGCCCTGAAGTCTCAGTGGAGCAAGAGCTGCATCCATACATTTGGTGAATGTGCGGGAGATAGTGCTAGGCCGAACGGAAGAACCCGATATTGGTAAGCTTCACCCGAAGCGTAACCTCAGGAACCTCCTGTGACATGGAAGGATGGATACATGAAAATAGGCGTCTTTTAGATCTATCATGACAAACCAGTCCTCGGATCTGATCTGACTCACGATGACAGGAATAGTAAGCATTTTGAACCTGAACCTCCTCAGAGACCGGTTCAAAACTCTGAGATCTAAAATCGGCCTCAACCCCCATCCTTTTTGGAACTATAAAGTACCGGCTGTAAAGACCGGACTTCCTGTCTGAATGATGAACACGCTTCTATGGCCTCCTTCAGCAGCAGAGATTGCACTTCTTGTTCCATCACCTGAGCCTGCTCCGAACCACTGTAGTCTGCACCACCCCAGAGAATTTGGGGGCGGTGCCCGAACTGCAGTCTGTACCCTGAATTTATTATATGCAGGACCCATGCAGATATGTTGGGAAGATGATTCCATGCCTCTACAAAATCTACTAAGGGAACCAGCCTCTCGAGGCTGGTCTCGGTGTTTTCGAGCACTGTTCTCGACTTCCTGAAGCGGGATACCGGCAGGATTTGGTCGATACAGTGCTTGTGACCACAATTGATGTGTGTTTTTTATTTTTGACGCTAACGGCACGGTGTGCTTAGCTGGAGATTGGTGTGGCCCGGCGCCAGAGACGGGCGGAAACCAACACCGATTTCCTGAGGACTCCGCCATGAGAACAACCTCGGTTGCTCTGCAGCTGGGGCAGCCCTCCGAGGTTCTAACACCCGGTTAGGACCTTTTCCCAAGCCCTCCTAGCCTTAAGGACGTCCCTCAGGTCGGCCCCCTGGCTGGAGGGCTTCGCTGGGAGCGCTTCCTCTGTTGCCAAGCTCCTGGAGGAGGGGCTCTAGAGGAACGCCTCCTTTTGCTCTGCGCTGCGCGAGGAGCTGACTGAAGGCTGGGGCTGATGTGTTTGCCCCACCCTACTTGACTTAGACTTGGATTTACGGGGAGAAACTGCTTGAACGCCGCAGATTGTTTCCTCGCCTCCTGAAACCTGTCGACGACCGATGTAACGGCGTCGCCGAACAGGCCAGAGGGCGAGAGCGGGCATCAAGCAAAAAAGCTCTGTCTTTTCTTTTATTCCCGATAAATTTAGCCACAGATGCCTCTCCGTGGTCACCATAGCTGCCATAGAGCGGCCAATAGCGTGGGCCGTCTCTTTAGTTGCCCGGAGAGACAGATCTGCGGCTCTGCGCAACTCAGCGATATCTTCGGAGTTGGCCCTCCCCTCATCTAAATCTTTCAGGAGATCGGCCTGGTACGCCTGAAAAATCGCCATTGAGTGCAGGCACGAACCAGCCCGACCTGCCGCCATGTAAGCCCTGCTTATTAATGCAGATGTATCTCTGCAGGGCTTACTAGGCAGCGCCGGGTTTTAAGGAAGATGCCGACTCAGGAGAGAGGTAACCGGCTAAAGCCTCCTCCACACCAGGCATCTTCCCATAGCCCATATCCCGTGCCCCTAAAACATCGCTGTAATCGACCACACTGGGGGTGGAGACACGGGATCTAATGTGGTTTATCCCACGATCTCGAGATCTCTTTGTGGAGATCGGGAAAAAAACCTCGGCGCTGGGGTTGTGACGCGTGCTGCAGGAAACGCTCGTCTAATTTGCTTCCGACGTGCGTTCCCAGCTCATTTTGTGGCCAGCTAATGTTAAGTCTGGCCACAGCACGCGTCACAACCTGAATCAGCTCCTCAAAAGCCTGGCCGAAAACTGGCGTGCTTGGCTGCTCACGGTCGTCCGCGATCAATGCTGAGCATTTCCACTTCCTCGAAGCAGAGAGCTCGAGCATTGGGACCTGATCGTGGGCAGAAGAAGCCGCGACGCTGGCTTCTGCACCACTCACAGTAGGCTCGGGATCCTCAAATGAAGAATGAGAAAGTGCCGCAGCAGTCTCATTCTCATCTGCAAGATCCCGCTGCGAACCCCACGATCTCAATCGGGCGCTGCCTCAACAGACGCTGGACCAGAACCGTGGGGAACGCGAGCCTGACCGTGCTCATCAAAGCACGCCAACCGGAGCGCAGCACTCTCATGGGTAGTGCTTCACAACTTACACAGGCAGATCCCTCGAGAGCTGCCTGTGTAGCTAAGCGCCCCAAACAGTTCACACACAAATCGTGCGTGTCCCTACCCGAATAAAACGAGGGCAGGGGTGCACGCACTCTTGAACTGCTTGGTGGCCATAATTCTTTTAAATAGGACAAACAACACCAAATAAGACAAACAATATACATAGAGCTTTGCTGAAGAGCCGAAAGCTAATGTGTATGTGTGCCGGCGTCACTTTTATGCATCCGGTTATGCCGTCACATGTTACGTCATGACGCAACACCAATCAAGATTGGAATAGTTTCATTCATACTTCAGAGGCGCACGCTAAGGAGCGTTCCCCAAAGAGTCGTTTTCAACGACGCAGTGCGAGTTCCCTCGGAAGGGAACTGGAATTGTGTTAAAGTGTAATTGGCCAGTCTACACCTGTAACCAAATGTTTTGCAATAAAATAATCTTAGCCTTCACTGAATCTAATTTAAGGAAATAAAATCAGCCAATTTACAATTCTTTACAGTCTTGATAACCTCATGCAAAAGTGAAAGGTGGATTTAACAGCTCAGGTGTTGGCAAACATTTCTTTCCTGGTCAATGGCTCTGCCGACACGCAAAAGGCTTGCACACGATTCTAGATTCTGTTGGGTATACTGCAGTCTCACCACATTTTAACTTTTTGTTTAGCCTCCCATTCAGCTCATGAGAACACACTGCATGTTCATGAGGAAGGATTACATCAAGATGTAGATTGGAATGCAGGTGCAGAATTTATATAAATAAAATAGTCTACTCTTCTTTTGCCATTGCTGGTGTGTCAGTAAATACCCCTGGTCTAGATTATATAACACTTCCTTCAGAGCCAGAGAATGCTAGGACAAGAGAAATTGCACACAGTGTATGCAAGGGTCTCAAACGATGTTCTGACAGTCTCAGAAATTGTAGGTCTCAGTCCTGCATTGTGACAGATCCCACGACCAGAAGCATACTTTAAGCTAGTACACGAATGCAGACCTGAGCACTTGGCCACCGCATTGGTAGCTCATGGTCAGGTTGAACACTGTGACTTTAAAAAACCTCAGTACCCAAGGGGGCTATAAAGTTCTCTTCAAAATGTTGTGCTATAAAACCAGTTGTGTTATTAGATTAAACCTTGGATTTTACCAAATATATTTTCTTACAATCAGATTGAAAAATAAATTATAGCGTGTGCACCGTGCTTTACTATGTACTAGAAAATAACCTTTATTGTTATTGTTGTTGTTGATATTATTGCAGCCATGTGGATTAATTCCATGACATTGAACCCTTATCATTAATTGGACGTGGCCCCTTTAAGAACCAGAGTTTTGCTACACTTTCTTTCCAGCATGATCCCTGTTGCCTGTGAGCTGGTTAGAGACATGAGAAAATACTTTGTATAAAAGAACTAAATTTTTTTTCATTGGTTGAGAATTCTTGGGTAAATATCCAATTTTACACAAAAAGCTTATAAATTGCAATAAATATGTGTTCAAAAGTGTTCTATGTAAAAATTGTTTGTTAAAGAATATGTTAATTTGTCTGTTTGTTATTAATAATTTTTGAAGGATGCATATGAATTGCATGTGTAGAGTTTGGCCAAGTTGAACTGGGTGTGTAAATTTAGTATTAATCATATCTCATATTAATGATTTATAGCACTGAGGATTTTCCAATTAAGTGAAAATTCTAGAATCCTTAAGCTCTTAAAATCCGCCGGCAGGTTCGTAGGGAGGCGCTATGTGGCAAGCCGTTTTAACACTTAATATCATGAAGTCCCTGGATGCATAAGTTAGGCATATGTGTTATCATTTGAAAACTTAGGATCTGAACTTTTCAGAGAACCCCATCACTTTTGCATTTAGTTACATAAAGTAACAAAATAAGAAAAATGTGTGTTACAAATTGGCCCCTCCTTGAGGTTACATTGTAGACAGAAGGCAGTGGTGGCTCAGGGGTTAAGGCTCTGGGTTACTGATCAGAAGGTCAGGGGTTCAAGCCCCAACACCACCAAGACACCACTGTTGGGCCCTTGAGCAAGGCCCTTGAACCTATCTGCTCCAGGGGCGCCGTATCATGGCTGACCCTGCACTCTGACCCCAGCTTAGCTGGGATATGTGAGAAATAAATAATTTCACCATGTATATGCAGAAATGTATGTATAATGTGTGACAATTGATCAATTTATTTATTTATTTTTATTTATTATTTTAAAATTACTATAAAGGTCCTTCACATAGCACTTAAATGGTCAAGTCATATATAAAATGAAAGCTCTCATTTTCCAGTAGGTGCCTGTGCCATAATACAATAGTTTGAATTATTTTCAAATATATCACATCGTTAAATTTTATTTCATAAAGGCATAAAATGTTAACGTCTCTTTTCTGTGCTGACCACTGATCTGTATGCCCCAAATAGCCTAAAAAATTATATCAGATCTGACCTTGGGTTGTTAGCTTTCAAATGAGTTAAAGAAATGGCTTGTTTACTTGTTTGTTAGCTTGCTTTGGTGAATAATCCTATGTTGTTTAAAAAAATTTGAACAAAATATGAAGTCCGGTAGAAAAAGTATGAGAAACAAATCATCAGCAAAATAGGTTCCCATTTATAGATGAAATGTTAGACATCAGTGTAAAGTGGAATACTCTGCTTTTCAATGACAGATAGATTGGGCTTCTAGACTACTCAAAAGCCAAGATGCTTTTAAAATGTATATTATATAAAACAATTACATTATATTATATTAAAAAATATATATTTATCATAAAAATGTAAACATAAACAATTTTTTTGTCACAAACTGCCCTTTGATGTCCCCTTATTCAAGGACTTAATTACCCAGGAAGCACATTTGTTGAATATCACCAGCCCTCCATCTTCCATAGCTGTTCTCTGTTCAATATCCTTTTTTGTATTTATAACCTCTGGCATCCTTCCCTCATCATCAGTTCTTGTTAGTTTGTCTGTTTGTTTGTTAACGTGTTAATTCAAATGTTAAATTTATATTTACCAGCAAACTGCTGTGATGTTTGATTTTCCCTTTTTCTCAAGTGTTTTATTTTCATCTTTATGTCTTCTTCATCTTCTGAGTTATATTAATAAAATAGTCTGCGTTTTGGATCCACACTCTCCCATCTCGTCACTCCCATCAACGTTACAGTTATTTATTCATTTTTGCAATGATTTCTTAAAATATAGCTGGTTATCTGTATAATGAGTCCATTCTATAGCACCCCAATTTTCATCTACAGTAACCAAAATTGGTACGAATATAGTTATAGTCATGCTAAACAATTTTCATATTCACAATCATTAGCGCCACCCAACAGGAAGTTGGCCATTTTGGATTTTCTGAAAATCGCAGTTTCTGAACTTTTAAATACTTCTCCTATGGGATTAATGTGACTGGCAACAAATGTGTGCAACATCATGCCAAGACATTGTATATGCTAAATTGCAAACATATTTTTGATATTTTGAATGGTGTCAACATGGCAAAGCAATAAATTGATGGCGAAAAATGTGAAACACGAAGTGTCTTAAATCTTCTGTGTGCATTGCGTGATATTGATAAAATAAGTTGTTGGCCATTAGGGCCATTAGTTCACACATGGGCATGTAGGGGGGACTCCACTTTTTCTCTTCCGATTCCATTCCGATATCGGAAATCTCCATATCTGCAGATACCTATACCAAGCCAATATCAGTGTTGTTGTTTTTTTGCATAATCAGTTTAGAATATCTTTACATTATTGTGTGGAACTAATTGGGAGTACTCTTTAATATGTAAAGAAACACAAACCTCTAACTACAAATCTCTTTTTAGTTAAATTTAATTGTAAGACATCAGTCTACTTTTGGTTCACACATATTTTTTGGAACCCATTCAACATAAATATTGTTATAAATTGTAAACAAATACTAATTACACATGTGCTCATGAGATCACAGCAAGTCAGACCATGCACCTGTCAATGATCACCAGTGATCGGTTCTGCACAGAACTTGCCCATCTCAAAAGAGCCTAATGAAATGCATGCTGTTTTTCTTCAATCATTGGATAGGATCATAAGCAGAGAATGTACAAAATAAGTAGCCTACTGTCGCTCATGTCACATGTTTTTAAAATTCACTCTTTTAACAATTTAAAATGTGTTTTCATTGTAATGCTCTAATTACAAAATTGACCACAGAAGATGAAAGTTTAGATTTTAAATTTAATTCGATACCAAGTATGTAAACACTGATGACATTTTGGATATAAAACAAAGCAATTGTTTTGTAGCCACAATCAAACAGCCCACCTGTTGGCCAGTGACAGTTAACAGATTTAAAATGGGCATGTAAGACAGCCTCTGTAGCACTGCCATTTTCATTTACAGTCACCAAAATTGGTACAGATGTAGTTCTCATCAAGCAGAACTACTTTCACAATCATAGTTATTATCTCTGCCCAACAGGAAATTGTCCATTTGGATTTTTGGAATATCGTAGTCTATGTAACTCAGATAACCGCACTGTACAATTGTGGTGAGAAGAATAGCATCTCGTCGCTGGTTAGCACTGTTTGGCGGCATGAGGGGGACCTACACAATGACACTAGTCCAAATCATCCTAATCTTTTTTATTTTACATTTTAATATGAATTACTGATCCTTCACATCATACACATCAAACACTTTCCAGTTGCATATTGCTGCATAGCAAAGACAGCCAAAGATCACCAGCAGCTTCTC
The DNA here is from genome assembly GCF_025860055.1 of Xyrauchen texanus. Classification (NCBI taxonomy): domain Eukaryota; kingdom Metazoa; phylum Chordata; class Actinopteri; order Cypriniformes; family Catostomidae; genus Xyrauchen; species Xyrauchen texanus. The sequence goes on along the minus strand of NC_068297.1, from coordinate 31,176,280 downwards.
TATCCTGCGTGTGAAAATTCAGGCAGATAGGTATCACTTGGACATGCTCTGCAATTTTCTCCAGCTGGCCAGTTCGCCTCTGCTTTCGGGCCTCCATCTGTCCCCGGGCCCCAGTGCGGCTGCACACCCTGCACTGCTGGTAGTTGCACCACTGATTTGGGGTGTTTATAAAGAATGCTGGCTACAAACTGAAGTGTGGATATTATAATTTTTTCTCACATTTCTCTAATAATATTTGTGTAAAAACTTTATTAACATTTCATCATAGCTTTACATGTAGACAAACCTGACCACATACAGTTAGACAATACAAACCATAACTAATATATTTTCATGTCAGGCTTCTTTTGGCAATATTACATTTGGTGGGCAAGCATAAAGCTCCATCTGTACTGATGATACCCATAAGATTCATTTGGCAGTTCTATTTTGAAAGGTTAATGCTCGATGGAGTTTTAAATGAACAAAACATACATCCATAACCTAAACCTTTAACGTAAACCTAACCAAAAGTGTCACAACAAGCACATTTGAGATGGCAGAGCATTAACTTTAAAAATATAATTTTTCTAGTTTTAAATAAAAAATTAAATGACGTCCCTACCCTAAATCCTACACCAAAAGCTAACCGTCAAAAAGGCAAATATGAGATGAAAACACAATATCAGAAGCAGACACATCATTTCTTGCTGCTTCTATGATACTTTCAGCTCACATGTCCACTAGCATGCTTTGCTGGACTCGTGAAATCAGTTGAGCAACAATAGTGTGATTGAAACAAAGATATATAAGACAAACCAAATAATAGATGTCACTGCAGTGGCGTGAGGAGTACAGACAGTGTGTGAATGTGAACTGTAGTCCTAGTGACCATGGTTTTAATCTGCATGCTTTTACACACTTTTCCCATCCGATTTCCTGATTCAACTCTTAATATTTCATTTGGTACTACTTAAAATAATAGATAACAATGAATAGAAATGTTGTCACTGTGATTTGGTCACAGTGAATGTCAAGTACAGCAATTTGCTGCTAATAGAGTAACCATAGTTAATTTTGTGGTCACTGTAAATTTACATACAAAAACAAAAACAAAAAATATGGTGAAACCATGGTTACTGCAGTAAAGCTAGGTTCTTTTTTCTATAGTAAGGTTAGGTTTAGGGGTAGGGGTTAATGTAGTGTGTCTGTGGGACTGTAAATAAACACAATAAACAGACTGCAGTGATATAACATAGTGTGTGCTAGTATTTAAATATGGGTGCAAATAATTTTCATGCCTCTGACAAGACCACTTTAGCACAAATCCATCACCATCAGCATTTTGATATAATCTATTTATAAATGTAACTTCTCTCACAAGTGTCATCCATACACTGCTAAACCCAACATTAACATATCATTTTATTTTATTTTATTAAATTTAGTAATGAATGGAATGCAAAATGTGATTCATTATGATTGACTGTGTTTTTTGTGATTGTGGTTCTTCTAGGGATGGACATTTTCAAGTAATTGAAAAGCAGAGGAACAGTTCAAAGGATTTATTAACAACAAATGCCAACATAAATGGTACCCGGCGATGAATAAGAATCCCAGCAGCAGCCACAGTAGCAGAAGGCAAGGAAAGTCTGTGTGCGTGTTGTGGACGCTCAGCAGGCAACGGATAAGTGTGTTCGTGGATGTGTTGTGGAAGTCAGGAGCAGATCCGAAGGAAGATTCTGTTGAAGGGTGGTGTGGTGCAGGGAACAAAGCCTGGACGAAGGAGTGCAGCCGTATCCCCCATGGAGATACCAAGGAGACCAGAGCAGATCAGGTGGACGGCCATGAGACCAAGGAGACCAGAGCAGATCAGGTGGATGGCCATGAGACCAAGGAGACAAGAGCAAATCAGGCGGATGGCCACAAGACCAAGGAGACTAGAGCAGATCAGGCGGACGGCCAGGAGACCCAGAAGACAAATGCTTTATAGCATTTTTAGCTTTATAGACAAATCTACTTGGATCAAGAATGCTGCTAGATTCATTTGTGCGGTGAGTTGTTCTGTAACGTATGAAGGAGGTCACGAGCATACCTGTCAACATTTGAGTACCAAAATCCAGGAGACCTCTGTGGGATGCGGGAGGGTGGTGCTGGATGGCAGAGGCAGGCTAAATACATACAAATTGTGCCGTTGTGATTTAATGTGCTGAGTAACGTAATTTTTCCGTGTCTGATATTAAAATCAGTGTGACCCACTTTGCAAAAGCAGTGGACATTTTTGATATGGCTTCGAGATATGAAATTAAATTCTTCTGTTGTTAAATTTACATGTATATTTAGTTTTTTTTTTCCGCTAGAACACCACCTGAGTATTCTCCTCCTATCTACCAGTGATGCTTCTTTCAACTTACCGTGTCTACTACCTGCGCAGATATCAACAGGGTTGTAGGTTGCCAGGTTGAGGTCACAAATGGGTTGAAATTTGCATGATGTGTCGATTGTGTGAGTAGGATGATCTGGCAACTTGACATACTTGGAATAATATATTGATGTGATTATTCTTATAACAAGGTTTGGGCCATACAAATTACGGGAGTTTCCTGGGAGAAATAACAAAAAAGGGAGGGGGCAGGAGATGGGTGAGAAATACAGGAGAGTCCCGGGAAAAAGTGGACAGGTATGGTCACAAGAGCAGGATCTAGGTGCAGCTTAGTCTAATAGAAAAATAACCAAAGTACAAAACAGGGTAAACCATGGTACATGGCAAGACCAGAAACAGGAAACAATAAGACACATCAAACAGGAGCAAAACACAACAACTCACCAAGACTGGATAGAAATCAGGGCATTACATACACAGGGGTAAATGAGCAATGATACAGGTGAGAACAATAGGGAACAGCTGGTAGTGATGAGGGCAGGGGACTATGGGAAGTATAGTCCAGGGAAAACAGATGACGGGGCAAAACACAAGGCAAAACAACAGTGAATCATGACACCTAGCATCACTTCTGTATTTTACAGAAGAAAGTCATACAAGTTGAGAACAAATGAGTGTAAGCAAATTATGAATTTTTATTTTTTTGGGTGAACTCTTGCTTTAAATTTATTTAAAAATCAGATTGAAGGAGACATTGTTCATGCCATTCCATTTAGCCTAATTAAGTCAGGACTGCTCTGAAAAAAAGACCACATTATATTTCCATAAAAGTATTGTTCCCTTTACAAAAAGCTTCACTAGGGTGCTGCGCTGAGAAAAGCGCTTTGGGAACAATCCTACAATGTGACCAGCTGTGAATATGTGTGTAACAGTGAACAGTGAACCTTTTCTCCTTTCTCTGCTTTCTATAAATATATATATAAATAGAGAGAGAATGACTGAGAATCAGAGCAAACGATGCGTGTTCCCTTGTTTACACTCTATTGCCGAGAGGGACATGCATCAGTTTTGCTTTGTTTGTTTGGGGGAAAGCATGCTGCTCTCGCGTTGGAGCGGGGCATGTGCGAGCATTATGATCTGCTTTTGGGCGAAATGCTTTGCGCTCACCTCGCTTACTTCCGGGAGTCAGCATATATCTGGCTGAGGAGCGAGAGACAGGTCCATCCCTATCGCTCGCTCTCTCACCAGATCCAGTTGATCATTCTTGTAAGCCTGAAGTGCGCCTCGGCGCTTCTTCATTTCACGAGGGGGGGCGCTGAACCTCTGTACATTACATGCATAATAATAAAGCAGCTGAGAAATTACTCGAGGTGGTTACTCGGGCTGTGGACAGACTACAGCTAGACTGGCCACGCGAACAAGAGACCCCCCCAAACGCTCCAAACTATAAGACAGATTTCTGTCTGGTGGCGTAAAAAAAAAAAAGGAAGGGAACGCTATATTAGTCCCTTCCTTTCTTTGATGACCTCCGTGACGAGCTTTCTCGCTCATGGAGGTACCCATATACTTCCCGTGTCCACGTACCCTCGACGTCTTTATACTCGACTATCATGGGTGCTGAAACACAGGGGTATTCAATGATGCTGCCGGTCGAATGGACGCTTGCGGGCTATCTCTCGCCGGGTTTGGCATCGTCTTTTAAAAAGCCCTCTCTCCCCACAAAGCCTTGTAGGATGACCTCCACTTTAGTGGGGAGACCTTATAAAGTGCTCTGCACACAATGGCTGTATTACAGGCTTACCAGGCTGACCTGCTGGAGGACCTGAGTGTGGGCACTGTGGTCGACGAGCAAGCTTTTTCTGAGCTTCGTCGCGCCACAGATCTTTCTCTCAGAGAAAGCCTATCTGGGCATCGAGGACAAGGATAAAGTTCTGGTCTATTTGGAGATGCTATGAGTTTGGTTATCTCAAAGTTCCAGGAGGCGAAAAACCACGAGGAAGCCTTCGGGCAGTTCTTTCCTCGCCGCACTCAGGGGGCGGGTCCGTCGGCCACCCAGACCCGCCTCGGTCCTGTTAGAAAGGAGGCTCGAAAGCAAAGCGTGGCGAGTCGTGTTCCCCCTCTCGGTGACTGGGGATAATCTCATCGCCCTTAACAGCCCCCAAAGCAAGACCTCAGGACCCTAATTTCTAAAAGAAAGAAACCCTGATGGTCTTGCGCCTAGTCTTCACCATTTCGCCCCTCCCGGTACCCCCACGAAACCTCTCCATTCCCGCCGCCTTCGGTGTTTCGGGAGGTAGAGGTTCCCATCAAAAAGTTGGGTGTTTCTCTGCTTTCTGCATTTATCCAGGACATGGAACACTCGACACCCCCTCAACAGGAAGTGTTAAAAAATTAATACCACCTTGAGGTAGTGGGTGAGATTTTTCCCGGTCAGAAGAGGACCTCTTCGCCTCTATTAACAGTGCAATATCTCCTTTACTTCTCCCCGAGCCACCCAGCCCCCTTGGGTCTGGACATAAAGGCACATACATGACCCGGAATGCGTCTGTATGCGTTTCTTTCCCTGGTTTTCTGCTCCCGGGAGTCTTGGCCAAGGTTTGCCAGCAAGGGTCTTGCGTCCTACTGCCTCCTACTGGCCGAACAGGGTATGGTTCTTGGAGCTAAATTCTCCCCTCGACGGCTCGCCTCGGGAGATTCCGAACAGGAAGGACCTTCTTTCTCAGGCACAGGGGACTGTATTTCATCCCCAGCCAAAATTGTGGAACCATGCTTGGCCCCTGTTGGGTACCAACTGAGGTACACAGGGCTTTCTTCTGAGGTTATCGAGACCATTTTAAGTGCTAGGGCTCACTCCACTTGGAACAAATCTGGGTAGATTTTTCAGGGCGGAAGAGGACCTGTTCGCCTCTATGAACAGCGCAATGTCTCCTCTACTTCTCCCCGAGTCACCCAGTCCCCCCCCACTGGAGATGAACACGGTGGCGCATACATGGCCCATAATGCGCCTGTATGCGTTTCCCTTTATTAAAAGTTCATATTGCAGAACCAGTTAACTGCCCGATCGCTTCAGTTCTGGACTCTCTGCAGGAAGAACCGTCAGCAGGCTTATGCCCCGCCACTCTCAGGGTCTATGTGGACGCCACTTCAGCTTGCCATGCCTTGATGGACGGAGTGCCCGTCAGAGGCACCCTCTACTCGCTCGCTTCATTCGTGGAGCCATGTGACTGTGGCCTCCTGTTAGGACAATGACCTCTTCATAGGACTTGGCAATAGTCCTTGAGGGTCTGGTTGAGACCTCCTTTGAACCTCTAGAGTCAGCGTCTGACAGACTTCTGACTCTCAAGATGGTTTTTCTTATGGCGATTATCTCTCTAAGCCTTCTGCTCCCCATCGTTTGCAACTTTAGACTTATGTCCACCGCACTAGCCACTGGCATAATCAGGGCAACTATTAGTTTGCCATGGGAGCTGCAACCGGGGGGCGGCCACCTCCAAGCAGACTATATCGCACTGGTTGAGGGATGTTATTGCTCTGGCCTACGAGGCACGCAGTCAAGCTTCGCCAGTATGTATCAGGGCTCACTCCACCAGAGGGGTCACCTCCTCTAAAGCCTTGTCTAGAGGGGTCCCTCTGCAGCAAGTTTGTGATGCGGCAGGTTGGTCCTCTACATACACAGTTTGAATGTTCATGCTACTACGGGCTCTTATGTCCTTGAGTCGACATCTCAAGCTCATATCTGAGACCTCTCGCATTCTTGTGAGCACACTTCACAACTGTAGGGGTCCGGACAGCCTCAGTGCGGCGGTGTGGGTATTCTCGTTCCCAAAGCGCTTTTCTCAGTGCAGCATCCTAGTGAAGCTTTTTGTAAAGGGAACGTCTCGGGTTACGTAGTGTAACCCTTGTTCCCTGAAAAAAGCGGAATGAGATGCTGCGCTTCTTTGCCGCACTGGGATGTCCCAGGACTGCTCTTCAGAAAAAAATATATCTGACGACACGCTGGTGATGCATCTATTTATAGCCTGGCCACAGGTGCATCCAATGATCTCACCAGCCGAGGCTATAAATTCCGGTCAATGTTCATTGACAATTACACACATATTCACAGCTGGTCACAATGTAGGATTGTTCCCAAAGTGCTTTTCTCAGGGCAGCATCTCGTTCCGCTTTTTTCAGGGAACAAGGGTTACACTACGTAACCCGAGATATTTTATCTATACAGATAACTTTTCTGCTGTCCACAATGCTTTAATATTTTTCTGGAAATAATCTTTTGCACGGCACATTTACCAAAAGATCTTCATAATTAAACTGTTTTGTTTTTATACATCTCAGACTGAATAGAGACATCACCGTCTGCTACTTTCATGCATTGGGTTTTCTCCCTTTTTTTTGTTTACTTAGCAGAACAGCTCTAGATAGGCTACAGGTATTGTATTGTTCCTCTTTCCTGTGTACGCTCCAGCATGCTCATCCAAACTCTTATTACTATTATCTCATCACTACATCCAAGTGAGCCCGACAAAGTGTGACTTGTTTTTCTCCTTGTGGAGTGCAACATAATTTGTTTAGAGGATATATTTATCAATTGACACGAGCTGCTCATCCACATATCTGATCTGGCTCATGGCCTGAAATCTCATACACACTCCCTGGGGAAAATGCAAAACGAGTTTAGCGAGTGTTTTCTTCTTTCCCATGTCCTATCTCCTTCAGTCTTCCTGCCAAGGAAAAATAACCATCTCTATTTCATTTTACTGTCCTTGTTTTGTGATAGACATAACTGGGGTGTCATTATTGGTGCTGTGTGGCCGTTATAAGTGTTGGAAAGATTAGATCATAAAGCTGTCTGTCAAATAGGGCTCTGAAGAGCTGAGCATAAACTAATCCACTGCATGCCAGCCTTCCACCCTAACTGAAACATTGCTATTGACAACGGTCATATGTAGCTTTCATTGGGAGGTGTAATGGAAAACCAAGCTTCACTAGAGATTGTCTTTCAGTCAATATCCCCACTTTTGGAAATTACTTCATAAAAGTGCTCTGGTTGATTGTGTTTAATTTTGCAAATGGTAGTGCTCTAGTCTTTTATTGGACATGGTCCAGCTAATGGTCCTTTAAGCAGTTTATCAATTGTAAAATGTGCTTAATTATGATTTTATGGAACATCTTGGTGTGGTTTGGGTGATATATGTTCAAAATGGCTAACTTATGAATAATACAGTGCAAATCAGAAACCAGGAGGCATTCGAGACTAATATGAAGTCTAATATGAATTAGAATTTGGTCATAATTGTCTTAGCTTGATGATTGTTCCCATTATAAATAATTTCATTTTACTGTGGTCAACATGCCAACAAATGAACATTTAATAGGATACAAGTTAGTGTTGTTATTTTCTCTGCATGCAATCCCAAAATCTTATTAGTTCACCAAAAATGTTTTAATTCTGTTATAACTATAAAATTGAACAGGGACAGAGGCTGTCAAGCTAAAAATAATAACAATAATAAGCACCACAAAAGTGCTGTAAATGTATTATTAGTCCATATGACTGCATATTCAAAATGTTCCCCTTCATCATAACCCTAAAATCATGTTTTTGTATATTCAGAGATGCATTGCATCACTCTATGTTCACCATAGGGCTGTTAGAAGCGGCTGGGGCCATCTAACAAAGAGCTGCTCGGAATCATTTTTGGAGCAAAGTACACAGGGGATACGGCAACGATAAGGCTGGGTCTGACTCTTCATGGGTCATTTGCTTACAGGTTCACTCTCTGGCCCTGAAGGGGGGCCGTAGGAACCTTTGGCAAGTAGCCCGTTCGGGGTCTTATGGTGACGTGAGCATCTGCCGGACCGGGCTCCAGGCAAGTGTCGATGACAGAGGGCGCTTGCAGGTCCTCGACCCTCTTGATGGAAGTGAACGGAATCAGGAGGGCCATCTTCAGAGGAGGACACACAGCTCGACTGAGTCTAGCGGCTCGAAGGGGGTTCTCCTGAGGGCCCACAGGGAGCACAGAGAGACCCCGTGAGAAGAACAGGCACAGCCTGGGAGGATTTAGCCTCCGGGTGCCTCTTATGGGACCTGATGACCAGTTCGTGCTCCCGCAAGGTCTTAGCATCCACAGCATCGCGGTGGGCCGGTATAGTGGCTACAACGCCTTCAAGGTGGAGGGGGACAGCTGCCCCTCCAACCTCCTGTGCAGAAAACCTCCTGCGCATTTCAGCGGGTCTTCTGATCGGGAAGAGCACCAGTTGCGAACAGACACCACTTTAGGGCATGGAGCTGCCTGGTAGAGGGAGCTCTGCTTGTTTGATCATGTCTATGACAGCAGGTGGTAGAACACTTTTAGATCTTCCGCGACCCATCTAAGGGCCAGATGTGGAGATTCCTAAGGTCTGGGCGCGGATGCCAGAGGGTGCCCCATCCCTGAGAAAGGTCCTTCCTCAGAGGAAAGCGCCAGGGAGATGCTGTCATGAGGAGCATAAGGTCTGAGAACCAAGTCCGAGTGGGCCAGTAAGGGGCCACTATGAGGACCTATTCTTTGTCCTCCCTGACCTTGCACAGCACCAGTGCAAGAAGGCTCACTGGGGGAAATGCGTATTTTCGCAGCCCCGGGGCCAGCTGTGTACCAGCGCGTCTGTCCCAGGGGGAGCCTCAGACAAGGAGCACCAGAGTGGGCAGTGGGAGTTCTCCTGGGAAGCAAACAGGTCTATCTGTGCTTTGCTGAATCGGTCCCAAATCAGCTGGACCAGTGGAGCCTCCACTCTCTGCTGAGCCTGGCACACGGCACCCCAACCGAGTTTGAACACGACGTGTCTGGACACCTGCTGCAGGGCGACTCCCATCCGCAGAAAGCAGAGGTCTGTCCAGGGGTTGAATAGTTGATGGCAGAGAGGGTTGAAAACAACACAGTATGTGCTGTGGCATCATGCCCATCTCGGGACACGAGTCTGAAGCCAGTGCTATAGTGGTCTCATTTGCATCAACCCGAACGGCGCGACCGCAGCTGAGGACACCATATGCCCTAGGAGCCTCTGAAACTGTTTTAGAGGGACCGCAGTGCCTGGTTTGAATAAGGCGAGGCAATTCAGCACTGATTGTATGCGCTCGTTTGTGAGGCGCGCTGTCATCGAGAAACTCCATGCTGAGAAAAGAGATGCTCTGAACCGGGGCGAGCTTGCTCTTTTCCCAGCTGACCCGAAGCCCTAACCGGCTGAGGTGTCTGAGCACTTGGTCCCTTTGTTGGTTCATGTACTCACCATTGTATTTTATATCAAAGATGAAAAATGCACATGTTGCTATTTATTGCTAAGGCATTGTTAGGTAAACTTCCAACTTATATTTCCATTCTTTTATCATACCACGCCAGCAATTATAGCACTAGATCAACTAATGGTATTCATTTAAATGTTCTTAGGGTATACTCAGAGCTTTGTAAAACTGCTTTCTCTTTTTACGCTTCATGGGTATAAGTTACCATTTCTCTAGAATCACTTACCTCTTTAAATGTTTTTAAAAGTCTTTTAAAATCTGCACTGAAGGAATCATGTTGCTGTTTTTGATAATCTTTGCAAATAGTACATAAAAATGTCATAGAATCCATAACATTCAGTTTAAAATGTGTAATTGTGTTTTTTTCATGTGAAATTATTCATGCAGCCAAATTGACCAGGACTCCCTGAAAGAGGAGATCTTGTATCTCAATGGGACCTTCCTGATTAAATAAATGATAAATAAATTAAAAATAAAAGCAGTCTTGGTTTCAGAACTTTAAAGCCCAAAGTATAATTCATGTTTTTATGTGTACACTAGCATATGCATACAGTCGAAAGTTCTAGCCTTTTCAAAGTACACTCCATTTGATCATGCGCATGCACCTGTGGCTGACGCATGCGCATATGCACTGCTTTTGGAGTGTCCATCCACTGTTGTTTCCACCTACGTCTCCTGTTGTTCACTGGCATGTGCATCATCTTCTTGCAATTCTTTGTGAAAGCAATGGCTCAACGGTGTGTCGCCACCTTGTGGACCCTTTAATTAGTGTAAATATATTAGAAGACTTGGAATATACAGTAGGCCTACTGTAATGCACAAGTCATATGGACTACTTCACTTCTATGGTTCTTTTTTGTCCATTTTGGAGCAAAACAGTAAACCTTTCCCCTCTTGGAAAAGAACAGTCATGGTGCTCTTCAAAACATATTATTTTCTCTTAAATGTAAGAAAGATCCATTCAGGTTTAAAATGATGCGAGACTGAGTAACTGATGACAGAATTTCATGAACTATAACTTTAAGATTGCAATGCAAGATGACAAAAAAATAATTAATAATTAAAATTTAGCAAAATTTCACAAATTTTTGTTTCACAGTCACCATGAAGACTAAATGCCATGGGCTGCTTATGAAACAAGATCTTCTTCTGCAATGCAGCTTTTTGTAAAGCTGTGTTACCTGTAGCGTTGTGTGGGTGTTAACCGCTAGCAACGAGTGGTTGGCTGCTTTGTGACCTCTGTTAAAACGCTTTTTGTGCTTGCAGTGATTGGTTCACAGCTGGTGCGCTCACTCTGTTAATTATGTCCCTGTCCCAGCCCACTGAGGGACAACATTCAGGCGAGCAGTGCTCTCAGTAATTGGGCTGGGATCCTACAGCCCCCACTCTGGAGCATTGAGTTGGTGTTTATGCTAATGCATTGGGCAATTAGCCTCAGGATACAAACTATAGAGGAACATAAAGGATTGAAAGAGCAGCAATGGGTGGGATGAAATTACTTTTTTCATAATTAGCAGATAATTTGTATTTCATATATAAGTAAAAAGTAAACAAGAGTAAGGCACAGACATCCAACGGTCAGTCAATACAGGTGCTCATAAATATAAATTATAAGGCACAATATTACTCTCAATTCCCTGTCAGATATCAAAAATTATATCCAGCAGATAATATTGCAACATAGAATGTTCAATAAAAAAAAAAAAAAAAAAAAAATATATATATATATATATATATATATATATATATATATATATATATATATATATATATATATATATATATATTTATTTATATATTTATTTATATATTTTTTATTCCCCAAGAAAGATTTTAATCTCTTTTATTTCATCACATTATAGTACATCTATTCTGGAGGTGACAGCTTGTTTTGAAGAGCTCTTAAAAGTGTGCAATGGACTTTCCATCTGTCTGTTGCCATTTACGAGTGATCGGTCACATGACACCCGATCCCGAATATGAATAATGATTAGAATATGATTAATTTAAATTGTTGATCACGCTGTGCTTACAAGGTTTAAAAAACCTACATGCAAATCTGAGATTTTGGTAAAAAAGCCAATTCAGTTGGCAAAAGTTTTAAAAACTATATTTTTTATTAAGATGCAATTTGGATTTGCCAACCATTTATTATAAATACAGAGTCTGCAGAGTCTCTAAACGCACAATTGTATTAGCCTATAATAGAATATTATGGATAAACGTTAAGGAACATTAAACAAAGGAATTCACTACAGGGGCACTTTTTGCCACAACATACGTACAAACATCTGGGGCATATTTGATCAGCTATGACCAGCTACAACTCTGCGGGCTGCTCAAAATTCTGGAGTGCCTTTTATACAGCCTACATAATGTATTTTATGTTACAGATGTGTTTTTGTGGTTATGAAAGCTTGAAAAAATGCATAATAAACCTTGCCATCTCTAATTGTTCAGTTTGTGCAGTTGCACCTGTTTTATACACTAACCTGCAAACTCATCAACATCACTCTTTTCACTCTTGAAGAAGTACAAAATCCTTTGTAACTTTTGTGAGTATGGTGACTATTCACAACATTGGACTGCCACTTGCACCACATTGATTTCCTGTGTGCAATGCTTGACTTTTCCTATCGAGACGAGGAGTACATGTATGAATCTTTTGATTTTCACCTTGTGGTTGAAAACATTATTGAAGAAGAAAAATCTGGGGACAATTCCAGCTTGTGAGATATGACGAACCAAAGGGAATCTGGTTACTGCCCCATTTGCATTGGTCATTTGGTATGCTGGTAATTACATGTGTGAAATCAATATAGGAGGACAGTCTATGTCCCCAGCAGACATTAATGGCATTAAAGAACATTTAATAGGCTAATGCTTTTTCTACATGAACACCAAGTCTGTTTTTCAGTATAAAGTAAGCAAAACTCCTCAAATGTTGCCCTGTGCCATGTTGTTATTCTTGTCTTGAATGACAGGATTAATTCTGCGATCAAATTTAACAGAAAAGCATGATTAGCATGTCAGTGTTCTCTCTCTCACGCACACACTTGTGTGTGTGTGTCAGTCTGTCACCTTTAGACAGGGCGTCTCCAGAGACAGGCCTGAGGCTTGCTGGCAGAGGAAGACTATTGACCAGCCAGCTGCATTCTAGACAGAAGAGGAGTGCACCTCTTGACAGAGATAATTGCAAAGTGTTCATGTACTGTTGACATTTAAATATTTGTGAAGGGCCCCAAGTTATCCACACAAGCATTCATGTAGAGCCTTCCAATCAGTGACATTTATAGTTGAAATAGAACAAAACTGAGATTAAAATTTCCAGTGTTTCTATATTGTGTTAGATTTATATCATGCTTGTTATTGATTATTTCTGTGATTTTCATAAATTATGGGATATAATCAACAGGAATCATATTGAAATAAACAAACATTCAGACAAATAAATAAATTAAACAGGTGTATGACGTCCCTGATAGAAACCACACAGGTAGCCGCACCCTGACAACCACTCTGGCAATGAGTTAAAAGCACAACAAAACCTATTTGAAGTTCTTCTCATTTATTTATTGATTTAATTATTATTTATTTTTTTAATGAGAGAAAATATGAAACATTTTAATGTATGCTCTGGTCCCTAATGGCATACATGTCAACCTTAAGTGTACACAAATCACTGTGAACACTGCATTTTAGCTGTATGTTATTGGACTAAGGTAACAACTGTGTTTTTCTCAGAGACTCATTCATACATGTTGCCCTAACATGTTTCTTGTCATTTTAATGCATTATATTCCCTGCAATTTTGTTAAATGATTCTCTCTTATTTGGGTCACTGTGTTAACACTACCGTATCACTTACTCATTAACATTTATGCTCCAGGTATCTTAAAGAGTTAAATAAGGGTCTGCCAGGAAACATTTGGGGAAGTTGGAACATGACTACTGAAGATTTCTTTATTGTTGTCATCTACCACTGCAGCTCAAAGATGCCGCATATGCAAAGGTGTAAACGAGTCCTAGATGCTAACTGTGTCATTTCTGTGATGCATTACCTTTTAAACTGTAGAAAATAAATATAATTTCTTATTAAACAACCTAACCCTGCATGTATTATTTTATTTAGATTTTTTTTTTTTACACAAAAGCAAGAATTTCAGCAGCATCCCTGAAAGAATAATAATAAAAAAGAGTTAAAGCCTTTGCTCAGTGAGGGATTGAGTGTAAGCTTCATGGGGATGTCATCTTTTGAACATTTGAAATGATCATACAAGTTTTCAAAATGTGAATTTTAATGTTAATTATATTTTAAAGTCTACCTAGGCAAATCATTACACTATAAAACTGTAACTGTACTTGCATATTTCAAGATGTACAGACTCACAGTTCACATTTTCAAGTCATCATTTTTATTTGTATAGTGCCTTTCACAACACACATCTTTTCAAAGCAGCTAGAAACCCAGTGAGCAAGCTGAAGGTGACTGTGGCACTCCATAAGATGTTGGTTAATGGAGAACAATAACCTTGGAAGAAACCAGACTCACTGTCTAATAGCATGAATATAATACCAATATTACTTATTTATGTGCAGTGCAAGTCATGGTTAAAATGTATTAAACTAAGTAAGTTAAAAGGACCAGTGTTTAAAAAAGGATTTTGTAAGAACTGTAAGATTAATGACTAATGTCTTTGAAGTCCATCCTGGATTAACTGCATTAGTTCATCTAGATGCAATTGTCCTTAGTTACTTGGCTGATGAAGGCTTTTGTTGGCAATTTATTGATATAATATGTATTCCATTTTAAGAGTATACATTATTAGACCAAGGTAATGTATGCCAAAATCAATGAGGTGCTTTGCAGTTCAACCAGCTAGTTCGGTGAGATCTATCCTAAATCCAAGGTTCAGGCAATGGCATATGAAGTTTCCCATGTCTTATGGTTGGAGATGGCATCAGTTCATCCTCTGAGGTCCATTGTAAAAGACTGAAGTGATGTCTGGCTGGCATCAGCTGCATTTAGTCATCATCACTCAGAGACACGTAGCTGTGGAATCCAATACCAAGCAAAAATGGCGCAGGATCCGGCCGGTTCTGGTGACCTCGATATAGGAGTCCCAAGGTTGAGACATGGAAACAAATAGAATAATATTAGCATAGATGCCATTACATTTTTGGCAGAGTTATAGATCATTATCAGTGTTTCTGGCAGACCTTACTAAAGCAGCCTAATTGTGTGATGAAGAATAAATTAGGTGTATGCCTGAATAAATAGATGAGTATTTAGTCTAGACTTAAACTCAGTGAGTGTGTCTGTGTCCCAAACAGTGTTAGCGAGACTATTCCATAGTTTAGGAGCCAAACAGGAAAAGTATCTACCTCCATTTGTGCATTTTGATATTCTAAGAACAATTAACAGGCCAGAATTTTGTGATCTTAATGAACGTTGTAGGATATTACATAAATAATTTAGAGATGTGGACTCAATCAGTTAAAATGGGTACTTTGCACACATTTTACTACCATTACATGTAGGGTAATTTGCATGCATGCTAATTTAGGAGAGAATTTAGGGTCTTGAAATATGTGAGCTATGAACTAAATTAAACTGTCCTTATTAGGTCATGAAATGTATAACGGAATTAGTCGCATTCGACAACCATTATAAATTAGATAGATAACAAATAACTAGATTATTTGTCCTAATAGATTCTCCACCATTGAAATCATAATAAAACGTCTAGTTGTATCAGCTCACAATTTCTACTGTAAGGAATTAGCTTTAATAAGTGAATTATGATGAATTCATTGAGGTCACTTATTGGAGATAATGTCATTAATGAACTGACTTTCATTAGTTAAAAGGATATTGCAAAACACTAATGTAATTTTTTTTTTTATCCATTAAAACAATATATTCAAGAAAATATTATTTATTTAAAATTGTTGAATGTAAAAAGGAAAAAATATATATCTCAAATATATCTTACTACGTTTTAATAGGTTAGTGCATAGAACCCAAGGACATAGCAGAACTCAGCAAAGTAGTGAAATTGTGATAACACTTTACAATAACGTTCCTTTTGAAAACACTAGTCAACAATGTTAGTTAACATTAACTAACAATGAACAATACTTATTAAGCATTTATTAATCTTAGTTCATTTTAATATCGACATATACTAATTAGGGCTTTCAATCGATTCAATTTTTAATCAAATTAATTAAATGGTGTCCCGATTAATTAATCGTGATTAATCGCATATACAAATATTTGCTGAGAAAGCCCCTCATATAACAATAATTCAATATATAATGATTATACATGTATATTTATATCATTGGCATACAGTTCACAGCCATCCATTTCACAAGTGAATTTGTCAATCAGTTGGAGTTTTATTATGAGGGCTTATTTAAGAGCCCGTCAATTTACACCTACGTCAGACGTCTCGGGTGTGTTGCGTAATAAACATAAAATGTTTAGGTCACTGTGTCAAGTTAAATATAGTTGAATACTCAATCTTTAAATACATCTTGAGATCCCTTAGATCGCATTTGCAGTCCTTCGAGTGTTCTGAACGCAAGAACGTAACTCATGTTTGTGTTGTTCTGCCTACTGAAGTGTTTTCTTCACTGTATAAACTGCACGTTGCTCAAACAGCTGAAATTTCACTTACTGCCCTCTGGAGTAAACAGGTGGTACTACAAGCTTGCATTTCTCAAGAATCTTCCTTATTATGGTCCGTGGGCATGTGATTAATTGCGTAAATTTTTACGCACTGAATTACCGCGTTAAACCGACAGCCCTAATACTAATACATGTTTTTAAATCCAAATTTGTTAACATTAGTTAATGCACTACGAACAAACATGAATTAAAAATGAACAACTGTATTTTTATTAAATAATATTAACAAAGATGAATTAAATTAATGCAGTAAAACTATATTGTTAAGTGTTTATTCATGATACCTAATGCATTAACTAATGTTAACGAATTGAGTCTTATTGTAAAGTGTTTCAATTTTAAAAAGTGTTTTTGTAAAAAGTGTTTTTTTATTTATTTATCCCTCTTCATATAATTGTGATATTATATGGAAATAAAATTAACTAATATTATTTCATTTTTTAAAATTGTGAGTTTTATATTTTATCCAGTTACTGTTCGAAAAATACAATGAGGACATAAATAGTATATATTAGGAATGAACCAACTGTATTAATTATTGTTATTGCCAGAACTTATCATAATACTGTTTTAACAGTAGTAATTTAAATGCTCATGGACCTCACCACTGTCACAGTTATTGCTATAAAGCTCATAATTATCAGCTGGATTCACAGTGTAAAAAAACTACAGAAAAATGTCCACCTTGCCAAAAGCATGCTCTTCTTGGCCAGGATTTACCAGAAACACTACCCACAAAAAATGCTTCCCAAATGATGGAACACATAATCTTAAATGACACAGGGTTTGAGATTCACGCCCATGCAGAGCTGTCTGAAGGGGAATTTAGGACTAATGATTTCCCCTGAAACTTAACCACAACATCTAACAGTATGATTAGCATTCACACCTGAGCATTCCTACAAATGCACATCAAATAAATCATGTGTCATATGACAAAACACTCCTGAGCAGGTGTTATTTGGGGACGTTGGTTATAACCAGTCAAGAACTGCTTGTTCAAAGTGCATTAAAAGGCAGTGTGTAATCCGTATCGCTTTGATGTACTGTTTATTAATATTAACGTGAATTGCATGCTTTGACATAAATGTATATCTGGCCACAGTATGCCAATATATCTGCAAATTAATAACAGCGATTGTTCTTGTTATTTTGATTTATGGATAATCAATATTACATTTATTCATTCAAAGGCTGTAATCAATTGTGGAAATAAGAGAAGTAAAAAAGTTGCTGTGGTTGACTGATGTGAATTAAATTACAAAATGAAACTTCCCATAAATCAGTATTGATTTCAGAATGTTATAGTTCACTGGAAAGTCATTTGTAAGCGTTCTTGCTGTTTAGAAAAATTTCACCACCACTGATATACTACAAAGGAGGTGTAGTTGTAACGATTGGGCATCCACAATTTACATTTCATTCATTGTACAAAAACAACTTCTTTGAGTTACCCACTTATTCCTAGTGTTTCATAATGGTGTGTGTATAGTGTTTCTTATGGGGGTAGAACTCAAGTTTCTGTGTAATTACATAGTAACTACTTAGTATTGCTAATGAACACTTATTATGTAGAAACCATTCCAGCCTTCATAGGTGCTCGGTAACAGCACTTGCCCCTACAGTCTGATAAGGCTAAACGGGAGATCTTTGTCTTTGTGTAACCATAGCGACAAAACGACCAACTTTCGGATCCTGCACTTAAGCCTATAATTTTGTTTTTAAATATATAATTATGTATTTAAAAGTTGCAGAATGGATTCATTTGGAGACTTCGAAATCGGCAGAGATAGGCAGGCAATGCAAAATTTTACATTGGGAAATAGTGGGGGGGACAAAACTTATTACATAATTGTTATTATTATGAAAACCGCATTATATTTAATTTCTTTAAAAATTTCTACAGCATTATGTGAGATATATTTTTTCTTGAGAAATATTAACATGCAGGCTATCTACTGTAGCCTACCTAATATTTATCCAAATGAGTCAATATTGAATCAAGATTGAAATCAAATCCAAGAATTGATTTGAAATCATGAAAATTGTGTTAAGCAATAATGCAAACAGTAGCCTTCCAGTCATTGTACATGTAAACATTGTAACATGTTGTCACTAAACTTAATACAATTCTGTTTAGTTACCAAATGTTTTGACAATTACACATTGTGATGCAAGTTGTTTTTTTTAGATTCCCCCCAATCCATCCGTTTCTCTTGTGCAATTAAAATATCGTTATAATACCGTATACCGTGATAAAAGCTCAATCAATTAATTGCAGCATGAAAATTTGATACCGGCACATGCCTAATGTAATGTCACTGTACTTGTAAGATATAGTAGTTTGTTGTGGTTGTTAAATAGAAACAGATGTCTTACAGATTCATTTTTGTAATTTTGTAACCCCAATTTTGTAGGTACTTGGAGTACAAAGCAGGATGTGCTGCATCAATGACAATAGCCGACCCCCCAAAGCTCAAATATCATCGTTTGCTCAAAGGGTCCACTTATATTCCCCAAATTCAGCCAGGCAACAGGCCATCACCCAGTCCATCCTCCAGGACCTTGTGGTTGGATGCTCTCTCCCCCTGTCTGTCGCTGAAAATCCAAATTTTAGACGCTTCCTGAATGTCATGGATAGCAAATACACTCCCGTGTCTAGGACCAGCTTGACAGAGAAGCGGATACCTCACCTTGTCACTAAAGTTAAGGGCGACATAATCAAAGCCCTGGAAGTCCAGTCAAATGTTGCAATAACAACAGACCTCTGGTCTGACCGGAGGCTTCGGTCCTTCCTGGGAGTTACCGCTCATGTTGCCTGCAAGGACAAGGACTCTTACAGTTTAATATCATTTTTGCTAGACTGTAGGCATTTCACAGTGAAGCACTGTGGGGAACGAATCGCCACAGCATTTGACAACATTGTTGAGGAGTATGGCTTGGCCATAAAATAAGCTACATTCTGACGGATAACGTGTCCAATATGAAGCGAGCCTTTAAAGTGAGGATGCCAGATGTAGAGCAGCCTGAAGGTGACAGCAGCAATGACCTCGATGATGAAACGATGTGGGAGGATGCAGAAGATGTAGAGCCATGGTCATTGGGTGAACGATCTTTCTTGCTTCGCCCACTCACTGCAACTCGTCATCAATGACGGGATGAAAGAGGTAAAGGCCAGCAAATTCACAACTCTGCTGCACAGCAGTAGCAAGCATAGGGACATGTTTGAGGCCCACTTTGGCTCTAATAAGTCTATCCCAGCAGCAAACAACATCCGCTGGAATAGCACCTACAAGCAGTTAAAGGCTCTCACCACACTTGACCACCGGGGCATCACAGAAATGTGCAGTGACACAGAAAATGTTGTGTTTTCAAACCGAGAATGGGCTCAGCTGAACGACCTTTGT
Organism: Xyrauchen texanus; assembly: GCF_025860055.1. Taxonomy (NCBI): domain Eukaryota; kingdom Metazoa; phylum Chordata; class Actinopteri; order Cypriniformes; family Catostomidae; genus Xyrauchen; species Xyrauchen texanus. The sequence continues at coordinate 31,156,538 of NC_068297.1, read as the reverse complement.
GCTTTGCTTGAGCCATTTTCTGAGGCAACAGACCTCATGGAAGGAGACACTGTAGTTACCATCAGCATGGTGGTCCCCACCATTCTGGACTTACGGACGCATCTCATCAAGATGGAATTGCACCTGCCGCAGATTGTGACAATAGTCAGAGCAATGAAAAACTCTTTAGAGAAGAGGTTCTCAGGAATTTTCAGAAGGATCAACATGGACGAGGGAGATCCGGAGCAACCATTTAACCATCGCATCTACTTTCTTGCCGCCATGCTTGACCCCCAGTTTGTATTGGGTTGGGTAGATTTAGATGTCCAAAATGGTGAAACCGGTCCAGCACTGAAGAGGTTCAGAGATGACCTTAAAAAATCAATAACAGGTGGCTATATTATTATTATTATTATTGTTGATGTTGCTATTATTAAGGTCATTGTTTTTATATTGTCACTAGCAGCATCCTGTCTAATCCTGTCTGTGTGTGTGTGTGTGTGTGTGTGTGTGTGTGTGTGTGCACCTTTTTCCAGACCTTTTGATCACAGATGTAGACAGAGATGCAACTGCAGCACCGATAGCAGAAGACGCAGAAGACACAGAAGAATCGCATAGTGACTCACCACCACCCCTGAAACATCAGCGTCTTCTTTCACGCTACAAGGCTTTTAAGTTGCAACGTAGCACAACCCAGAACTCGAGCATTAATGCACAAATAAGTAAGTACCTAGACAGCATAAATGACTGTGACTGTGATGCACTGACCTTTTGGTCAAAAAACAAAGAGCGTTTCCCCAATCTACACAATGTTGCCTTGAAAGTTCTCTCTGTTCCTGCCTCTTCTGCCCCAGCTGAGAGAGTTTTTAGTAGAGGAGGCATTCTAATGAGACCCCACCGTGCACGGCTAGGTCATAAGATGTTGCAATTTTTAATTTTCCTGAAGTGTAATCAACCACTGTTTTAAAGCACACACAGGTGCGTGAGGGGGGCGTGTCTTCAATTAGCCATCCCATAGCCCTACTCTCTGGATCCATACAGTGGACACACTGGAGCCTCTAGTTCTAAATGAGGATTTAGATCTATCTTGCTTCCTTTAGACCTGGAGCCTTTCCAGTGAATGGACTCAGATCCCCTCAAGAAAATTCACACTGGTTCCCTAACCATAGAACAATTTTTTCTTCTCAGCTAATCCACACTGGTTCTAATTTTAATATTCACACTGGTTCTGCGCACATGATATAGTATGCCTTTCATTCTAGTCTGTCTGTGTTCTATTGTTCTTGCCCCACTGAACAACAGGCTTGATTTCATTGTGTTATAATGACCGTGTGTTATAATCACTTCACACTGGTCTCTTGGTTCCCTAACCATAGAACAATTTGTTCTTCTCAGTTAATCCACACTGGTTGTCACTGTTTTTAATATCTACACTGGTTCTGATATTTATAATGTAATTGTTTGGTATATGTATAATTGCCTATGTGTAGTTGACATGGCTGCCCCGCCCATGTATTGTCACAAAGATGAGTCTCAAATCCAAGTGCAAGTGAACAGTTTATTAAAGACTGACAGCACAGGGAATTACTTCAACGGCCGCGAGTAGGCGGCTGCTCTAGAAGTGACAATCTCGAGAAGAGATAAGCAGACTGAAATGTAGCGCAAACTCAGGTCAGTGTCAGGAACCAAACTCCTAGAGGAGTCCTCAGTAGACTGGAGGTAAAGGGGAAATCGGGTTGCACCCGTGAGGAACTAGGACACAAGACTGGGTAAAAAGCACAAACATGAATAACGAACAGACACCATGCATGACAATTTCCAGCTAGATAAAGGCAGCTAACAAGCAGTAGTAATTAATAGCAGCTGACGGCAGTGGAGTAATCAGCTGGTGCTAAGCAACAAACAAGCACTACTAACACGCACGCACACACACACACACACACACACACACACACACCCCGCACCTATAACACACCAACAGATGACAAAATGAACACACGGATCGAAGAACCGTGACAGTACCCCCTCCCCTACGAGTGCCTCCTGGCACTCCCAGGGGAGCTTACCTGATGATTGAAATCCTCGATAAGGGAGCGATCCAGTATGTTCCTAGCAGGAACCCAACTCCTCTCCTCCGGACCGTAACCCTCCCAGTCCACCAAGTACTGGAAACTGCGTCCCCTCCGTCTAGAGTCCAGAATACGATTAACTGAATATGTAGGCTCCCCGTCTACGAGTTAGGTTAGACCGAAAAACCGGTTTCAATTTGGAGACATGAAAGGCAGGGTGAATTCTCCTGTACGCTGGAGGAAGTTTGAGGCGGACTGCCACCGGACTAATGATCTTGGTGACAGTGAACGGGCCGATGAATTTGGGAGCTAGTTTATTAGACACAGAACGGAGAGGAATATTCTTAGTAGAAAGCCACACCTTTTGACCCACAACGTACACGGGAGGCTTTGACCGGTGGCGATCGGCCTTAGCCTTAGTGCGCGCCCCCACCTCGAGCAGAGTCTCGCGGGCTCTGGTCCAAGTGCGGTGGCACCTCTTGACGAAGGCGTGAGCAGAGGGGACCGTGACTTAGGATTCCAGACTGGGAAAAATAGGTGGCTGGTACCCTACGCTACCCTCAATACAAGGTCGCAGAGAGCCATCCTTCTTACCCACAAAAAAACCCCTGCCCCTGCTGAAGAAGAGGAGGGACGGATGAACCCAGAGGCTAGAGAATCAGAAATATACTTCTCCATGGCCTCCCTTTCCGGAATGGAAAGTGAGTATAACTTGCCTTTCGGCGGAGACATACCTGTCAGTAAATCTATGGCACAGTCATAGGGACGATGCGGAGGGAGAGAAGCAGCCCGAGACTTACTGAACACTTCCTTTAGGTCGAGATACTCACGTGGCACGTTAGATAGATCTGTGTGCTCATCCTGAAACACAACACAAGACACTGGAGAACATGCAGACATTAAACAAGAAGCATGACAATAGTCACTCCAAGACAAAACAGAATTCCTGCACCAATTAATATGTGGATTATGGAGTGCCAGCCAAGGATGGCCAAGTACCACAGGAGCGGAAGGAGAGTGGATTAAGAGAAACTTAATCTCCTCTGAATGGTTACCAGAGGTAACGAGTCTCACTAAGGCCGTGGAATGAGTAACAGAGGGTAACAGTTGGCCGTTAAGCGCAACTACAGAAATGGGTTAAGGGAGTGTCCTCACAGGTATCAAGAGTTTCTGAGCCGAGTTAAAGTCTAAAAATTACCCTCTGCCCCCGAAGTCTATCAGAGCTTCACAGTCAACGCTCTGAGCAGAAAGTTTTAAACTGACAGTGAGATGAGTGGCAGAAAAAGGGGATTTAGTCAAAATAGATCCACCCATCAGTAACCTCTTACCTACTGGCAGGTGCTGGCTTTTACTGGACATTGGAGAGCAATGTGGCCAGCGGCTCCACAATATAAGCACAGTCCTCTCTCTCTCCTTCTCTGCTTCTCCCTTTGCGATAGGCGAGATCTGCCCATCTGCATAGGTTCAGGAGCTGAAAAAGGGTCTGCAGTCTCCACTGCAGAAGATGATACATTAGACTGAGCAGTGACCGGCCAACCTCGCTGTGTTCGTGGTCCCCGTCGTCGTAGTCGCGAGTCCACCAGAATGGCTAGGTCGATGAGTTTATCCACCCCCGTGGGTAATTACAAGGCATAGATCTCGTCTTTGATGTGCTCAGAGAGTCCGTGTAAGAACATGTCCCATTGAGCCTCCGAATTCCAGCCACACTCCGCAGCCAAGGTGCGGAACTCAATGGAATAGTCCGTGACTGGACGATCTCCTTGACGCAACTCCGCGAGAATGCGCGCTGCGTCTCTACCGGAGGCTGCGCGATCAAAGACCTTTCTGAGTTCGCGTGAAAAACTATCAAACGAGTCACAACAAGGAAGTCGCTGTTCCCACACAGTAGTTCCCCAAGTCACGGCTCTCCCCGATAAAAGTGTTATAACAAAAGCCACCTTAGATTCCTCAGTGGGGAAAGAAGAGGGTTGAAGAGAGATGTGTAGTGAACACTTCGCCAGAAAGGAGCGACATAATTGAGGCTCACCAGAATAAAACGCTGGAGGTGGAAGACGTGGTTCACTGGCTCGAATGGTCTGCGCGACCGAGGCCGGTGGAGGTGTAGTTGCTTGACTACGCACTGAAGTCGACTCGGTTCTCAGCTGTTGCAACTGAGTAGTTAACTCGGAGACCTGGGTTACCAGCGACTGTATAGCGCGACCCGTGGCTACCGCCTGTTCCTCCTGTTGTTGCATACGAGCCTCACTCCTAGACAGAATCTTTGTCAATTCGGTCACACTTGCTGGATTCATTTCCGGGTCGGTTCGTTCTGTCACAAAGATGAGTCTCAAATCCAAGTGCAAGTGAACAGTGAAAGACTGACAGCACAGGGAATTACTTCAAGTGACAATCTCGAGAAGAGATAAGCAGACTGAAATGTAGCGCAAACTCAGGTCAGCGTCAGGAACCAAACTCCTAGAGGAGTCCTCAGTAGACTGGAGGTAAAGGGAAAATCGGGTTGCACCCGCAAGGAACTAGGACACAAGACTGGGTAACAAAGCACAAACATGAATAACGAACCGACACCATGCATGACAATTTCCAGCTAGATAAAGGCAGCTAACAAGCAGTAGTAATTAATAGCAGCTGACGGCAGTGGAGTAATCAGCTGGTGCTAAGCAACAAACAAGCACTACTAACACGCACGCGCGCACACACACACACACACACACACACACCCCGCACCTATAACACACGGATCGAAGAACCGTGACATGTATAGGCTGCCCCCCCAACTCCTCCCTGAAAACTTAACACACAAATGTGCACATGATATAGTATACCTTTCATTCTAGTTTTTGATGTATTCGTTTATCAATCTGTTCTTTGTCTATGGTATCTGTGTTCTATGGTTCTTGCACCACTGAACAACATGTTTGATTTCATTGACAGTGTGTTATAATAACATGCCACTGCAGACATCAAGATATCAGAATTTTATAAGCTCTTATTCTTATTAATGTACAATTTGATGTACTTTGCATTTGTATTTTGCATTTGTTTAGATGAATTTGTGTCTTTGATATCTGTGTGTGTGTGTGTGTGTGTGTGTTGTTTGATTACAGTATTGTATTTAAGATGGTGTTAGACTAAATAAATGGTCTTTTAAATATCATCTGCATATCTTCGTTGTGTTGACTAAACATTAGGCTTATCCAAGTTTATAATTGTGTATCTTTAATTTGATGTTACGATTTCATCTACACATTAAGTATAATTTCAATTGGTTACATATTTCTCATTCTTTAGACAGTTGTTGGAGGAGCAAGATGGTGTTGGAGGTGTTTGATGTTTTGTCAGATGAACCAGTCAGTCAGTCCTCAACAGTACACAAAAGTTAAGGGAGTCTCAATCCTCTAATAGTGCAGTAACAGCCGTCATGCAATTGCTACACATAGTTGATCTCACCCAGTCTGCAAAAACATTTACAGTGAGCTCACAGTCACACACATGACATGGTCTGTCTCTGTATTGTTCTGCCTGTGTAGTTGAAGTAATACCGTCTAATATGTATTGAATGTAAACTGCGGCTGAACCCTAGTATGCTGCTGTTCTTGAATTCATACAAGTTATTGCTTAGCTTCAACACTAGTCTGTTTTTTTCCCCTCCGGTCTCGACTTGGTCTGTCTTGGTCTTGGTCTTGTCTTGGTCTATATACCCTCTGGTCTTGGTAGTGTCTTGGTCTCGGTTTAGGCGGTCTTGACTACAAGTCTAATCTTAGCTTGCTAAATTTATTTAGTAGCTTGCCCAACTCTGCTTAGTAGTTAAAAGAATATACGTATGTATATATTGTCTTGTGTTGTCTGTACTGAATTACTATTGGATGGACAGAAATTCTGATCGTAAAGTCTATGCACATTTTCTGCCAATTTATTTGTTTTAATCTGTAAAACCTGTCGCTGAGACTACTGTACCTTTATTTGAACTTTATCGCTCATTGGTGTATTATTTATTTTATGATTGAATTGAGATTGAATCACTCGTGAGCTTCACACAAAAACAAAACAAATGGTGGCTGTTTAATGTATGTGTTGGTCTGATATCCTCTTCCATTCTCAGTGAGCAGTTCTGGCCAGAATAAGCAGCAAACTGAACCAGATTCTAAAGTCTGCCTCTGTGAGATTATACTGTATCATCGACAATGTAATGTTAAGTCTTGACGATTTCTGTTTCAGCACAGACATGACTGGATCTTTTTTAATTTCAGTTGGCACAACTGCTCTTGGAAAGCTGCATGTGTGTGCTCAAGCAAGTCAGACAGAAAGGACACTGCCAATCTTCTTTCTGACAGAGGAAATACAGAGACATGCTGTCATAGTGGACAGCGAGGACTGACAGCGAGAGACGTGACATCTGGAGGTAAAAAGAAGTGTAAAAGCCATCCACATTGTTGAATATTTCAAGGAATGAGGCTTTGTGCGAATGGCCCATTAGAGAGTGCATGCACCCAGAGGATAATCAGATAGAGGCCAAATTACTCCCAGCTGGAAGCCAAACCTGCATTTCCATGGAGAGTGAGAGAAATGCAAAGACCCTTTCTGGTGTCTGAGAGTTTGTGAGTGATTACATTTGTGATTCCATACAGAGCACTGCTTTGGACTTTGACCCTGACCCAGTTGGTAGGTATGATGGTTTATGGGCCATTGGACTGCATTTAATTCTGCACACAACAGAGGCCCATTAAACATGACTGTTGGAAGATTGAATTATTTAACCCTCTGACTTTGTTGAGTCTTTACATTCTGGTATTGCAATATAAAGAGCATGGAGTAAGGTTAGTGAAAACAAAATCTTACACATTGATTTTTTATAATAATATTTGTATGTAATAATAATAATAGCAGCAGCAATAATATCTATTAATATTATTGTTGTTGTAATTATTATTATTATTATAATAATATATTTTTTTATTTTTTATTTTTTTTATTCAAACCTAGCATGGTTTACATGCCACACAGGCAAATTTTATGACTTTCAAACCTCATGAAAAATCTAATGCCATTGCTCCCAAAAGGACATTACTTCTCTTAACTGGGCCCACACATAATCTATACACTTTATTAAAGTTTTCTGCACTGTATGGAAGGGGAATCTGGAATTCTGCAGGGCTGCTTTAGATATGGTCAAATCTGTTAAACTGAGCCAAGTGTATTATACTCATATTTGTTTCTGAGGACAAAAAATCAGATCATATTTCATCACCCTCATTTTATTTATTTTTGTATTATTTAATTATTTTTAGATTTTTGTTAGAAATCTTTTACAGTGAAATAGTGTTTTTTTCATGTATTACAGGTAGAAAAAATTAATAAATAAACAAACTATAATATAATCTTATCAACATTTTCTATTAAAGGCAAAGGAAAAACTGAGGCAACAGTGGACCTACCATCTGTGTACCTCAGCAGAAATCGAGATTCATCAGACCAGGCTATGTTTTTTTAGTCTTTAACTGCCCAGTTTTGGTGACCCTGTGCCCACTGCAGCCTCAGTTTCCTGTTCTTGGCTGACAGAAGTGTAACCCGGCATGGTCTTCTACTGTTGTAGCACATTCGCCTCAAGGTTTGACATATTGTGCATTCTGAGAGGCTATTCTGCTCACTAAAATTGTACAGAGGGGTTATCTGAGTTACTGTAGCCTTTCTGTCAGCTCAAACCAGTCTGACCATTCTCTGTTGACTTCTCTCATAAACAAGGTGTTTCCGCCGCAGTACTGCCACTCATTGGAATTAATTTTTTTTGGCACCATTCTGACTAACCTCTAGAGACTGTTATGGGTGAAAATCCTAGAAGATCAACAGTTACAGAAAAATTCACACCAGCTCACCTGGCACCAAATATCATGCAACAGTCGAAATCACTGAGATTTTTCTCCATTCTGATGGTTTGATTTGAAGATTAACTGAAGCTCCAGACCAGTACCGCCATGATTTTGTGCAATGCACTAATGCCACACAATTGGCTGATTAGATAATTGCATGTACAATAAGTAGGTGTACCTAATAAAGTGGTCACTGATAGCCCTCTTCCACCAAAAATGCAATGGTTCTCGTGCCGATCATGTGCTCCGCTGGTTTACGGCTGGGGAAATCTGTAAACTATCGTAAACGGCTGTGCTTTTCCACTGACCTGAGAGCCGAACGGTGACGTAATGGGTTAATGTCTATGTTGTAGCTTCACATGACTACCTCAAAAAGAAACAAACATGTCACATCACAGTGTGTTTGTACACAGCTTTTATTCTTGTTTTAAACACAGATTAATGCAATCCATCGTTATTACATTGCTCAACAAGATTGACAGAGACAACATCTATGCTAAATATGACAGATATTGTACAGTAATTTCATTATGTTATATGAACTATGGGTTAACTCTTTAAATTCTGTAAAATGTTACAGTGGAATCATTATTAACATCGGTGTAAAAGATGGTTGTATTTTGATTTTTGCCACAGCATATAATATTATTGATAAAAAAATATTACGTTTTACTTAATAAATTGCCGCAATCTTCCAAATTTAGTGAGTAGCTGGTCAAAAATCCCCTTACAGAACAAAACAATGCACAACATAAGATTACAACAGTGTAAGAAAAGTTAACAAATTTACGAAGCTAACTGAGAACAGCTGCAGAGGACACCGGTGATTCACTGTTTATCACCAGCTTTACTGGCTGAATTCAATGCCCCAGTTAGTTAAAAGGCTGGTCGGTGTCTGAGAAAACATTGTTGCCATGTCCACTGTCGCTTTTGCTAATGTCCTTCTTATGGTTCCGGTAGTCCCATAAGTGTTGTTCAATTTGTTTAAGATTTGGTCAGTTGTCCGATTGAAGGCAGCGTGCATCATTTCGTGGTGTATCTTCATTCTCGTAGAGTATTTTTTTCCTTTGCCATCTCTCTAGTTTATCTCGGATCTTCATAAATACCATATCGCAAGTAGAGCACTCTACCGCCTAGAGTGGGAGAACCACTGCCAGGGCGGGGCTTTCCATTAATCCCTTTACACTTACTTATCTGTCTGCTCATATGAATGTAACACATAATAAGAAAATGTTTCACCGCTGTTCAAATGCACTTTGGATCGCATAATTTATATGTATACATTTTTCCATCTGAAAGGACCAAATATTAAATGAAACAAATGACAATAAAATGCAAAATAATCTCTTCAGTAATCAAAATACATGAATTATACTTGAAAATACTTTGAATGTAACTGTAATCGAATTACCAGTGATTTAAATTGTAACTGTAGTGTAAGACAGTTACTTAATATATAATCCCATTAAATGTATTCCATTACTCCACAACCCTGTATATATATATATATATATATATATATATATATATATACATATATATATATATATATATATATATATATATATATATATATTATTAGGGCTGTCAATCGATTAACATTTTTAATCTAATTAATTACATGGTGGCCCGATTAATTAATCATGGTTAATCGTATGCAAATATTTGCTGAGAAAGCTACCAACAATAATTCAATATATAATGATGAAATAATTATACATAGATATGTTTAAATATTAAAAATGTATATATATATATATATATATATATATATATATATATATATATATATCTTTAAAAAAATATTCAGATAATTAAAATTGTTGTTGGATGTACAAAGAGTATTTAAATAATATTTCAAGTCTTTACAAAAAAGTGCAAATAGGGGCTTTATAGACATAAATTTACACTTTGGCTTGGCAATACAAATAAACAGATTAATCAGAACATATTAACCTAAGTTATAAAAACTGTGAAAACCAAATAAACGTCTTTATAAAGCAAAGAAAAACTAGTTAAAATAGAGGTACGTACAAACAAACAAAATTTTCTCCAAAATACTACAGCGTGGACACATTCCCAAAAGAGGTGAGGGGCAGATTCATCTACAGCCGTGGTTTTCAAACCCTGGGTCGCGACCCTCGGGTGGGTCGCGAGAATTAAAAAATGGGTCGCCAGTGATTTAAAATTAAAAAACAAAAATAATAATTATTTCGTTTTTTAATAATATTAATATTAATAATAATAGCTTTGATTAGAAGTACACTAAAAAAAAACATTCAAATTCATGCAAAATAAATAATCCACATGTCACCTGACCGGCTGACCGACCTACTCGTAGCCCTAGGCAACACAAAACAAAACAAAAAACCTTGTGCGCAGTGTTGTTGATATGCAGCCATTTTATTTTATTTTCCCATGAGATGATGAAAATATTCGGTACCGTGAAATTAGTAGCCCGTAATGAATTTATTTTATGCTGAACATGAGCAAACCAAAGTCAAAAACCATTTATGATTTTTCACAAGAAAAAGAGGGTCAGAGACCGAGACCCCTTTAAATGAAGCAGCAGAAAACGCGGTCAACCATCAAAACCCTGCCGCGAACAGCGGAGATCAGCAGGGAAGATAATGAAGGCGATGCATGTCAACAGAGTAGCAGTACTTTCCCAGCAAAGAAAAAGCAGAAACCCGGAGTAAGGCCATATAAAGATGATTTTTTGAAGTTTGGGTTTGTCAACTGTTCGGACGCAGTCCATGCAGCAATACCAATGTGCGTAATATGCGGTGAAAAGTTGGCAAAATATGATAATAAAATAGTCAACTAATATAAAAATCACACTGCTCTGTTAAAATAGTCAGTAGTAGGCCTACAATTCGTAGCCTACTATTCAGCGTAAGCACGTACCGCTCCACGTGATGTTTCCAAGCACATTTTTGCGCATGTGAAAAGGATGATTTTTTTCCTGTTGATATTGCAACGTGATTCTAATGAGAGAGTTACGTGAGCATAATGCCCTTACTTTTACTTTCGCTTTAAATTATTTCGTTTTGGCTTGTTTAAAGTTATTATTATTTTTAATTCTTGTTCTGTTCTGTATATAATGAATATTACATTTAAAGAGTTTGTTGTGGAATATGTTTTGTGTATTTTTTAAGCATGCAGCAAACGATAGGCTATTAATTGGTTAACATTCCTGTATGTGTTGCGTCTCGGGTGTGTTGCGTCATAAAAATAAAATGTTTAGGTCACTGTGTCAAGTTAAATATAGTTTAATACTCAATCTTTAAACACATCTTGAGATCCCTTAGTTCGCATTTGTGCTCCTTCAAGTGTTTTGAACGCAAGAACGTAACGCATGTTTGTGTTGTGTGTCCGCTGAAGAGTTGTTAATGTTTTGTTCACTGTAATAAACTGTGTGTTGCTCACACAGCTGAAATTTCACTTACTGCCCTCTGGTGTAAACAGGTGGTACTACAAGCTTGCATTTCTCAGGAATTTCTCAGGAAAGCATTGCGAATAATTGTGTAAAAATTTTTAACGCGTTATTTTTTGTAAAATTAATTGCACGTTATTAGCGTGTTAAATCGACAGCCCTAATATATAATATATATATATATATATATATATATATATATATATATATATATATATATATATATAAACTTTCCACATTTATATATATATATATATATATATATATATATATATATATATATATATATATATATATAATTTTTATTTTATTTATTTAAGCAATATCACACGAGCAAGAGTGCGATATGGGCCTATATCAGCACTGCTGTGGCTGCCTTCAGCCACAGACAGAGTGCCATAGGTAATCACAGCAGTGCTGATTTATGGCCATATTTGGATGTGTGTGCGTGTCTGTGTGTGTGTGAGAGAGAGGAGAGAGAGAGAGATGGCGCATGTGTGATCCACTGTTGCCACTCCTAAGCTCAGATGCTGTCAGCTTTCTGAAGATCAGCTTTCTCAGTGGAAAAATGTAACGGTAGCCGGTGCGCAAGTGTCATTCACTAAAGAAACCAAAATGTCCTCCATTTTAAACAGTGTGTCCACTCCAATGTGGAAAGTCTGAAGTCTGAAGTTATTAGTTTAAACCCGTTTAAAGCTATTTCCTAGCTTTAGTATTAGAAATGCATGCGATCACGAAGAGCTGTTGTATGTTGGCTTCACTTCACATCACCTAGCTGACTCATATTACACATAAAAATTATCTTTTGCCACCACCTGCTGGCTAACATATGTAATGTAAAAAAAATAAATGTAAAAAAAAAGACAAACCTTAACAGATCTGCAGTGCTCTTACACGTTAATTTAAAATGGCATGAACACAAGCAGAGTGATACACACACAGTGAAGCGTCTAAGTGCTGATTGTGTCAGACCATCAGTGCTCATGGAACGTTTCTCGTCCAATCAGATTCGAGGAACGGAACTAACTGTTGTACACACACACACACACACACACACACACACACACACACACACACACACACACACACTATTCAATACATCTAAAAGGTCCTAATGATTTAATTTATTTATTGTATTTTGATTTTGTGTGAAATGTAAAGTGAACATGTTGTGTTTAAAACTGGACAGGTTTTGAAAGATTAACCTGAAAATATTTTAATATTAGTTAAAATATCTAGTAATTGAACAAACTATGAGCGAGGCATGTGGCAAACTTTATGTATGATGGCTGTAAGGATCCTGCAAATATCTGTTGTTTTCTGCAGAATTCTGTAGGCACAAATAATGCACAGGTCTGCTAATGACAATATGACCTGCATAGCTATGCAAGGTGCCAGTTCTAGTTTGAACATCTGGACTGCATGATCTTGTCCCTGCTGGTGAGTGGAGATATTGTTCATTTGCTTTGATTCGTGGAGGCCTGTACAACAGATTCTGTGCTAAGGTTATGATTATAGGAGCAAGATGTTTAACACACAATTATTCACTACAGCAGAGCCTCTGGATCCCCAAACTTACCAAGCTATATTATTGTGCAGCTGTTCATACTTGTTCTTTACAGTAACAATGTCTTCTCTCTGTCTCTTTCTTCTGTCTGTCATTCTTTATGTGCATGTGTGCATACCTCCACTGTAAAGTAATGAATTTGTAAGGGGATAAGGGATCCTTTGACATGTTTAAAAGACAAGAGTCCTGTAATTGGCACTGTGAATTATTATTTACACCATCAGCTGACAGTATTTTAATCCTGAACCTATCCTACAATCTGACAGGAATTTACAAGGTAAAGTTACAAGAAGAAAACGTACCCTAAAGTGTATGTGTGCATTAGTGTGACTGGATGAATAAGATGGGTGTGCCAACAGCTGCGGCTGAACTCACTGACACCACAAAACAGAGCTGAACAAGGCCAGTAATCATTGTGCAAATAGAAAGACATATACATTCAACCAACTGCAAACTTTTGCAAAAGTATGTCACAATTCATGACTATTATGTAAGCTAGTGGTGCTTAAATGGTGGGTTGCAAGTCTATTCTGATAGGGTTGTGGACAGCAGAAAAAAAAAAATAATAATAATAATAATAATAATTATAATAATGTGCCAAATTGGGCAGATGTCAACATGGACAGGTTTACTGACATCCCCTTATCCTCAAAAAAGAAAGAAAAAGACTAAAGTAAATACAAGTTTACTTTTAGCAAACTATGCAGGTTTTTGCCGACAACAATTAGTTTTGTGCTGTGAATTGCTGGCTGCTGAGAGCATGAAACATTGAAATTGAAATTCAAAAAACCTTTATAGACATTTTAAATGTTCCTATTCAGACTATTCCTATATTAATAGTTTGCAGATTGTTGGGCCTTTGCAGTTCAGAACCACTGATGTAGTCTGCTCAAACCTATGTAGCCTTGGTACAAATGATCTTGTGCAAGACCTAGGAAGGTCAGCACTGTGATATTGTTCTACTTTTGAAAATATGGACTTCATGAATAAAGTTGGCAGCTGCTAACTACATCATTTATCGGAAACATTCCACGTAGAGAAACCTTAAATTGAAAATCAATGTAAAGTTCATGGCCATTTAAGGAAGAGATATGGTGTTTCGGGGATTGGTTGTATCACTTTGCCCTGCTGTCATTGCCTTAGTTTGAACTAGGGCTGAGAAGTATGATGGTATATGCTGATCAGCCACAACATAAAAACCACTGACATGTGAAGTGAAAATAATTTATTATATCACTACAATGGCACCTGTCAAGGGGTGGGATATATTAGGCAGACAGTCAACAGTCAGTTCTTGAATTTCATGTGTTGGAAGCAGGAATAATGGGCAAGCGCAAGGATCCAAGCGCCTTTGACAAGGACCAAATTGTGATGGCTAATAGACTGGGTCAGGGCATCTCCAAAACGGCAGATCTTGTGGGGTGTTCCCGGTATGCAGTGGTTAGTATCTACCAAAAGTGGTACAAGGAAGGACAACCGGTGAACCAGTGACAGGGTCATGGGTCCCAAAGCTCATTAATGTGCAAGGGGAGCGAATGCTAGCCCGTCTGATCCGATCCCACAGAAGAGCTACTGTAGCACATATTACTGAAAAACATTATACTGGCCAGGACACAATGTGCATTACAGCTTGTAGCGTATCCATATACCAGTCAGCGGTCCCATGCTGACCCCTGTCCACCACTGAATGCACCTGCAATGGGCATGTGAGCATCAGAAGTGGACCATGGAGCAATGGAAGAAGGTGGCCTGGTCTGAAGAATCATGTTTTCTTTTAGATTATATGGATGGCCAGGTATATGTGTGTGCGTGGTTTACCTGGGGAAGAGATGGCAGTAGGATGCACTATTGGAATAAGGCAGTCCGGTGGAGGAAGTGTGATGCTCTGGGCAATGTACTGCTGGGAAACCTTGGGTCCTGGCATTCATGTTGATATTACTTTGAAACATCCCACCTACCTAAATATTGTTGCAGACCACATAGGCAACAGTTTTGAGTCTTTTAACTCAAGTATTATGTACAACAAAAACATTAATTCAAACATTCATTCATCATACAAAAAAAAAAAAAATGTAAAGATATTGCAGAAAAAGTGTGTTCATTGGATTATCAATAACAAAACAGATATTAACTCAAGCTTATGTACATTTTTGGGGGGTTGAATGAACAGTATTACTATATTCCAGTATTCTATTTTGATATATATATAAAAATGTGATATATATATCGCAGCGCTGACGAGTTCTGAAGACGCCCCCTTAGGCCTCTTCCTCAGTCTCTAAATCCGCCCCCTGCCGGGAGCGCAGAGCAGGGTAAGGGCTTCGAACCTTCTCTCAGCACCCTTGCCTCGGGACATCCTCTTTCTTACGCTATGGATCAGAATGTGCCGTTGCTGGTTCAAAACAAATGATGCGTCCTAACCTCTGTTAGTAATTAAAAACGTTAACTATTCAGAAATAGTATCATGGCTTGTGCTGTTTCTAATAAGTCATTGGATAAACAAGGATGGATTGATGGGTGTGTGCGTGTCTATGTGTCTCTGTCTATGTGTGTGTGTGTGTGTGTGTGTGTGATAGAGAGAGGGAGAGACGGCGCATGTGTGATCACCTGTTGCCACTCCCAAGCAGATATGCTGTCAGCGTTCTGTAGGTAAGCTTTCTCAGCAGAAAAATAGCATCCAAGCGGGGGTATTTCTCCCTATTTCGTGGTAGCTGCGCAAGAGTCGATCAATATAGAAACAGCGATGTCCTCTGCCATTTTTAAACAGTGTGTATCCAATATGGAAAATTGGTAAGTATTAAGCTTAAGTAATGTAGTGGTAATACCAGCGATCACAGAGCGCTGTTCTATGTAAACAATGACTCAGTTTACATCCCCAACTGGCTCAAATTACACAAAAAAATTATTTTTTGCCACCACCTGCTGGCTAACATATGTAATTTCAAAAATAAAGACAGTAACTCCTAACAGATATATACTGTTCTAACACCTTAGTTTAGAATGGCATGGACACAAGTGAAGTGATACACACACAGTCAAGCGTCCGAGTGCTGATCCTGTCAGACCATCAGTGCTCATGGAACGTCTCTCATCCAATCAGATTTGAGGACTGGAACTAACTGTTGTGTATATATATATATATATATATATATGTGTGTGTGTGTATAAGCAATATCACATTCACAATCATGTTATATGGCTCTAAATCAGCACTGCTTTGATTACCTATGGCACACAGCCTTGCTCATGTGATGCTTATATGTATATATATATATATATATATATATATATATATATATATATATACTATATATTATAGTGATATAAAATTACTCATTCTGTGATACATGGTTTTGATCATACTGCAGTGCACACCCCTCATTTGAACAAACATTAAACATATGTTTTGTTTAGCCAAGCGGTTAAAATGAAAACTAGCTAATTGTCAATGAATATTCAGAAGGTGTTGTTTGTGACTGAGACAGTCAGTTTTGTTGGAAATTGTAGATTTTTGGATTGCTTCACAATGTTGGAAGCTGAAAGGGAAGATGAAAATAAGGCCATTTGAATGATCACTCACACAGCCACATACAAAGCTATGATTTTACTGATTATTTCCTCATACAAACACTCACCAGGGTTGGGCAAGATTCACCCCACAGGATGTTAATCTTCAAAATTCAAGTTCTAAATTCAATACTGTCATACAGCACCACAGAATTTCCACCAAAGTGCTTTCAGAAAACTTTGTTAAAATAAATATTAATATCAACATTTAGTTTATTTATCTATCTAATATGCATCCACTGTTTCTGGAAATATCCCATAAGTTGTGTTTATGATAAGGTTTATGTGTAATTCATACTGTACAGCTGTAATTTCAACATCTTTGAATATCATTACATTATATTTCTAATTCTGCAGCCTGTTCAGAAATTTAAATTGAATGGGAAAGCATTCGGAATTGTACACAACCCTGACTCACACAACCATATTCACAGAAACACACATACAGTACAAATGGATGTGCATATGGACACATACAAACACACAAAATCTCTGTCTCT
This sequence comes from Xyrauchen texanus, assembly GCF_025860055.1. Taxonomy (NCBI): domain Eukaryota; kingdom Metazoa; phylum Chordata; class Actinopteri; order Cypriniformes; family Catostomidae; genus Xyrauchen; species Xyrauchen texanus. Next base: position 31,139,556 of record NC_068297.1, on the reverse strand, counting down.
ACCTGAAAACTGTCTTATGTAAATATGTCATAAGTGATTTGTGAGAGCAGAGGAATAAGTACACTCCTCATTTTAATCTCAAAAGTCCAACAAAACCTTCTCTCATTTCACTGAGACGCAACTGAATTGCTGTTTCCTTCCGATTCATTTCACGCTCTATCTAGCAAAAACATGCAGCATTTCTGTTCAACACTTACCCTTTGAAAATATTAATGGAGGGAGATTTTCAAGAAAAGCTTCAATCTCTCCTATTTTTCTGTCTGGATTTATTGTATTTTTTTTTGCTGAGGGACAGCTGTTACCGCTTGTAGAATTAAATTCCCATATATTACAAGGAAACTGACTATTATTTTGTGCTGCTTATTCTTCGGAAAACATTTGTTATATGTTTAATATAACCAAATTACCATGAATCAGCTGCCACAAAAATCCCTTTTGGCTGTTTGAGTAACAAACTATCTCAGATCCAAAACCTAATGAGTTGTGTTGTTGTCTGCTGTCTACATCAGTAGCTGCCTTCAAATGCTACCTACTATAGAAATGATCCACTTCCAGTACCTGAAATTGTCATTATAAGTATGTCATGATCAAGTACTTTGTTGTCGGAGACGATAGGAAACCTGGAGTATGCCAGGTTCATTCTTGCATATTTCTAGGGAAACTCATAGTTTGACACCATAATCAAGTTAGTCAGCTTGCTGACAATATGAAATTTTAGTCAAATACATGCTACTTTTTCTGTAATTTCCTTTACATTAGTTGACTTTAAGCTCTGTCATATATAACAAATTAAAAATTTTTAAATACATTTTAATAAATGTAGCAAAATCGTTGCTTTACATGATGGAAAACCCCTTCAAACATCACAACTGGATATCATCTAGAACAAAAAATATATTCAGATAATGTAACTTTAAAATTAAAATTAAATTTAAAATATAAGCTGCTAAAATTAAATAAATATTTTGGCCTACAACATATAAAATGACAGATCCTGAGAGACCATCAAATATCTTCGACAATGGGGGCAGTTTGTCACTGATAATTACTAATTTGATAAGCACATGATAGACTCAACCCTCAGTTGATACTACTCAACCCTCAGTTGATACTAATCATCACATAGCCAACAAAGTGATACTCTAATATGTATAAAAATACATACCACACACAATCATTGGGTAAAACAGTCCATTTATAATTTAGATTCAACTGTTTTTGGTGAACATTTGCCAATAGGTACATTCTGGGATTGCCTTTTTAACAAAAGATACATGCAATGCTGCCTTAAAATTAGACCAAAATTAGGTCTCTTAGAAGGCACCATAATACTGCTGCCTACCTTTAAAAATGTATGCAACATCATAGGCTACTTGTTTTTCTGTTTTTTTTTTTTTAACTTAATTTTTATTTTATTGTTCACATATAATAAACATGTTGGCATTTAAATTTCAAGCTTTCACTTCTAAAATAAAAAACAACCTATTGGACTGTAGGGGGTCTAATGGTTCTTGTAAAAGACCGATATCTGGGCTGTCCATGGCCCAATAAAAAGGCATTTAAAGATGTCTATTACTCTTGAAGTGCTTGTGTGGTATACTTGGTTCCAACCAATAATGAACTTTAATGTCTGTGGCTTCTCTATGGCAGATCCAAGCCTAAGTAAAATCTTGCTTTTTACAACACTGTTATAAGAAGGTCTTCCCCTCTGCTTTATATGCTAATTTCTCTTTTAAGCACTTAGGTGTTGATGTAATCTCTCTCAAGCTCTTTCACTTATTCTCTCCATTTATGGTGTAAAAATTTGTTTTTAGGTAGAGAATCAGGAATCATTATGATTGCACTACACTGTTATTATGGGATCATTTGTGATGGTCGGTTCAGTCTTGAAATATTGATGTTTATTTTGATTGCTGCTATCATTATAAAACTGAGCCTGAGTGTAATTTCAAACTAATGATTTTATGCACTGTTAAAATAAATTTATATCATTAGTTAAGTGGAAACAATGATAGGTGTTAGAACATACAGGTGAAACTCGAAAAATTAGAATATCGTGCAAAAGTTCATTAATTTCAGTAATTCAACTTAAAAGGTGAAACTAATATATTATATAGACTCATTACAAGCAAAGTAAGATATTTCAAGCCTTTATTTGATATAATTTTGATGATTATGGCTTACAGCTTATGAAAACCCCAAATTCAGAATCTCAGAAAATTAGAATATTGTGAAAAGGTTCAGTATTGTAGGCTCAAAGTGTCACACTCTAATCAGCTAAACACCTGCAAAGGGTTCCTGAGCCTTTAAATGGTCTCTCAGTCTGGTTCAGTTGAATTCACAATCATGGGGAAGACTGCTGACCTGACAGTTGTGCAGAAAACCATCATTGACACCCTCCACAAGGAGGGAAAGCCTCAAAAGGTAATTGCAAAAGAAGTTGGATGTTCTCAAAGTGCTGTATCAAAGCACATTAATAGAAAGTTAAGTGGAAGGGAAAAGTGTGGAAGAAAAAGGTGCACAAGCAGCAGGGATGACCGTAGCCTGGAGAGGATTGTCAGGAAAAGTGTGGGGGAGCTTCACAAGGAGTGGACTGAGGCTGGAGTTACTGCATCAAGAGCCACCACACACAGACGGGTCCTGGACATGGGCTTCAAATGTCAAACGTCTTACCTGGGCTAAAGAAAAAAAGAACTGGTCTGTTGCTCAGTGGTCCAAAGTCCTCTTTTCTGATGAGAGCAAATTTTGCATCTCATTTGGAAACCAAGGTCCCAGAGTCTGGAGGAAGAATGGAGAGGCACACAATCCAAGATGCTTGAAGTCCAGTGTGAAGTTTCCACAGTCTGTGTTGGTTTGGGGAGCCATGTCATCGGCTGGTGTTGGTCCACTGTGCTTTATTAAGTCCAGAGTCAACGCAGCCGTCTACCGGGACATTTTAGAGCACTTCATGCTTCCTTCAGCAGACAAGCTTTATGGAGATGCTGACTTCATTTTCCAGCAGGACTTGGCACCTGCCCACACTGCCAAAAGTACCAAAACCTGGTTCAATGACCATGGTATTACTGTGCTTGATTGGCCAGCAAACTCTCCTGACCTGAACCCCATAGAGAATCTATGGGGCATTGCCAAGAGAAAGATGAGAGGCATGAGACCAAACAATGCAGAAGAGCTGAAGGCCGCTATTGAAGCATCTTGGTCTTCCATAACACCTCAGCAGTGCCACAGGCTGATAGCATCCATGCCACGCCGCATTGAGGCAGTAATTAATGCAAAAGGGCCCAAACCAAGTACTGAGTACATATGCATGATTATACTTTTCAGAGGGCCGACATTTCTGTATTTATAACCCTTTTTTTTTATTGATTTCATGTAATATTCAAATTTTCTGAGATTCTGAATTTGGGGTTTTCATAAGCTGTAAGTCATAATCATCAAAATTATATCAAATAAAGGCTTGAAATATCTTACTTTGCTTGTAATGAGTCTATATAATATATTAGTTTCACCTTTTAAGTTGAATTACTGAAATTAATGAACTTTTGCATGATATTCTAATTTTTCGAGTTTCACCTGTATAATACCAATTTTTCAGTTTGAATTGCAAAAATGTTAAATGATTTTAATGCGGTGTGTAATTTTTTCAGTGTTTAAATACTTTATCTTATGCCAGCTTACTATGCAAAGACAACTACAAGTAAGCTATTCATGGGTTGATTTCACTGAAAATAAATAATTAATAAACACTGTGGCACTATCACAATGTTAGATATTTTTTAAATAGCCCAACACAGCAACATTGGCTCATATATGAGTTTAGGGGCATATTATCTGTTTGGATAAGCAATGGTAGATGTGGAACAAATAAGCATTCATTTTTAAATCCAGTTTGATGCTATTGTGCAAAAATGACACACCTTGCCTTTATTATTAATAGTGATGGCTTTCATGTATAATCGTAAATGGCTATAACTCTCACAAATCAAAATATGTTCCATTACATAGAAGTGTCAGTATTTCTATCAATATTAGCAATATTTGCCTTAATACTTTGTATCAGATTGAAAAGGAAAGTAGTGACAGCACTGATCCTGAATAATAATTTATGGTATTTATAATAATTAGGGCAAGCAAAATAAATGTTTATGCACAGATCTCAGTTTACCTGAAGTTAGTGGCACAAATAGTGCCATGCCTTGAAGGAAAAACACAACACTCACAGAGGCATGCAAACCCCAGATAAAGCATTTCAACTGGGATCACTGAGGTGTGAGAACACTTAATTATTATGAATAGGATATCTAAAATACTGTAACAGAATTAAGTGTGTGTGCAATTGTGTTTGTGTCAGGGCAAGGCCATTGCACGTGGCAAACAAAAACACACCTGCCACTCAGAATGAGTGATTACTATTACTATGTGTAAGGAAAAGTCAATTCCACACTTGTGCCCCTCCTCCAGGCAAAAACACACATTATACAAGCTTTCGGTCTCCCATACACAAAAACACACCCACATATATACTTATTAAGACCCAGTTCATGATTCTGTTGGGTGTTTCTAATCTGTAATCATTACAACAGCACCAGTAGATCATTTTTATTTTTGTTTATTATTCCTGCAATGTCTCTCTAGAGCTCCAACAGTAATGCACAGAGGTCTTAGCTCCCCCGAGGGCTTTTGTGACACAGGTTGTTTCAATGAATGATGTATATAGGCCACTTTAGCTGTGCAGGGCTGACTTTATTTATAATAATGTGTCATTTGACAATTAATTCCCAGTGTTCCAACAGCAGTCAGCTCTGTGTACTTAGGCCCTTTGTCTCAGTTGCAAAACTTCCATGTGGACGCAAGCTAGCCTACAGTAAATAATGTTTACAGGAAAAGGAAATCATTTGCAAACTAGATTTGGATGAAACCTCACACCTGCAAGGCAGAAAAATAATGGTGTTAAAGTTTTTAGGTAAGCTTAGGTTAAAGTCTATGGTACAGTGTAAAATACCGCATCAGAGCCTTGTTTTCGGTCGGCAATATACGAGAATCAATGCATCAACAATGTCTTTGCATTATTAATGCACCTTTAGATTGTAGAAGGTGCATTCAGTCACTTTTTTGAAGTGTTAAAGTATTGCTTACACTGACACTTAGTGGCCTGTATGCTGCATCATAAAAACACATTAATTTTCAGTTACCATTGTAGAAATGCTCTATGCACAGTATAACAGGATTCTTTTAACCTATGAGTGAAAGTGTCCAATAACAGGGCAGTTACTGAGATTAAGAGAGAATGTGGCAGGGCGGAGAGTGGGGCCAGATCGTGATCATACACACCCGGTCCCGTATTAGGCTAATCAAGCCTCCGAGGTATAAAGGTCGACTGCAGGGTGTCGTGCGGGAGAGAGAGATCGTTAGCGGACATGTCCGTCATGTGTGTGTTTATGTTGTCTTTTAAGTTTCTCATTAAAATATGATTTATATCGTCAAGCCGGTTCTCGCCTCCTCCTTTCCATTGATCCCTTTACACTGGTGCCGAAGCCTGGGAAGGAGGAGGGATACGCCGTAGTAGAGTTCTCGCCACTACCGTCCACCCCAACGGAGCCCAGCCGACTGAAGAGGACGATGGCCGCCGACCGCGAGGGGAGAAGGGGCTCCTAACCGACCACCTGGATCGGTCAAGGCCACTGCCAGGGGCGGAGGAGTTCCCTACCAGCCGTTTAAACGCAACAGGGTTTAAGACCGCCGAGCGCGGAGGGGCTCACTGCCGACCGCCTGGAGCGAGTGAACTGCTGCCAGGGCCGGGGGAGACCCCTTCTGTTCCCCGAGAACGCGGCGGGGCGTTCCGTCTGCCAGGGGCTGGAGGACTGCCTCTGATCCGCCCGGAGAGGCGCGGCTGTCGTCCGATAGAGGGTCGAGGAGTGGCCGAGGAACAAGCTGCTGGCGAGGTTTTTTTTTTCATCTCTCTCTCCTCTCTCTCTCTCACTGTCGCTCTGTGTTGGCCTTTACCCTCTTTTAAATTTTACAGTGTTTTGGGGGGGTACTACACTGTTACAGGAAGTACCCCAAATTTTAATTATTTCTGTTTCCCTCCCCTTGTCCCCTCCCTCGTCCAGGTAGATGGGGATGACTTGCCGGCAGACAGCGTAGAATGCGCGCCCGCTGCATCTGAAAATTGAACATTTCTGCCTTCAGAGGTTGTATGGAGGCAGGTAGGCAACAAGCACATCCAAATCAAGTATTTGCATAACATCCTGTCTACTGAGGTACCTTCATCTGGTCAGTGTTTAAAAGCTGCACAGATCCAGCTCCATTTTGATATCCCAAAATTGTGCATGTGTGGTTCACTGGTTGGCTGAAAGAATAACTATTATTGGTGGAGATTTTGATTAATTCCAGTGACTCGAGTCTTTTGAATCTGTTCAACAAAAAGATCTGTTCAGATTTCTTCATTGATTCGTTCCATTGATTCGATGACACCTTGTTCCCCACAAAAGTTAACAGCATATCTATCATATTGTAAACAGCTGCGCATTACTTTTTATCAAGCTATACAAAAAAAGACAACAATTCTAGCCAAATAATAATTCTAGTTTCAATAACGTCAATATGTATTGTAATGTGTGGTCATCAGTCACTTTTCATAATTCAACTGGCCCCTTTTCTTGTTGAATGAGTTTGGCAAACTGAACCAACAAGCCTTCTACTCTTGTTCAGCAAGTCAGCAGATCCATGTTCATGAACGAGATGACTGATCCATTTCATTGGCAAACGAGAATAACCAACTAGTTCAGTGAAGGGGTGTTTTCATTCAGTGCACCAAACCAATGATATGTTCCTTTACAGTTCGCACTCAGATGCCATTGGCTTGCAGAGTTGCGCTATCGTCAGTCTTTTAAGTCTGGACAGAGAAATACTAATGAAATTTGTATGTCAACAAATGTACAAAGACAGTAGAGTTGAAATACTATAACCATTTTTTCCACTAATGACAAGTAATGTCTTATTTTTCCTATATTTTGTCAAATGCCGGGCTTCAATTTGACCAAGACAGAGAGAAACTCTAAGAAAAGCCTGAATATCTTACACTGTGCACAAAAGCACAACATTTACATTCATAATTCATGTCATTGTAACTGAACAATTTAAGTAATTTTTACTCATTCATAAAATGGGAATTACGTTTTGTGCATACCTATTTTACCTAACTTGTTTTAGGGCATTTTACCACTTTTTTCCTTGTTGAACGTCCTTGACTCACATTCCAAACTGAACGAATGACATGTATTCTCTCGTTCAGTCAGTCAACAGATACTTGTTCAAGAATGAAATGATTGAGTGATTCATTCATTACGCTTATGAGCGAGATGACTGAGTGATTCATTCGTTACACTTATAAGCGAGATGAATGAGGGATTCATTCATTTTACTCATGAGCGAGTTCACCAGTACATTCAGTTCATACATCTCATCCTGTTCATACTCAAATGACTGACTCAACTGGTTGAGTGAAGTGCATATTTGTTCAGTGCGTGAAACCAGTGATATGCAACTTCAAAGCCCGCACTCGGATGCTATTGGCTCGCACAAAAGTCAGTTTTTACAGGCATTCATTGGCTTCAATAGGGAAAGACATCAGTGAACGAGAAATATGAGTCAGTGTATGCGAGAACAATTCGTTCACTTCAAAAAGACCGGTTCGTTCATAAATGAAACTAATACCTAAAAAAAACATGGCTTCTGAGTGGGTTAAATCAGTTTACACTAAAAAAACTAAATCCCATTCAACTGAATTGAGAAATCAAAAAAAAAAAAAAACATTATAATAATTAAATTATTATTTAAAGTTTTATTTCTGAAATTTTGTTAAAAAATATTTTTTACGTTATGAAATGTTATGAATTTTATTCTGAAATTGAAATGTGTAAATCCTAAAAAAAAAAGGCTAAAATATTTTTTGACTGTATAAATTATTTCATAAAAGTCCTTTTTTATTTTTTTAAAATGTCATCTTTATGAAAAATATTTATTGTGATTTTGAAACATTTGCTTTGTTATGTCTAAAGCTCGCTTGTCCTTACGAGGTTCCTTCATATGCAAATCGCTTGTCAGTCGCCTGTGAAGTCATTGATTGACTTGGTAGGGAGGCATCAAAACACAGGCATGCTCCCTTCAATGGAATTCTACTGTATTCTGCACATTCTGTGTGCTGATGCTTATTTCAGCAGTTAGATTGTGTTACTGTGTGAATTGGCAAGCAACGTGGCTATTTTCTTGGGTGTAACATGCCATTATTAGCTTTTCTCAGTGTGTTGCCTTTCTTAGATGCAGCCACAATACAAGGATGTCTATGTACTCTTATCAAAGTGCTGTTGGTTTTTACTGGTGGCATTGTTCAAAAGGGTCTTTATTTACTGAGCGGAGACCCTCTCCGGGATGAATAATCTGGCCCTAGGCGTGATTCCAAGGGAGTGCCATAATGACCACAGTGACTCCCTGACCCTTTATGATTGATGCAGTGTAACACAGCAGAATCCCCACCCCACCCATATATATATTTACACACATTTCCATCCAATCCTCAACCTCCACAGTCCCTAAAGACCCAAATGCCCTGATGAGAAGCCTGTCTCAGGGATCAGCCCTACATATCCAGAAAATCTCCCCCAACACACAGCCGCTTAGGCCCCAGTGTGCTGTGGGTCAAAGGTCATGTTGAAACTGTCAGTGAGCTGAGTGTGTCAGAGGTAATAGTGGCCCATTGGGAAAGCTCTTCCTGCAGCCTGTTCAGGGATTGAAGTATGTGTGGGAAAGGTAGGGCCGTTTCTTAGGCCATGGATCAGGATCAGCCATTGCTTGTTGAAAAGATGCGCACAAGCCTCATCACTTTAAGACTAGAAATGACAGTTTGGGCTGTTTCTAACAAGTCATTGTAGAAACAAGGATGTGTGTGTTACTGTGTGTGTGTGTGTGTGTGTGTGTGTGTGTGTGTGTGTGTGTGAGAGAGAGAGCGTTGTTTTTTTGTGGTTTATGAGGAAATTTTTTTAGGTTACACACAATCTATGCTGTGATAAGCCTTAATGCTGAAGCTGTTATTTTAACTGTATTTCCCAGTGATGTTGTAGTAGTAGTAATCTAAGTGATCATGGAGTCAGAGACAATGTTTAACTAGTTCATAACACATAAAAATATTTTTTTGTTGCCACCTGCTGGCTAAAATCTTTAATGTCAAAGGGATAAATGAAAAGACACACATATAGCTGCTCTTATCTGCACTTCTCTTCTACTTTAGTTTAGAATGCCACGAACACAAGCAGAGTGATACAAACATTAAAGCATCCCAGTGCTGATATTCTGAAAAATTAGTTCTCATCCAATCAGATTCGAGAACCAAAGTACTAACAAATTATATTCATGGCAAACACACACACACACACACACACACACACACACACACACACACACAAATTTAATTTTATTTCAAGTAGTTCATTTTTAATTAGATGGAATTTATATATTTGTATTTACAAACAGTATAACCCTCACAGACTAATCACACTCGGATATCTGAAATTGACCTGTACTTACCAAAATGTTAAACTGCCCTCAGTGGCCAAAGCTGGAGGTGTTGTTGTGGTGAAACATCCACAGGGAGGCACCAAATGCGAGTTGTATTTTTTGTTGTAAATAATGAATTGCATTCAACAGGAATATATACTTCACTAACTATACTCCCTAACCAGAGGAGAAAAATATATAATTACATAGCAACAAAGCAGCTTCCGGATAATACTCAACATTGTTTAGGTGAACAAACTTGAATTGATTCAAAAAATTCTGATGGGGTATGCCACCTGTTGGCAGAACTTGGCAGAATAGGGTCAAATTCAGGGTACATGAACATTCGGAAGCAGCATGTCAATTTCCTTTGTGATCAAGTAGTCTCTTGACTCCCTCGACAGAACGTCTCGATGAATCTTTACATAAAATATTTGCACTGAGCTCATTGCAATATATTCCAAACCATTCTCACTCCCAAGGTGTCAAACACTTCCACTTGTGGAAGCACCCTCTATATGATGTAAATGACACATTAGGAGTGAGAACACATTGTGCATTCTGGGATTGATTTATCTTCAAATGATACCTGCAATGCTACCTTATATTTTGGCCAAAGTAAGGTTTCTTATAAGGCAGCATACTGTAATTGTGTGCCTTATGTTTGGATAAGCCTTCGTGCCTTGAGCATGTCTATGATGCCCAAAAATATTGCCTTAGTGGACAGCTCATTAGGTTTTGGAACATAGTTATAAAGTGTTTATATACTACACGGGTGCCTCTGTTGCCTCTACACACATCAGTGGCGGCTGCTGGTCTTTCAAAGAGGGGAAGCTCATTTTCGGCCTACATTATAAACTTATTTACCCTATTTTTGCACTAAATCAATCTTAGGTGTTGATCTGCCCTGCTGTTTAATTCAAATTTTTTCCTCGTAAGGAAGACTTTCAAATGGCTTCGCCAAAATCAGGTCGACAATATTAGCACCGTCTGCCATCGTGCGCAGTTTCACCCGTACGACGCTAGCCGAGCCTACTGTATGAATGAATGAATGAATGAGCGAACGAACGAACGAACGAACGAGCGAGCGAACGAACGAACGCTCTAAAACAAAATATATTAAACTTGGTAAAACTGAAACAAGGAATGTGGTGTATAATTGTGTGAAATGTATTATGCAAATTGACTAGCAATTTCAGCCAAACAAATATAAAGAAATAGGTTGCAGCAGTTTGTCTTTCGACTACACTTGAGAAATCCGTGATGGGACTGAGCTCGAAATAGCTTCAGTGACTTCTTATAGTACAGATTCGCTGTCAATCAAAAGGAGATGCAGTCTTTCGACAGATCCTCCAATCATCACGCTGAAGCCCGGAGTCCGGGCCAGCCCACTCCTCATTCACCCCCAGAGACGCTGAGCGTCCGTGGGCGGGACATAATCGCAGCATTTATCCAATGACCGTCTATTTTCGGAGCACTGAAAAAAACTGTTCAGAGCAGCCCCATTGAAGTCAATGGACGCTCGGCTTCAACAGGGAAATGCACTGACGCTACGGGAATGTATGAGAAGTAAATCGAGTCAGCCGACCTGCTATATGTAATGTAGCTGATTCTGAACGAACTCGTCTTCGAGATGAACGTGTTCTAACGCATTTTTAGTCAATAAATTGTTTACACAATAGTACATATTTGACCATTATTTTTTTGACATTATAGGGGAAGCTGAGCTTCCCTTGCAGTCTTAAAGAAATCCCCACTGACACACATCCATCTGTTTGAGTGAGTATATCAGCCATCCCCTGAACAACCAAAAGCTTTATGAGGCCATGAATTGGGTTGCTTTTAATTGGCCCTCTGTGTAGAGGACGAAGCCTGAAGCTACAACAAGCTTATCAGCTCCTGCCCTCCATCAATAATGCATGTGTCGGGCATTAATGTGCTGTGTTCTGCCTGTTAGCAAAAAAGAACAGTGGAGTTCTTGATGAGTCACTCAGGGAGTCAGACGAATGGTTCACCAATGTACTCCAGTGTAGTACAGATGAATGGAAGGGCTAGGGTCCTGCTTTTCCCATCTCTTCAGACCTCAGGCCTTCCCAGATGGATCACTGCTGCTCTGTGACTTTAATAGCTGCTTGACATCAGAACTCATCACAGCAGAATTGCTCACAAGACTATGTAGAAAGATTTATTTTGATGTGAAATAAGTGCTTATAATTTTGTAAACAGATCTTCGAAATAATTGATTTTGATTAGTCAATCGCTGCATTGACTGGTGAAGTATTTTTTTTGCATAATAACCACACAAAACTGTAAATCTGACTGATGAACAGCTGAACCTTTTTTTTGGTCTATAGTTTTCTATGTTGTAATGAATTATTTTACTATTATTATAATTTTTCTACAAGAAAGATTAGTTTAACACAATTAAATTATTTAAACTCAGATCTATCTTAAAAATTCAAGTATTTATTTATTTTAATTTTTTTCTTAAGTGTCTGTGTAATAAAAACTGATTTAATTAATTAATTCTTATTGAGGTTTATTTTGTAAAAGATTACTGTTCAGTATCCCTTATATGATTGGAATTGCAACTAATGCTAAGTCAATAATCAGTTAATGCAGTAGTTACAGTCATGATAGAGGTTATATTCCTAAATATGAAAAGGTATTTTCGGTTACAGTATACTTGAAGCCTAGACAGTATGCATTATATAAGTATTAATAATACATCATAATGCCTTATAATACACATAACACTTACTATCCATTGTAATACATATTCAGAGTTACACCTTTAAATAGTATAAATGGCTAAAACACATTCAATGGTCTACTCCAAAACCTAGTGAGCGTCCTCCAGAGACAGCATTTTAAGACATCATAGGCACGCTCCCGACACAAAAGGCTGTTCCAAAAGATAAGTATCTTGATGGAGTCTATGCATGGATAGTTCACCATTTTGTCTGGGCCAGCTCTGTGTAGCTTTGTCTGATGTCATCGCATTACTAAGATTTTATTTTTGACTGGTATTTTATATTCAAAAAACAGCTGAAGGGTCTTTGTACTTTTCATCATGTTTTTATTAGACAAGATCAAGGTTTCATTGTGATGAGTTTCGGAATGAAGTGGAGCAGGCAGCACATTTGATGTGCATTTTATGTGCATTGCTGTATCTGTTAGCAGCTGTACAATACTGTTTCTGATTAGACATGTCTCTCTAATGGTCCATTCGACTACTGAATGTGGCCAGCAGTGCCTGTCTTATAGCAACTGTTCATTTTGCCATTTAAAGTCTGTCAGAGTCAAATGCATTAATCGCATTACAGATAATCTTTATTCAAAGTCTGTACTTATCTCAGTCCATGATTGTAATAGAACAGAAAATATGTCAAATTAAGAAATCTTCGCTGTCGTTTTTAGTTAGGCCTACTATGTTTGTTCCTCCTCTATGATGCAACGTAAAAGTTCTCCAAACGCAGTGCATCCCAAACCAGTATTACCCTTTTACAATTGGCTTGAGTTCCCTTTCAAAAAGCTACACTTATGATGCTGCGCTGAGTTAGCACTTTGGGAACAACTTTAGGTGTGACCAGCTGTGAATATGTGTGCATCACGTCAATGAACATTGACCGGAATTTATAGCCTCTGCCAGTGACATCATTGGATGCACCTGTAGCAGAGCTATAAATAGATGCGTCACAGGTGCATCGCCAGATCTTTTTTATTCAGATCACTCTGTGTGTGTGTGCTTCATGAGCCTGTCAGAAACTTTTCTACATTCCTCTGCTAGGAGTTAGATTTTGTTAGGCAGTGTGCAGATTCCTTTCTCTTCTTTCTCCAAAAAAAAAAAAGAAAAAGAAAAAAAAGGAGAAAATGACTGAAAAGACATTGTTTACGCTCTATGGCTGAGAGGGACACACATCAGTTTTGCTTTGTATGTTTGGGGGAAGAGCATGCTGCTCTCACGTTGGGGTGGGGCGGGTGCGAGCATTGCGATCTGCTCTCAGTCAAAATGCTTCACGCTCGTCTCGCTTACTTCTGAGAGTCGGCGTCCACACTTCAATCGTGGGGCTCTCGTATGGATCTGGCTGAGGAGCGAGAGACGGGTCCGTCCCTATCGCTCGCTCTCTCTCCAGACCCAGCTGGTCCTTCCCGTGATCCTGAAGCGTTCTCTGGCGCCTCTTCGGCTCATGAGGGGGACCTTGAATCTCTGGAGTCTGCGGACTTTGAGTTACCAACCTCCGAGCATTCCGGACATGATAACAAATCATCAGAGGAATTACTCGAGGTGATTACTCGTGCACTGGCCATGCGAACTGGCCCCCAAACGCTCCAAGTTGGAGGACAGATTTCTTCCTCGCCGCACTCAGGGGGCGGGGCCGTCGGCCACCCAGACCCGCCCCGGTCCTGCTAGAAGGGAGGCTCAGAAACAAAGCGTGGCGAGTCGTGCTCCCCCTCGTAAAGACTGGGGACAGGCTCGTCGCACTCAAAGCAAGACCTCAGGGGAGTTATTTCTAAAAAGAAAAAAACCCTGAGGGTCTTGCGCCCAGCCTTGTGGGGGTAGCCCCCTTCGGGACTGGGCATGTGTATCATCCACTTCGACCTTCCCGGTACCCCCACATTCACGCCATCTCTGGTATTTCGGGAGTAAGAGGCTTCCAGCGAAATGTTGGGTGTACCGTTGCTTCCTGCCGTAGTCCAGGATGCGGAACACTTGACATCCCCCCATCAGGAAGTTTCTAAATTAATACCCATCTCAGAGAATCTGGCAGCGTGGAAACTTCTGCCAGGTATTTCTATGTGGGTCCTAAGAACAGTAGAAAATGGCTACAGAATCCAATTCGCTCGCCGCCCGCCACGTTTCAACGGCATGGTTTCCTACATGTCTACTGTGGAAAGAACTGGAAAATCTCTTGGTCAAAGGGGTCATAGAACATGTTCCCCTTCCAGAGAAAGAGTCAGGTTTTTACAGCAAATACTTCCTGGTTCCCAAGAAGGGTGGGGGGTTACGTCTGATCTTAGATCTTCAAGGCTTGAATCACTCAGTCAGGGTGTTCAAGTTCAAGATGCTAACTATCAAGACAGTCGTGTCACAAATCCAACATCAGGATTGGCTGGTCACGATCGATCTCATGGACGCATACTTTCATATAGAAATTTTGCCACAACACAGGAAGCTTTCGGAGGTGAAGCCTTCCAATATCGGGTGCTTCCGTTCTGCATAGCCCTATCACCACGCACATTCATGAAAAGCATGACTGCCTCTTAAGATATCTTGTTTTGGCCAAATTCTAAGGTAGCATCAGATGTATCATTGCCCGGGTAGGCAATCCCAGAAGTGATAAACTCAGCAGAAAAATAAATTAAAGATGGCGGAGGAAGCGAGATACATTTTGATTATAAATATACATATAATCCCTTCAATACTAAAAAATATTGAGAAATAACAATTCAATATGACACAAAACTGACAATTTTACCCAAAATGTGTGTGCCTTGAGTATTTATGCTCATTAGAGGATCACGTCGTTTCTCTCGCATCAACTGTATTGAGATCAGATGTGTGTCCCATAAGTTTCTTAAATCTTCGATTGCAAGTTAGTTTGTGGATAGGAGCGAAAAAACAAAGCTAAATGCAAAATTAAAATGCAACTAACCATATAATCTTTCACATAAAATAGCTAAATCAACATGCTTCATGCAGTTATAATGCATCAATAATACCTTTTGTTATACATTTTATGTAGAGGCTTCAAATAAAGTTTTAACATATTTTCTTAATGTACTGTAAGTTATGTGACAGCGAATGTGAGTTAACTTCAATAGAAAGTTTCATTTTATACATCTTTTCAGTGGTATGTTACTCAAATGTAACAGAATGTGTGCACACTTGTTCTTCAAAGGCATGAACAGAAACCTGATGAATAATGGGGAGGGGGATGCAAGAAATATATTAGTTATGGTAATGCCCTTTGCTCAAGCAGAACACAGCCTGAGAGAAGGAAAGGGGGATCAATGCCCTGCATTTCTCTCTGGACCCTCTGTGACCCCGCCCCCTCATCCCTGTCTTCTTCAGCAGGAAGACCCCTCAGCTGGGAAGCATCTGCCACAAAAGGTGTGCTAACAATGCTGAAATAGTTACTGCAAAAGTATTAGTCAGAAATTATTATCAAAAGTAGAGATACATTTTGCCTCACAATTTGCTTAACCTTGGATTTGTTTTAAGCAGTTGAAATAGGTTAGAGACCAGCTGATGAATTGTGGAAATGTGTCAGTCATATACATTGCTTATTTTGCATAACATCATTAAAGTTTTCTTTTATCATGTAACCTGATACAACCAAACTTACATTTACAGCACAATGGCAGTGCTTTCGACCAGACACTGGTCAAACACCTTTACCTCCGTTCTCATCTTACTCTATTTTTCCCCCTTTTCGTTAAAGTCTGGGGCTCTGTACAAGTATAAAACAACATTTGCTACTTTAACATTTGCTAACATAATGATATGTTACATATCATTATGATGACAACCAAAGATTTACCAACCAAAACCAATGATGAACAAAAAGGCTTGTGACAATTGTTTGAGTAAATACACCCTGACATTCTGGGTTTGCCAACAAACTGTAAGCCATGTTGCCAAGCATATTGTTCTTAAAAATGACAAATGGTTGAGTTAAATAAATGAATTATCAAGATTTTACTTCTGAATTTATTTAGTATAGAGACTGTTAAGAGGACTTGTAAAAGGTTTTAGATAGAAGACATTACTTAAAAGTATGTTGTTTTAGCCACCCTAAATAAAGCAAGAAGTGTGCTGATTATATTTTAAATATAAAATTAATGACAGTTAATATTTGGAATAAATCACCTCATAATATTATATATTGTTTCATAAAAGTTAAAATGATGGTACTGCTGTACAGAACACATTATCTAAATTCTTTTGACACTGAAAATCTAAAAGCTATGAAATAGCGAAAATAGGCATTAATAAAACATGATCCTACTTTGGTTTAAATTTCCCTGTGGGACATTGTATTATACACTATATTAATTACTAGAAAGGTCTCCAAACCTCTCTTCTTATTCACAAAATCATCCAGATCTGACAAGAGCCCTTAAAGGGATAGTTCACCCAAAAATGTAAATACTCTTATCATTTACTCACCCTTATGCCATCACAGATGTGTATGACTTTCTTTCTTCTGCAGAACACAAATTAGAATTTGTTTGAAAATTTCTCAGCTCTTTTGATCCATACAATACAAGTGACTGGGTGCCAATATTTTAAAGCTAAAAAATAAAAAAACACTTATGTCAGCATAAAAGTAATCCATAAGACTCCAGTGGTTAAATCATTATCTTAAGAAATGTTATGATAGGAGTGGATGAGAAACAATAATTAATCGAAAATTCTAGAAAATGATGTGTAGCCTTTAGACCATTAGCCAATTAGCTTCTGATATGAGGTGTGCTGAATTGGAGGTGTAACTGTGAATGTATTTTAAGACCTATCTTCAAACTCTCTTTGTTTGACATCATGGGAAAATCCAAAAAATCAGCCAAGACCTCAGAAAAAAAAATGTATGGACCTCTACAAGTCTGTTTCATCCTTGGGAGCAATTTCCAAAATGTATCAAGGTACCATGTTCATCTGTACAAACAATAGTACCAAGTATAAACACCATGGGACCCGCTCAGGAAGGAGATGCATTCTGTCTTCTAGTGATGAACATAGTTTGGTGCAAAAAGTGTGAATCAATCCCAGTACAACGGCAAAGGACCTTGTGAACATGCTGGAGGAAACAGGTAGACAATTATTTATATCCACAGTAAAAAAGAGTCCTATATTGGCATAACCTGACAGACTGCTCAACAAGGAAGAAGCCACTGCTCCAAAACTGCCATACAAATCCATACTACAGTTTGCAAGTGCACATGGGGACAAAGATCTTACTTTTTGGAGAAATGTCATCTGGTCTGATGAAACCAAAATTTTATTGGACAATAAATTGGACCACAAGCATACGTCCAAATTTGTGATAAAATGGCTTAAGGACAACAAAGTCAAGGTATTGTGGGCAGAACTGAAAAAAGCATGTGCGAGAAAGGAGGCATATTGTCACGGCTGTGGGAAGCAGGAGAAGGCAGACGAGTGATTTGGATCCAAACGTGGCTTTATTTATAAATCATAAACAAATAAACACAAAAAGTCCACGCTGGGAAAAACTAAACTAAAACACAAAAGAACACATGGCAGGAAGAACATAAACGAAGGGAAGGAATTAGGGGCATAGACAAAGAACATCCATGAAAGGCAGGGGGTAACCTCGAACGAACAAGGGGAACAGCGAGAGAACCACGAGAGAACATAGGAATCGACATGAAACGCCAACGAACGACAAAGGGAAGGGGAAGCAGCGGGGTTTAAATAAAGAGACACGGTAAAGACAAAACAACAGACAGGTGCGGACACTAACGCAGAGAAGGGCCGGGAAAGACGGGAAGTGTAGTTTACACAAGGACAGTGAGACTCGGGGTGGACAACAGGGAAAACATGACATGGAACGTGATCGGTGACGGGTGAAACGGAAAACCCGGGGCAGGCAACAAGGGATCAAAACATGAAACACGGTGCAGATGACAAGGGATCGTGACATAACCCCCCCTCAAAAGGACCGGATTCCAGACGGTCCTAAACAAAATGACAAAAATAACAAAAACAAACAAAGGACCAAGGAGTGAGGGGGTAGACCCGGGGGGAAACAGACAGACCAAGGGGGAAACAAGGGACACAAAGACAGACTAAGGAGGCACAAGGGACACAGAGACAAACCAAGGAGGCACATGGGCAAGGAAGCAGTCCAAGGGGAGCACACAGGGCAGATAGGAAGTCCGAGGGGCACAGAGGGCAAGAGGGCAGTCCAAGGGGCAGGGACAGGTCCAGGAGGCCTGGGAGGTGGCCACAGGACAGGGACAGGTCTAGGAGGCCTGGGAGGTGGCCACAAGACAGGGACAGGTCTAGGAGGCCTGGGAGGCGGCCACAAGACAGGGACAGGTCTAGGAGGCCTGGGAGGCAGCCATCGTACAGGGACAGGTCCAGGAGGCCTGGGAGGCGGCCTCAGGACAGGGACAGGTCCCGGAGGCAGAGCTGAGAGGGGCTCTGGAGACGAAGCTGAGGCAGGCTCAGGAGGCGGAGCTGAGGGAGGCTCTGGAGGTTCAGGAGGCGGAGCTGAGGGAGGCTCTGGAAGCTCAGGAGGCGGAGCTGAGGGAGGCTCAGGAGGCGGAGCTGAGGAAGGCGGAGCTGAGGATGGCTCAGGAGGCTTTAGGGGCGGAGACCTGGAAGGCTCTGGAGGTGGAGCCGAGGGAGGTGGCACCGTGGGAGGTTTCCGAGGCGAAGACCAGGTAGGCTCTGGAGTCTCTGGGGGCAGAGCCGTAAGAGGCTCGGGAGGCGGAGCCCTGGAAGGCTCGAGAGGCGAAGCCCTAGAAGGCTCGAGTGATTTGAGGGGCAGAGCCCAGGAAGACTCGAGTGACTTGAGAGGCGGAGCCCTGGAAAGCTCGGGAGGAGGAGCCCTGGAAGACTCGAGAGTCTTGAGAGGCGGAGCCCTGGGAGGCTCGGGAGGAGGAGCGCTGGAAGACTCGAGAGACTTGGGAGGCGGAGCCCTGGGAGGCTCGAGAGACTTGAGAGGCGGAGCCCTGGGAGGCTCGAGAGGCTTGAGAGGCGGAGCCCTGGAAGACTCCAGAGACTTGGGAGGCGGAGCCCTGGGAGGCTCGGGAGGAGGAGCCCTGGAAGACTCGAGAGACTTGGGAGGCGGACCCCTGGGAGGCTCGAGAGACTTGAGAGGCGAAGCCCTGGGAGGCTCGGGAGGAGGAGCCCTGGAAGACTCAAGAGACTTGGGAGGCGGAGCCCTGGGAGGCTCGGGAGGAGGAGCCCTGGAAGACTCGAGAGACTTGGGAGGCGGAGCCCTGTGAGGCTCGGGAGGCGGAGCCCTAGAAGGCTCGGGGGGCGCTGGCTCTTGGACGGTCATGGCTACTGGCGCTGGCCCTTGGACGGTCGAGGCTACAGGCGCTGGCTCTGGGACGGTCGAGGCTACAGGCGCTGGCTCTGGGACGGTCGAGACTACAGGCGCTGGCTCTGGGACGGTCAAGGCTGGCAACGCTGGATCGCTGACCGTGGCTGGCGTGGGCTCAGGCTCGCTGACCGTGGTAGGCTTGTGCTCAGGCTCGAAAGCCGGAATCAAAAGGGGTGGTTCCTCTGATGCAAAAGTCTCCACAATGAGCTCCACGTACTCCTGCCAGGTGTAGTCTCCGATCTCCGGCAGATCGTAACATCGGTGTTTAGGTACCCCGATCCTATCAACGACCTTCAGGAGGTTGTCATCCCAACCGGTGCTGCCGGCCACGCAGGAGAAAAAGTGGGAGAACTCACGAATGTTTAGGTCCATCCGTATTAGTTCCACGAAGAACGCCGCTGGATCCATCTTTGTGGTCGTTCGTTCTGTCACGGCTGTGGGAAGCAGGAGAAGGCAGACGAGTGATTTGGATCCAAACGCGGCTTTATTTATAAATCATAAACAAATAAACACAAAGAAAAGTCCACGCTGGGAAAAACTAAACTAAAACACAAAAGAACACACGACAGGAAGAACATAAACGAAGGGAAGGAATTAGGGGCATAGACAACGAACATCCACGAAAGGCAGGGGGTAACCTCGAACGAACAAGGGGAACAGCGAGAGAACCACGAGAGAACATAGGAATCGACATAAAACGCCAACGAACGACAAAGGGAAGGGGAAGCAGCGGGGTTTAAATAAAGAGACACGGTAAAGACAAAACAACAGACAGGTGCAGACAATAACGCAGAGAAGGGCCGGGAAAGACGGGAAGTGTAGTTTACACAAGGACAGTGAGACTCGAGGCGGACAACAGGGAAAACGTGACATGGAACGTGATCGTGACGGGTGAAACGGAAAACCCGGGGCAGGCAACAAGGGATCAAAACATGAAACATGGTGCAGATGACAAGGGATCGTGACACATACAAACGTGCTTCAGTTACAGAACAGCAACTTATTGTGAGAAGCTTGTAGAAGGCTACCCAAAATGTTTGACATAAGTTAAACAATTTAAATGGCAATGCTACCAAATATTAACAAAGTGTATGTAAATATCTGACCCATTGGGAATATGATAAAAGCTGAAATCATTCTCTCTACGATTATTCTGATATTTCACATTCTTAAAATAAAGTAGGTATCCTAACTGACCTTAGACAGGGAATGCTTTCTAGGATTAAATGTCAGGAATTGTGAAAAACTGAGTTTAAATGTATATGGCTAAGATGAATTTTAATTTCTAACTTCAACTTAGGCCTCAGAGAATGTCTAACGAGATTCATGCTTTCGCTGAAGGGGATGGTGACAAACACGAGGAGGTGTCCATTTGCACTCCTATCTTCTCAGACACAATTCCGAAATCCCAAATGTCTCCAGCACACGGAGCTCCAAATCTGGAGGCTGTAGAACTGGAACAAGTGATAACAACTCATGGTGAGACATTGCGAGCCTCGACGACATGCCGTTTTCCTCATCGGTCCCTTGTAGTTTGGGAAAAAATCACATTGAAATTGCTCTGAAATGTATTAATGTATTATATTGTATAATTTAAATGTAATGTCTTACATGTTTGCCGCACAAAAGGGAGAAAAATAATCCTTGCATCAACATGAGTCGCTAGAAACAACACAGGCTTAAACAATTCATGCACTGAAGAACAGAAAATCTGACTCGATGGCGCGAAAGCAAGCACCATTACGGAGCCCATGACATATCTCATTAAGCACCACCAGCCAATATATTGTCATGATTGTATAAGGCAGTAGTTTCCAACTCCATTCCTGGAGGCCCCCCAATGCTGCACATTTTGTAGATCTCCCTTTTTTGGCACACCCAATTCAGGTCTTAGAGTCTCCACTAAGGAGCTGAGGAGTTGAATCAGGTGTGTTTGATTAGGGAGATAACATCCATCTTGACCAAGATATTTTGTAGTTTTTTCCACAGTAGACAAGCTTGTTCCGGTATCACGGTAGTGGGAAACACGGCGTTGAAACGCGGAGGACGGTAAACTAATTTTATTCTGTAGCCTTTTCCTACTGTTCTCAGGACCCACATAGAAACACCTGGCAGTAGCTTCCATGCTGCCAGATTCTCTGAGATGGGTATCAATTTTGACACTTTCTGTTGAGGGGGATGTCGAATGTTCTGCGTCCTGGACTACGGCAGGAAGCAACGGAACACCCAACATTTAGCTGTAAACCGCTAACTCCTAAAACACCAGAGGTGGAGGGAATGGAGAGGTTTTGTGGGGGAATCGGGAAGGTGCAGGCGAATGTCTCATGTGACCCGTCCCAAGGGGGGGCTACCCCCACAAGGCTGGGCGCAAGACCGTCAGGACTTTCTCTTCCTGGAGATAACGGTCCTGAGGTCTTGCTTTGGGGGCTGCTGAGGGCAATGAGCCGGTCCCCAGTTTCTACAAGGGGGAGCGCGATTCGCCACACTCTGTTTTTGAGCCTCCCTTCTAGAAGGACCGGGGCGGGGCTGGGTGGCAGGCGGCCCCTCCCCCTGAGTGCGGCGAGGAAGGAATTGCCCGAAGGCTTCCTCATGACTTTTTGCCTCCTGGAACCTGGTGATGGCCGTGTTCATAGAGTCACCGAACAAACCAGAAGGTGAAATCGAGGCATCAAGAAGGAAGACTTTGTCCTTGTCTCTGATGCCCGAAAGGTTCAGCCATAAGTGCCTCTCCATGCTGACCAAAGCAGCCATAGACCGGCCAATGGCACAAGCCGTCTGTTTGGTTGCACGGAGAGACAGATCCGTGGCTCGATGAAGCTCTGAAAACGCCTCCTCGTTGACCATACTGCCCGCACTCAGGTCCTTCAACGGGTCAGCTTGGTATGCCTACAACACTGCCATAGTGTGCAGGGCAGCACTAGCCTGAACTGCTGCCTGATGAGCTTTTTACACAAGCTTAGAGGTGGTCCTGCGCGGCTTTGTAGGAGAGTGGGTCTCTTTAGAGATGATGCCGAGCCACACGAGAGATAACCCGCAAGTGTCTCTTCTACCCGCGGCATCATGGAATACCCCCATGCCTCAGCACTCACGATAGTCGAATATGTCGACGTCGAAGGCACGAAGACACGGGAAGTATAAGGTTTCCTCCATGAATGAGAAAGCTCGTCATGGAGGTCATCAAATAAAGGAAGGGACTGATGTAGCGTTCCCTTCCCTTGGCCACCAAACAGAAATCTGTCTTCCAGCTTGGAGCAATTGGGGGTCTCTTGTTTGCATGGCCAGTCTAGCTGTAGACTGGCCACCGCCCGAGTAACAACCTCGAGCAATTCCTCGGCCACTTTATTATCGTGCGAGGAATGCTCAGAGGTGGGTAGCTCAAAGTCCGCAGACTCAAGAGGTTCGGCGTCCTCCTCATAAACCGAAGAGGTGCTGGAGCACGCTATTAGTGAAGAGCTGCAAAGTTCCGGCAAACATTTGTAGTGACTCACATGCTTATTTGTATGTGAAAATAATGAGTGGGAAATTTGTGGCAAGTTTGCATCAAATTTGTGGCAAGTTTGTCAGGACTTTAGATTTTTTTTGTAAGGGTTATCATAAATATAAACAAAAAACATATAATTGAAAACAATAGCTACAACCATGGGTACTTTTGCAATGGTGCACATTTAACAGCATGTAAAATGTGTTTTGGGGAATTCCCTCACTCCACAGTGTACAACATGTATGTCATATTTACCTAGCATGTAATCACTTGGTAACTGGAATGCTCATGATCAGTCTTGTATCTGAAAGCAAAAGAAAAACATGTTTTTTTAGCAGTCTGTTGACAGAGAAGGCCTTGTCATGTCTGTTTTGTAAAAGGACACTGAGTTAACCAAATGTAGAAGATAAGTCCTTAAAACTGATGTGTTTAATATTTTCAACCTAAAAATTATTTTCATATTTACTGCTGTGTGTTCAGATTCCCCTAAAGTTAGCCCATCTGTAGGTTGATTTCCATAAAAAGTGTCAACACAGTGGATCTGTATCCATACATTGCTCTGTTTGTTTGAGCAGCCCAACACAGCAACATTGGCTCAACCATTGGCATAAGTTTAGTGTGGGACAGCCTGTTTGTCTAACTTATGGAAGATAGAGGGAGTGTATGGGAAACCTGTTTGAACAACATGAACACATGGGAAGTGAGCTTGTTTTTTTCCAAGAGTTTTAGTACCCTATGATTGGCAATATTTTGCCAACCCACTGAAAAGCACCATCTCTTATCAGACATTTTTTCATCTGCTCTGGCATGTTCACCTTCCCTTGTGGTGCGACCAGAAGCGTGTTGCGTCAGCAGTGTGGGAGACACACATTCATGCATTGAAACCAGGCAGTAATCGCAGTGACGAGCAAAATTTGGAGGTTGCATTTTTCCCTCTAACATTACACTTGTTCTCCACTGATTTTTAGGTTTAGGTTTGGGTATTAGGTTGGGGGCTACAGTTTATAAAATATTCCTCTTCACTGTATTACAGACTGTACAGCTAAAAAACAACATGCTTCACATATCGCTTTTGGTGCCCCTCCGTGGACATTTAATCCAGAAAATGGATCACACATGCCAATAATTCCAACATCACTTACCGCTTAGGCCACTGGGGCAGAGTTTTGAAATTTCATAAAAATAGAAAAATCTTAGCTTAATAATAGTCCACATACTGTTTTCAAATTCACTCTGAGATCAGTCTGGTTTGAGAGCAGTCAGGGGAGGAGTGGAAAAATTTAAAGGATGTGCAGGAGACAGAGAGTGAGAGAGAGAGAGAGAAAAACCGAGAACATGCCGTCGCCCGGTACTCAACCGCTCCTTCACCCTCTGGCGGACAACAACTCACTCCTCCTCCAGCTCCTCCCCTTCTCGGCAGACAGAAGCAGTTCATCTAGCTCTTGGCGGCCAGCAGTGACCCCTCCGTCCCCAGGTAGATGGCCGCGGCTGCTCAACAGGCGGATGGCAGTGGCGAGGACTCCATGACGGTGCATCCCACCTCCCGCCTGGGTATGTCACCACTGTAATGTGTTAAGGGATGGGCAAGGAGGAGGCAGGAACAGGTTGAACAGCCAACGTACAGTTTAACAATATCAATGAACTTAAAATAACATAAAACATAAAGACACACAGACTCCAACAATGCAGCCGTGTGTGTCTCTCTCTCTAACTGGCATCTCCGGCTCCCCTTTAACTCGCTTTCCCGCTAATCATCTGATTCAGCACCGACCATGCACCCTTACAGCCTGGCAACACCCTCCACTTCTTCACAGAGTAGTAACACAGGATGGTAATTAGAAGTGCTTACCTCCGTGAATGCTGTTCATCATTGGTAAAGATTCATGATTCAAGATTCAAGACATGTGTATTGAGTGTCAGGGTTTTCACCATGACGCCAAGGAGATGGGAGTTTCCATTGGCGTTGAGGATGCCTTGCCTTTTAGCGGTCAGATTTCCAGACCTTCGGCAACATATGGGGAATTGCTGGAGGTTATTACGTGTGTAGTGTAAAAATTGCACATTATCAGGATGAAGTGCAGTTGGAGGACCGTAAATCGATTTTAGATGATTGATTTTAGAGAGGTCCAGTGTGCCGCTCTGCCAGATTTCGAAGTCCTGGGGTCAAATTTATTTGGCCAGGATTACGAATCAATTAACCTCTAGTTTTCTAATGTGTGTCGAGTTCCTGACCATGGATATACTTTGAACCCGGCGATGGAAGAGACGCTGCCTGCCAATCTCTCTCCTTCTTCAGCGACCATATGGAATTCGAGGCCAACTCTTCTCTCGAAGCTGATCGTCCTTGTTGAGCAAGGCCTACCAGGCTTCAAGCCAGGCAGTTTTGCACACGCTGCCGGTTTTGCAAGACTACCAGGCCCATTTTATGAGGGATTTAGACAAGGGAGCTGGACTGGATGCTGAGGCCATCAAAGAACTGTGCCAAGCTTCAAGCTTCCAAGCACTAAGGGCTACCAATATGACTATCATATTGCTCATGCTGTTGGTTGGAATATGGTGGGCCTCGTGGTGGCAGAATGCCATCTGTGGCTTACACTCACAGATATTTGTGACAAGCTCAAGGCCTTTCTAATGAATGCCCCTGTGTCACAATCCGGACAGTTTGGTGATGCAGTCCAGTCAGTGGTGGAAACATTCCATGCTGTGAAACAGTACACTGCCACCTTCCAGCAGATGCTTCCTCGTAGAGAGAGAGAAAAGCCTGCCATAGCTCTGGTGCATTTACATTCAGTATCTTCGCAAAACCACACCAGAGAGCTGCATAAGGCGCCAGACACAAGTTTTGTACCCCCTCAGAAGGATTGGGGTTCTCGTTCATTCCCACCATAATGGGCGTGTCTGCTTAGGCATTTGGATGTTGAACTGGCCCCTTTTAAATGGCTGGCAGGACACCAAAAGTAAGACTGACAGACTTGAATGAAGGGTGAGCCCCAATTCGTTGAACGAAACCGGACCGTACATACGTATCCGTGTCATTCCTGTTTGCCCTTCAGACAGTCTCGGGTTGAGTTCGCCATTGTTCAAGTTTCGAACACCCAGAATATAGTTTTGTTTCCCCAACAGGTTGCACTGAGGAGCAAACATTAAAAATTCACATTCCAAATTCAGCCTCTGGCTCCATGACCAAGGGTCTCAAGTCAAGCATAACAGAATTCAATGTTCATCAAACACAAGTGTACACAAGACACACAGTGAACATAAGTACCACACATTGTACCCCCATAAAGAATGCTGGGGTGGTTGTGGCAAATCAGTTTTCCCAAATAAACATTTCCCCTTAAGTTCGTAAAAATGCCAGGGAAAAGGTTTAATCTTTCAGCATCCTTGCTACAAAGGCATCTGAGTACAATAAAGGTGAAAACATTATCAAATTCCCTTCAACCAGCCTCAGAAGTAGAGGAGTGAAGGCTTCCCTCCGCTGTACAGCTGGTTCAAGGGCACTCGCCAAAAGTAAGCCAAGCACGCCATCTAGTGGTTACAGGTCACGCTACAGGCAAAAGCCATGCATCAATCCCTTTGCCTGCCCATAAGTCAGCTTTGCATCAGCTGAAGCATATTTAGAACTGGGTGCTTTGAATGATTAAGCATGGTTACGTAATTCAATTCAGAATTCAGCAAACTCCACCGGTGTTCAACACAGCCTTCTTTTCTGTTCGAGAAACCCTGTTTTTGATTTGTGAAATTAATTATCTTTTAGAAAAAGGGGCAATGGAGGGGATTCCCCCTTCAGATAGCGTGGTTTTTACAGACTCTGGTCCCGAAAAAAGACAGCGGCTTCTGGATTTTGAGACATATGAATTTCAAACTTAAGTGCAGCCAGGGGACTGGTTTGTGACAATAGATTTGAAGGACGCTTAATTCCATATTCAGATTGCGCCGAAGCATAGGTGCTTTCTCAGATTCATTTTCAGGGGTAAAGTGTATTAAGTTTTGCATCCTTTCATTTGGACTTGCACTGGCAACAAGCATTTTCACAAAATGCATGAATGCGGCTTTGACGCCCTTGAGGCTTCAGGTCATTCGCGTTTAGAATTATCTTGATTATTTGTTGGTGTTAGCCCACTTGGGAGACATTGGCTGCAAAATATCGAAATGTAATTCTCAGCCATATGAGTAATCTAGGGCTGTGTGTAAACCTAGACAAGAGTGTCCTGTTGCCAAGGCAACAGACTCTGTTTCCAGGCCCATCTATCTCCAGCTCACATTCTGTCATTCTGCTGGTGTCTAGCGATGTTCAGAGTGGGACGCGTTCTCGCTGCAAGAACATTTCACAGGCTTTTGGAGCTTATGATCATTCCCTTGGGCATGTTGCATGCGAGACCTTTTCAGTGCTGGATGAACTCCACAAAGGGCTTTCAACTACTGATGCAGGAGTTCCATCTCTTCAAAGTGACTTGTGGGTGCTGCGGAACTCTGTTACCATGGAAACGGACCCGCTTTCTGATTTCGGGCATTATAACGCCATCTCCACGTGTTGGGGCACTGTATAAGAGGGTTGTACAGCCTACGGGGTCTGGACAGACCAGCGGAAATATTGACACATTAACTGTGTGGAAATGTTCATGGTGCTGCTACCGTTAAAAAAAATTTCCTCCCGGAGATTCAGGCTGAGGCTGTCATGGCACATTCTTCTGTGGACATGGGACAATGTGAAGTCTCTTTTAGCCATCCATATTCCAGGCTGGTTGAATTTGGGGGCAGATGTCTTGTCCAGATGGGGCTTGATGCCCGGAGAATAGACCTTACATCCTCAGATTATGGAACAAATCTGGGGAAGGTTCGGCAGAGTGGAAGTGGATCTGTTTGCTTCAAGCAAAACATCACAATTTGCCCTCTGGTTTTTTCTCTCGCCCCCGGCACTGCTGGGCATCGATATGTTGGCGCATCAGTGGCCGACAATGGGTCTTTACGTGTTTCCACCAATCAGTCTGCTGCACGCATTTCTGCAGAGAGTTTGGGAGGATCGGGTTTGGCTTCTGTTGGAGGCACGTTTTGGCCATCTAACATATGGTTTTTGACTCTGGTCTCTCTCCAAGAGAAAGTGCCTTGGAAGATTCCAGTCAGAACAGACATGTTGTCTCAGGCTCAGGGCAGCTTTCGGCACCCCCGGCCAGACTTATGGAAGTTTGGGGTATGGCCCCTCAATGGGGCACTCTTTTAAAATATGGATTATCCTCGCTGTGGTTGATACCATTCTGATTGCTAAAGCTCCATCAACTTTGAAGTGTCATGTGGAGTATTTTTGCTTCTCGGTACAGTGCTGGATTTTTTTGCAAGAGAGTTTTGGGGCAGGGTTGTCCCAGCAATGCTTAATGTCTATGTTGCCGATATAGTGGCTGAGCAAGTGCTTTTCAATGGAGTCTCTGTTGGTAGACATTCTCTTCTTTCCCTTTTTATGCACGGGGTACACAGGCTTAGACCTTTTTGTCCCGTTTTCGTTCCTTTATGGGATTTATCTATTGTTTTAGAGGTGCTCTCGGGTGCTCCGTTTGAGCCTTTGGCAACAATTGCTTATACATTTCTGACTGTTAAAATGGCCCTACTGGTGGCATTGGTGTTGTTTAAAAGGGTTAGTGATTTGCACGCCCTGTCAATTAATCCCTTATGTATGGTTTTGCACAAGTGTGTTCAAGGGTGGTGTTAAGACTTCATTTAGGCTATATTCCCAAGGTTGTTTCTAAACCATTTCACTTGCAGACTATTAATTTTCAGGCTTTCTATCCTCCACTTGAGACAGAGGAACATGAAAGATTGCATATGCTTTGCCCAGTTTGAGCACTGCGAGTTTATGTTGACCGTACTAGCCAGTGGCAGATTTCAGAGTGGTTGTTTGTGTTTTTTGCTGGCTGCAACTGGGGTGTTTCAGTGTCTAAGCAAAGATTGTCCGATTGGCTAGTTGATGCAATTTCAAGTGCTTACGATGCGCTCTGGTTACCTTCACCTTCAGGTATTCAAGCTCATTCTATGAGGAGTATAGCATCCCAATGGGCTTTGGCTAGAGGTGCATCCTTGGAGGACATTTGTATTGATGGTCCTCTCTGCATACATTTGTTAGATTTTATAATCTGGATGAGGGTTTGACTCCTGCTTCCCAGGTTCTCTCTGTTGGAACAGGAATAAACTCATGATTCCCTCAGTTTAGTCAGATGCTTTAGCTCACTTGTGCACCGCTATATGCTTACCTCATGGGCGTAGACAATTGGCAGCTACTGTTCGTATGGCGTGAATTTATATCATTCCCAATGCTAATATGCAGCTCGAGTTCCAACAAAGGGGAACGTCTCGGTTACAAGGAGCGTAACCTTGGTTCCCTGAGCAGGAACGAGATGCTGCGTAAGCTGGCCACACTCACTAGCAGCTGCAGAGGCTCGTGCCTTCATGCAAAAAATCTGACTCAATTGTGCAAAGCAAGGACTTTTATCGCTCCCTAGGCAATAAATTGGCGTGATTGTTTAAGGGCTTCAGACCACGTGACACTCAGGGCGTGTCCAATACGAATATGCAGCGTCTTGCTCCCACACAGGAAACCAGGGTTGTGCTTCACGTAACTGAGACATTGTACAGTTATAGGAAAATCACAATGGATATATATATATATATATATATATATATATATATATATATATATATATATATTATTGGAAAAGGGGGCAAGAGACAGATGCACTTTGTGTTTTTCTGATAACTCAGCATGAAAAAAAAGTTTTGCTGTTGTGTTTACAGCTGCTTGTGTGCTAACTGCTAAGGCTTTGTTTTTTTTTTATTTTACTTAAATGCTTTTTTACCTTTATTTAACAAGATGATGAAGCAAGACAGGAAAGTGGTGGGATCGGGAAATGACAGACATTTCTGCAGTAGCAGCACAGTTTATACAAGTCAGAAGTGCATATGCTTGCCGCTGCGCCACAGCTTCAATAAATAAATGTGTGTGTGTATAATATATGTAATAAATGCTTATAAATATGCCTCTAAGACAGGTCATCCATCCTGCAGTGATTTGGCAGTGCCCTTGTGACTATGAATGCACAAAACATATAGGTAGTGTCAGCAAAATCTAGAGTCTGCTGAGACTCTGTACTCTCGGGGCATGACTGACTCATTCTCACCAAAAAGTAAATTCTAAGATTAAAAAGTAAATACTAATACTACAATTACTAATACTACTACTAATAATAATAATGTGTCTGAGAATGGAGATATGGGAGAAAGGAATGGGAAAGAGAGAGAACACCAATTGGGGGGAAGTGCTAATGCCAGTCTGCATGCCACCCTGTAATTATACACAGGGAAATCACTAACCTAATCAAAAGAAAGGGCACACAGGTTCAAAGTTCTAATACAAAAAGAGTCAAAAGACTTGTATACAAATATACAAAAAGAGTTTTATTTTACCAACAAATGCATCATTTGGGCACTGGACACTCATTCAGTCATTTAAAAATCACATTAAAATCACAATTAACACAGGCAATCAGCTGTGTGGTTAGCAATAGGCAATGCACACTCATAAAGAACAAAACAATCATATACTTGCTTATGCAATACAGAGGGCTGAGGCTTACAAGGAACAGGTAGACTAGCCAAGCTCAGTGATCCCCCCCCTATAAAAGACACTTCACCCACAGGTGTACATGCTCACTAACACAAGCATGCAGGTGAAATCAGTTGTGAATACACAGCACTCAGCATGTGACAGGGGCATCACCACCATTAGCAGGGAATGGCTAGCCACCTACAGCTAGCCAGCTCAGCTCCTAAGAGAAAACACAGAAAAAGAAATACAAACAATAACAATAAATTAACATCATATAACAAACCACAAATATATATATATATTTTTTTTTCAAATGCTGGCCACAATTAAGAGGACACGGAGCTATGGGGTAAGCAATATAAACTTGTTTTCTCTTTAAATTAAGTTTATTTTGCTTACCCCATTGGCAGATTTTTTTTTTCTTCTTCTTTTGAGTCTAAAGTTCACTAAATTTAGTCAGATTTATCTTAAAACAAGACTTAATATCTTATCCCATTTTGCTTGACAAGTAAATAAATCATGTTTTAAGAAAGTTTAGATAATTTGACAGGAAAACAAGACAAAAATACTTGTCTAGAAAATAATTTTTTGCAGTGTAACACAAAACAAAATATGAAAGTGTGAAGAGCAGGGGTGAGAGAGGCTGATGACAAATCATCCTGCTAGGATCATCTCCACAAACAATAACAAAAGGAAATATTGACAATAGAAACAAATAAAAAGGACATCACTGGCTCCAGATGTATATATTCAGAGAGAATGCTCATAATTCTCTCTGTAAGTCCAAGAACGGCATTTTCAGAGCCCGCCACAGGGTTTAAATGGAAAGCAGCAAAGAACCAAAACGAAACTGAAACAAACAAAACATAAAAAAACAACAAGCAAAACAATCCAAAGAAGAAAACAAAACAGCACTGTCGGGAATTCAGCCCTGCAGCCTTAATGCATATGGACACATGTCAGATTATATCATCATAAAAAGGACAAACAATTACAAAAAGCTAAATTATTAAACCCGAACATGTTTTAAATCGCCACAGTGTATAACCAACGATTCCATTTACCAGACATGTTATAGCAACAGCCATGAATACAGCTGCAAATACACGTAAACGCCAATACCACAAGCAGATTGGAGAAAGGCAGCAGTCGCCCAGCGAAGCTCAATACGAGCCTCGAATGAACAACCACTATCACACAAAGAGTAACTGACACTAGCTTCGGGTACCAGAGCTAGCCGGTTAGCTTAACATCCAAATTTAAACCTTTAAATCGTAAGCATCCGTTACCAGAAGGTGGAGGTCATTGGACTGTGATGCATTTCTAGTTGGCTCGTAGCCATCCTAATATACTCCACGAGCACATGATGAAAGGCTTACAAAACTCACCTATTACTGAGGGGCCGTTGTACAATAAAGCGAACAGATGCACAGTTCACATATACAGTAAATGTAGATCTAATTTCAGTTAGAGTATGGTTTATGGAAGGGATAATCATCATTATAACACAAATAATAAAACAAGGGGAAAGACAGCTGTATATCACAATACAACAATAATAATGCAGTAGATTTGCATTTCTGGAAAATAAATAAATAAGCAGAGCTTGCAAGCAGCAAAATAACAGCTTAAAATTGTAAGTTAGTTCAGGTTTTAGGCATTGGTTTTGTGTAAATGTATTGCTACATCAGAGCCATTTTGACACTTAATAATGTGTCATGCTTTCAGTCAATGGCACAGTCACTGTGCAGTTTAAAGGCAGCTATAAATAGTTAAATATGAAAGACAAGACCAATTTAAAGGTGCAGCAAGCTATTTATTTTTTTGGGGTGGAAAATTATGCAAAACTTTTTCCTACTTTCTCAAAGATATTAATGAAATAAGTGTTGTGAGATATCTCATTGGTCTCTGTGACAACTGTAGACTTTGTAATTGACAAACAAAAATGCACTAAAATCTCTTACAGCACAATTAATCAATCACAATACTGTATGCAAATATAATGATGATGCCATTGCTGTCAATTACATTCAATCAGTGTAAATTAATGGGACACTTTCAAACTGTAGCCTACCTAATACTGAGGATTAGGGATTTAGAAAACCCCCTAACCAGAATGTTTGTGGAGTATCAATATATTGTATGCCTTGAAAGTTCTATAATTAATCTCAAACAAAATGCACTGCATCATATCATGGAAAAGGGTGTTCATGTTGTCATAATAATCCCTATCGTTTGCTTGAATAGTAACATGTTTAGTCTGGCCCATTGTGTAAACTCGTGCAAATCACTAACATCAGAGGAGATAGGGCTCTGCACCTACTGACAGTGTTTTATGATTTAGGAAACACAGCTGTGGAGACAATAAGAGCCATGGAGTTAATACATGAACAAACCTGTAAGTGCATTCTAAAGTATGAGAGAAAAAAACAGAACATCCCTATTCTTTTGAGCTATTTCTTTGCCGTCAGGTTGATAATCCATCATACTTACTCTCAACACATGTCTGTATCGTAATGAGGTAATCTGATGAGTGAGTAATGTATGGTCAAATGATAAAAAGACCAATTTATATCAGTTTATGTAACCCACAATAATCCCATCAAGCAATGGCAACAACAACTGGGCATTTTCCTAATATCTGTTGTCCATATTTCTACTTTAAAAGTATTTTGCATCTAATGATTGGAGTAACTACTAAAAGTAGTGACGCAACTAAATTAGCAGCATTTTGTGGCATGACAGTAGCTTAACTCTTTTCCAAATAATGTAGATTTTCCAGTAACATGCTACTTTTTTTTACAGTAGTGGTTTTACAAAATGTTACATCCCTGTTTAATATGTCACATTATACTGTGCATGCTGCTTTAAAGCATCCAAACTGAGGCAGTGATCAAACACACCCCTAAACAAGTTCTCATTCCCAAGGCATCAAATACTGTAGCTTGTGCAAGAGAACCGCAGGTCAACGTGTGAATGCCAAAAGCAGCTTTCGCCATCTGTTTAATACGCATCCGGCAAGCACACTGCTTGATATGAAACCTTATGTGTCAATAGGCAGACGAGAATGGCATCAGAATTTCATGTTGGGGTACCATTTTGTGATTGTGACATGATCTGTAGAGGGATGATTTTAATTTAATTTGAAATCAGCAAAATGTTTTCACGTTTGTAATGTTTAATCAGCAAAGTTTATTAGTTTGCAGTGGTTAGTGTTTAAACATATCATGGTTAAAACATGCAAAAATATCCAAAGATTGACAATGAGGCCTACTTTGAGAATGCCCTAGGCTTTTCTTCTATGTGCATTGGGAAATAGACAACAGGTCATCTGTCTCTTTATTCAAGTGATACGATTACAACACATTCAAAAAACTATTCATTTAAATAATTCTTGTGTCCACTTCTCCGTTCTCACATGAACATGTGAACACACATGCGTCAAGTATGAGGACGTGTGAACCAGCTTCGATCATGAGCATGCATAGGACTGCTGGGCGGAAGAGAAACTTTTTGGTGAATAAGTACTGAATTTTTGCTTTGTTTCTTACACAAAGTGCTTTTACTGATTCAGAACACATGGATTAAACCACTACAGTTGTTTGGATTACTTTTATGCTGCCTTTATGTCCGTTTCAAAGCTTGAAATTTTGGACCCCACTGACTTACATAGCATGGCCAAAAACACCTCAGATACATCCTTCACAAAGTCTTTGTGTGTGTTCCACAGAAGAAAGAAAGTAGTTCGAGTTTGAGACATATGACACATGAGGATGAGTAAATTAAGAGAGAATTTTCATTTTCGAGTTAACCTTTAATCTCTGTAAAGGAGTGCTGACTGAAGGTTGTCTTTTTGTAGCCAAATATCTTTTGGTGACAGTAGTAAATGGATTCTGTTTACTGGGATTTATCAAACTCAATAATGCTAGTCACCTTTAATGCTGTCACCTTTAATGCTAGTCATATAAGATGTTGTCCCTTAAATAGCTTCAATATAATTAACAACTTTTTGTTAGTAGCCTGCAGTGTTTCTAACTACTTTATCAAATGGATAGCTTGATTATTTTACTTGAAATAATGATTAGATTGTACCTTGGCAAGCTAAAGTTTCATAGTAGCTTCCCCAACATTGTTTGTATCACACCTACAGCACCAGTTTCTGTTTGAATTTATGTTTCTTCCATATTTGCACATAATTCCACCATACAGGCACAGCAAGACAATATAAGTTGCTATCCTTTGCGGTAAACTCTCAGGGGCAAAGCCAGGATATAAAAGCTGCCTTGGTAGGCTAATTAGTCGCTGCCTTGAGCTGGCAGTGTAAATTCATTTCAGTGTGTCATTCACAACAAGCTGCCAGTACTCATTTGAAGCCCAATCTTTCATAGGCAATTTGCAGCGCACTCACCTCGTTTGACAACTTTGGCCAGTAAATCATCCCTCATAACTGTATTCATTGGTGATGAGAATGAGCAGAGGAAGGAGAGATATAATGAAGTCCTCGCTTTGCTGTAGTTAAGAGCTCCTTAGAGGAGTATTGCGCACATTCTGGGCAACAACCCTCTCTGTAAAGATATGAATTTGAAATGTTGTGCAGTAAATTTTGCCATCTTGTTATGAGTCTTTTCGTAACTCATTTGTAAGTTGTCAGTGTTTAAAAGAAAGCAAATCTTCCCCTGATGTGGATTTTCAGTATGTGCAGTATACAACCAGAAAAAGACTGCATGGAATATTGTATCACATGAGATGTCGATTCAATGTCTATTTTTAATTGCAATGTTCTGAATTAGATGTCGATCAGTTTCGGTACATCAGAATGTTGTTAGGTCGAAATTAGAACATATATACAATAATGATAAGAGGTTGATTCAACAACATGTACCGATGACAGATTTGGTCAAAACGTTTGTTCTATGTTAAAAGTTGGTTAGAGGAATCTGAGTTTTGTGCATATGCATTTTTGAATCTACAAGGGGTTAATCTTCAGTTGATGCATCGCTAGAAAAAGGTAAGAAAAAATTTAATTTATATAAATCTTTTTACAGAGTGATTTGTCAGTCTATCACTGCATATGATTTTAGATTTAAATTGTTTTATCCTTCAGTGAATTAAAAACATTCCTGCTTGGACATTTTGTAATTAAATGCCCTGTTTGCACACTGCCCAGTCTTCTGTGAGGAAGCCGTTAACTGAGGTAAACATAGATAATTCACTGTGTTTGACTCATTTGTTGTAGGTTGTCAACTTTAATATGATCAGTTTTACAAATTTTTTCTAAACTTTGACTTTAGTTCATTAATGTATCTGTCTACCACAACATGTGTTGCAGTGGTGCTGTGCATGCCATACTGAGTCAATAATATACAAGATGTTCCCTATCTGTCACTTACTCAATGTTGTGTTGATATAGTGACACTAGAGGTCGCTCTTGGAAGCCCCAATCACCTCTGATCTTTGAGAAAAGGCCAATGGGAATTGGCGAGTGGAATTTGCATGCCACTCCCCCAGACATACGGGTATAAAAGCAGCTGGCTCGCAACCACTCATTCAGATTTTTTTCTTCGGAGCCGAGCGGATGTGTTCAGCAAGCTGAATTCCTCTGCCGATCCATTCACCTCTTGTGTAAGCTGTCGGGTTTATGGTGGATTACAGCAGTGCACCGCACTGCAGATTCACCACTTGGTCCCTGAAAAGGGTCATGGGAACCTTGTGCACATAGCCCGATCGGGGTCTCAGGATCACGTGAGAGTAGCCTGAACCGAACTCCTGGCACGTTTCACTGACAGAGAACACTTGCAGGTCCCCCAACCCTCTTGATAGAGGTGAGATGTCTTCAAGGAGAGTGCCAAGTCTGGGTGGGCCAGTAGGGAGCCACTAGGGTGACCTGCTCCTCATCCTCCCTGACCTTGCACAGGTTCTGTGCAAGCAGACTCACTATGGGGAACGCATACTTGCGTAGTCCAGGCGGCCAGCTGTGTGCCAACGCGTCTATGCTGAGGGGAGCCTCAGTCAGTGCTTACCAGAGCAGGCAATGGGAGGATTCCAGAGAGGCGAACAGGTCTAACTGTACCTGCCTGTATCGACTCCAGATTAGCTGATCCACCTGAGGGTGGAGTCTCTATTCTCCTCTGCGGGTGACCTGTCATGACAGCACGTCTACCATGGGGTTGAGGACTTGAGACGCTGCCTACTCCTGGAGGAGACGGTGGGCGAGTTGTGACATGTGAGTGGAGCGTAACAAACCTTGGCGGTTGATATATGCCACCATTGCGTGTAGTCTGATCGAACCAACACGTGCTTGCCCTGGATCAATGGCCGGAACCTCCACAGGGCGAGCAGTATTGCCAACAACTCGAGGCAGTTGATGTGCCAACGTAGCCGTAGGCCCATCCAGGGGCCGGCGGCCGCGTGCCCGTTGCATACAGCGCCCCAGCCCGTCTTGGAGGTGTCGGTTGTGACCAAGACGCGCATGGAGACCTGTTCTAGGGGAACCCCTGCCTATAGAAATATGAGGTCGTTCCAAGGGCTGAAGAGGCGGCGACAGATCGGTGTGATGGCCACGCGATTTGTCCTGTGGTGCCATGCCCATCTTGGGACTCGAGTCCGGAGCCAGTGCTGCAGTGGTCCCATATGCATCAATTTGAGCAGTGTGGCCACCGCCGAGGATGCCATATGCTCCAGAAGCCTCTGAAATAGTTTCTGGTATGACACGGTAAGGATTTCTTTTTTAATTGTAAAAATAATTTTCTTGTCTCTTTCTTCTGGATAAAAGTGTCTGCTAAATGACTAAATGTAAAAGTAAATGACTTGCAGAGCTTCATTCATTATAATGGGAGCAATAGTCACTTTTCAAGCTCTACCTCAAAACTGGCATAAGTTTTGTTCACCTACCAGAGATAGGACATGTGATACAGTTGTTAGTACTGCTCATATCCAGCTGTCTCTGTTAACTGCTGCAGTTCATGCATCCATTTGTCGTTGCTTTTTCAAAGATCTATTCTATACACTTTAATTCCCGTTATTTCCAGGCATCCAGGTAGCATCCAGCCACCAAACAACATGGTCCACATTTTAATAATGTCACTTTGATTGAAGTGCCTCTCACTGTTGTTTTGAATTTACTTGTATAAACAAGACTAAGGTTATCTATAACATCTATAAAGAGTAAACCAGTTATTTTTTATTACACAAATATTTTAGCCTATTTTCTTTTTTATTGGGGGTTTACACATTTCTATTTCATCTTAAAAACAACAGTGTATTTTGCATTTGCCTTTTTGAAAGTTTTAACTTATTAATTACAGTGGGTACGGAAAGTATTCAGACCCCCTTAAATGTTTCACTCTTTGTTATATTGCAGCCATTTGCTAAAATCTTTTAAGTTCATTTTTTTCCTCATTATTGTACACACAGCACCCCATATTGACAGAAAAACACAGAATTGTTAAGAGTGTGAAACTGAGAAAAATGACTTAAAAGTGTTTTAGTTGTCCAGCCAAATGTATTATAGGTAGGACACTGGAAATCTGGCAATTTGGTGTTTTAGTAATGCAATTTATCTGCATAAAACAAATCTTGACCTCAAACGTGACTTTTGACCCCTATTTTGAAGTTACTGTTTTCTGCCTTTGTATTGTCTGCAAAAAGTGAGAAGTCACACCAAGGCAAAAGGCAGAAACTTCAACATTATCAATATTTGGTTGCTGATCACCATTTACAAAATCATTATAGTAACATCTGTGTAAAATCTAGTGATCATGGCATTTATTTTGGTGATTTACTACTTATTGCTATCCTGTGTATTTGGTTGTATTCTAATGGCATTTTTAATGCATTAGACATGACACATACCTCCATAGTGGTAAAGAATATATTCAATTGGTGTGCAGCAAAACTAACAGGTTGACTGTGGATAGGTGACGTTATATGAATGAATACAAGATAAGCATATTTCTAATGAGTAAACATAATCATTTAATTAATAATGGAATGCAATGATATAACAAATCATGTAAAAATTTAAAATAAATGGGATTGGAATAAAAGATAATAAATCATGTACAAGTAAGTAGACTTGGAATCCTGTTCATTTCTTGTTGATTCATGGTGTTCGTACTCGTCATCCTCCACAACATTGCTCACAGGCAATACAACACAAGAAAGCCCTACTGTTTGGGAGCATAAAAGGGCATTTTTATGATGTTCTTCATTGCTTCTTCAAACTCCCGGTCATGTGGTCTCAGGATAGAGGGTACGGTCAGCTCGAACTTAACCCAGAAGAAGTCCAACTTGGTAAAATGAGCATCTGCAGGGGTTTGTTTGATGAGCTGTGGCTGGAGTGAGGGTGGGCTCTGGTGCTGGTAGTAGCTTTGGCTGAAGTGGGGGTGGGCTCTGGTGCTGGTAGTAGAGCTGTGGCTGGAATGAGGGTGGGCTCTGGTGCTGGTAGTAGAGGTGTGGCTGGAACGAGAGTGGGCTCTGGTGCTGGTAGTAGAGCTGTGGCTGGAATGAGGGTGGGCTCTAGTGCTGGTAGTAGAGCTGTGGCTGGGGCGAGGGTGGGCTCTAGTGCCGTAGGGGATGCTGTGAATGGAGCGAGGATGGGCTCTGGTGCTGGCAGTGGTCCTGTGGCTGGAGTGAGTGGAAACTCCATAAGAGCAACAAGGGTGGTGTCAGGTGTTCTGCAGAACAGCTCATCGGAACCAAACGCTGGAAAACTAATGTCTAGACAACTATCAAGAACTGTCCATGTTTTTTTTGGGTGCTGGATCACAATCAATATCCCCACAAGTAACTGAAATGAATAGAACATATTTACAATTGGAAACATGCATGGGAAAATAAATGGAACATGAAATATTGAACATGAAATGAACATGAAATATTTGAACAATATTTGATTAATAAATGTCAATGTTATCAAATTGGGGAAATGCCTACCACTGTCCAGAACAATGTTTTTTGGTTTGCGATGCTTCTGGACCACAAGGAATATCGCTACAAGGAACTGAAAGGAATAGAGAAAATAATAATAATGATGATGATAATAATAAATATAGCTGCAAGCAGCGATACTGGGGTCAAGCCAATTATCGGCACCATGAGCAGCAAAAGATGCTTTGTGATATTTATGTTTTTGGTTATAGTCCGATGAACAGTGTATGAGGAGTTGGAAAAAAGTAAACTTTCAATCATAAAAAACTGATTTATTTTAAAATTAACTATAAATATCTAGTTCTTAGAATTTTGTAAAGTATGTGGTGCAGTTCTGAAACTGCTCAGGTAGTATCTGGGTATGATGGTTATCATACAGGAAACCGTTCAGGAGTTATAAGCCAAAAGAGCAATTTTTTCTCTCCTGACCAGTAGGAGGCAGTGCGCCAAAATGCTGCAGGTAACCTTAGGGCCTAATGGCGATGACACGTACCAGGTTTCCTCCAAATCCCTCAAAGCGTTGTGGAGATATAGCCTCAAGTTCAACTTTGCACGTTCTTCATCGAATTCGTTGAAGTGCCATTCAAAAATGGTATGGTTTATCAAAATTCTGTTTTTACATTTTGTGCCTCTAGATGATGCAGGCTAATTATCGTGCAAATCAGACAAACGGCCTAGTACAAGTTCGAAAAAGTAGGTTTTTCAGAAAATTCTAAATTCTAAAGGTATGGTTTATTAAAATTATGTGAATAAGTTTTTGTCATTTTTATGCATTTGGCAGACGCTTTTATCCGAAGCAACTTACAGTGCACTTATTACAGGGACAATCCCCCCGGAGCAATCTGGAGTTAAGGGCCTTGCTCAAGGGCCCAACAGTGGCATCTTGGTGGTGCTGGGGCTTGAACCCCTGACCTTCTGGTCAGTAACCCTGAGCCTCAACCACTGAGCCACCACTGCCCACTTGTCATGTGTGCCTCTAGATGATGCAGGACAATTTCCTTGTAAATCAGACAAACAGTCTAGGAGGAGTTAAAAAAAGTAGGTTTTCAAAACATTTAAAAATGGTGGACAGGAAGTTTGCTCAATCATGGCATAATTGGTATCATTGCTCTCGGAACGAACCATGGAATCTATCAAGACCAGTCTCATGACAGCAGGCAAAAGGAGTCAATAGCTTTTAGCATTTTTAGAAATAGAATTATACATTTTGACCACAAGGTGGCACTGTCCCTAAACTTTTTGAGTCTCTTGAGTTCCAAAGACACATACCGAGTTTTGTAACGATATGCCAAGTCATTTGTAAAATACAGCATTTTATGACTAAATTCAAAATGACCGACATCCAAAATGTCCGACATAGGAATATTTCATATCGCTGGACTCGCTGAATCTAATGAGACCAATTTGATGATTTTATGACAAACTGTTCAGAAGTTATAAGCAAAAATTTGCTTTTTACATATCTTGTTACCAGTAGGGGGCAGTGTGCCAAAACACTGTAGGTAACCTCAAGGCCTAATGGTGATGACACGTACGATGTTTCGTCCCAATCTCATAAAGGGTTGCGGAGATACAGCCTCAAGATCAATTTTGTGCATTCTTAATCAAATTCGTTAAAGCGCCATTCAAAAATGGTATGGTTTATCAAAATTCTGTTTTTACATTTTGTGCCTCTAGATGATGCAGGCTAATTATCGTGCAAATCAGACAAATGGCCTAGTACGAGTTCGAAAAAGTAGGTTTTTCAGAAAATTCTAAATTCTAGTTTCTAGGACTCACAGTTCAAAAATTATTAACATAAACGTGAGTGCAAATTTGGGCAGTTGGTGGTGCGAGAGGGTTTGAGGTAGAGATGCCAAATGAGCTGTGGTAACACATCAGACTGTCCTCTATCTGTGTGCCAAATTTCATAACTTTCCCGCAAGCGGTTCTATGGGCTGCCATAGACTCGAGAAGAAGAAGAAGAAGAAGAAGAAGAAGAAGAAGAAAACTAATGAAAACAATAGGGGTCTATTACCCCTAATAATAATAAGGCATGGAAGGAAATAGGAATTGGAAATCATATTTTATATATATCAAATGCACACAGGAAATGATATTGTAAGGTCCATCAAACATTTGTTTTTACGAATAAGCTATTTGATTAATCAATGCCTATTTTATCAAATTGGGCACAGCCACAGGCCTACAGGGTAGTGCCACAGCTGTTTAATCAAGGGTTAAGTTTGGCAACCATGCTCCAATGCACAGCTCTCTGTCAATCTCAAAGGCTATAATATAGAGTAATGTGACTATATTCATTGTTTTTCTGAATCTGACCATAACTGACATCCAGACAAAAAGTTATACATGTGGTTGGATACCATTTTGAAACCAATTTATTTATTGCAGTGTTCACTAATGTAAAAGGATACAAGACATACGTGATTTTACATCGTACTGAATGAAAGTAGCCTAGCCTAAAAGATCAACTTGTGGATTGATGTGAATGCCAGCAAGTAGAAATAATGCTCAGAAATCAAAATGCTTGTGGATTGTTGTGGATTAAACAGCTGCGATGACGTTCATTGCCATGGATTTTATCGGGTTACTAGAAAAGGTATGATAGATTTAATTGCAAACTGTTACTACTGATTTTATCTGTGATCATGCTACTTGATACACTCTCATGGCATTCGAGTCCACACTCGTGCAACTAGTGGGCAGCCCCAGACTGTCACTGACACTGATGTTGACAGCTGTCACTGACAGGCTGGCACTGACTGAATAATCTGCATTATGGCAAAAAGACTTGAGAATATTTACGATTACTTATTACTGGCAGTTTATCTAGTCTTTGCTTGTTTACAGTGCTTTGTTATATTGAGCAGTTTGATAGCCTTTTCATTGGATAGCCGAGTAGCCTATTTATGCTATAGGCTGAAGGCTAGATAAATGAAGTAGATTGCAATCTATCTATCTAATTCGTTTGTCTAATGCATCTTTTGTGTTACACAATTTCTTATCTTGACCTTGATGTCTGCGTTTCAAAGCCATCTCAGCCATCATTTTTCCTCGAGAGACCATCCTTAAATGCTATAGTAAAAACACTCAACAATATTTGTTTACTACACTTTTATTCAGGTATTGTGTGTGTCAGATTGCTTCAATGACAGATGTATGACAGTACACAGGCTACACCGTAATTTAAATGTGACAAACTTTATGGAGTACAGTAACTCCATTCCGGCACAGTAACTTCATTTTGATGCACAGCTAAACAAAGGTAGAATACCCTAATGCAATTTGAGTCAAAGAGCTGTAATTGGAGTTATGGAGTTCTGCCTTGGTTTCTCCTGGGCTTTTGGAAGTTTCTGTTTAGACAACCCATTATTTTCTCAACAAAAAACATAAATTGACTCAAGATACTTATTCACAAGATAAAGGAGGTCTTGAATGTCTCAAACATATCAATAACTAATTTTCAAAAAACGAAGTTACAGCATTTTGCCTTTGCACGGCAGTACTCTAAACACATGTAAAAACAAAAAATACAAATATTTATAAGTTGTAAAATGTTTTATTGTATTCCCTCACTCCCCTAGCTTATGACAAATTTAATAGAGCTGAAGTAGTGATGTGATAATATTTATTATCAAACTATAGTAAATTCAAGAGAGGTGATATAGAATTCTGTGCCGTATTCAAATGGTTTCCACTTTTCGTGCCTTGCTCCTCACTGATTTATGCAGAGCTGCACGTTTTAGAGCTCGAGACTGGTCTGTGAGTAAAAACACACCTTCTTTGCCTCGTGCTTCTCTGTCCATTGAGCTGTATCCATCTACAGAGCCATTCAGGTGCATTAGAGGTGGTTGTGCCTCTGCCTCTGCTTATGTATTTGCTTTTTACATATCTCGTTACCAGTAGGGGGCAGTGTGCCAAAACGCTGTAGGTAACCTCAAGGCCTAATGGTGATGACACGTACGATGTTTTGTCCCAATCTCACAAAGCGTTGCGGAGATACAGCCTCAAGATCAATTTTGTGCATTCTTAATCAAATTCGTTAAATAATAATAATAATAGAGGTCATGTATTTGCAGCTGCTAAAACAGATACTTCAGATATGTCAATAGACTTCAAAATCAGAATAACCGTGGTACAAAATGCATACAAACCCATATAATTGAGAACCAACCGATATACTGGTTTAGACCGAAGTTTAGATAAAGAGAAACTTGATGACAGATTTGATTATTATGAGTGATAAACACCCCCATTTGTAACCTAACATCCCCCTCTCTACTAATTTGCTCTCAGCAACCCCTGGCATTCTTTGAATGCCCCCTGGAGGGTGGGGGGGCAGTACTGCCCCATTGAGGACCCCTGGCCTACTACATGCAATTCTTGAATAATTTGCTTAGGTGCACACAGGGAGTGTGCGTATAGGGGGTATGGTGCGGAGAAGGGGTGGAATAGATATACTATAGCTTGTATGGATGTGTGATCAGACAACCATTGTGATTTTCCACCTCTTATACAGCAGAACAGTTGTCTCTGCATGTAGAGACTCCTTATAGCATGCAATTACCATTATCAGTAAAAATCTCAGTGAAACTGACATAACATTTTAATACCAAGGAATTACTGCGCTGAACAGTCAAAAAGCAATATATTTACAAGCAGGAACATGAATACTGCATGATCTTGTGAAGTAAAATGTTGTCATGTCTGTCTGGTGAGCTTTTGTT
Organism: Xyrauchen texanus; assembly: GCF_025860055.1. Classification (NCBI taxonomy): domain Eukaryota; kingdom Metazoa; phylum Chordata; class Actinopteri; order Cypriniformes; family Catostomidae; genus Xyrauchen; species Xyrauchen texanus. Next base: position 31,095,198 of record NC_068297.1, on the reverse strand, counting down.
GAACCTAACAGTTTGATTAATTCTAAGTCTGAGACACAGAGCTAAAGCATATTTAGCTATGTCTGAAATATTTTGATCAAAATGCTCTGACTTGCCTTCAGTAATATGTAATTTATGTGTTTGCAGAGTAGTTCAATGCTAAATAGGAATAAAGCCAAGTTAGACCTGTGGTCACAGGCAAAGGCTTAAATCGGGTATTTTATTGAGACTTTCCTTTTGTATCTGGCAGGAGACGGCTGAGCTGTAAAGCCATGACCCAAAAAGCACCATTAATCCATGTCATCCCTCTTGACTGTCACAATTGAAGCACGGCGTAATAATACTTGACTGTGTTAGACTGTAAATAATACGTACCATGAAGGAGGTTTTGACAGAGCCTCTTTCTTAGATTCAAGGTGTTCTGGGTGTCCTTTGGGTTTTACAAACATGTCTAGGCATTATTGATCTAGACATGCAGGATTTATTGTTCAGAAAAAAACTTGGTATCCCACTTTTGATGTTTGGTTTTTCTCCCGTTTGGGAGAAATGTAGGTTTGTGAGGAAGTTTGCATGAATTTCGAGGTTTTATCTGGGGAGATTTCAGAGAGAATGTATTTTACAGAGCTATTCCTCTACTGTGCCTCAGTTTGGCATGATATGTTGTATCACTCGGTAGAACTTTATCATACACACCAAAAAAAAAAGAGTTACTGACCATTTGAAGAGGAGATGGTCTGTTCTAACAATCAGTCATGCTGAAAGGGCTATTTTTGGTCAGATTGTATATGTCTTTGTCAAATTGATGAAAAGAATGTATGCCACAGAGGCTGTGTCTTTTTGAGTGCTGTTGTGTATTGGGAAAGAATATTTTTGCTTACTCTCTTTAAACTCTTCAATGGATAGAATATCATGTATATTGGGTATTTTCTACATTGTAGTGTATCAAGGAAAATATATTTTTTCTTGGTCAGATGATCTAATGGTCCTAGGCACTCAGAATAGGGATTACATTTTTAAAAAGCCTTTATTAAGTCATGGCTATTGGTAAAACATATCACAAACCGATGTGTTGTGGGTTGCAAAGCCTTCAGCAGAGTGTGATTTTTCAAGTAACATCTTGAGCAGGGGTTCTCAACTGGTTTTGCTTTGGGACCAAGATTATACATTGGACAACAAGTGGTGACCCACCATAGTGAAAACATAACCTGTATTTAATCTGTCCTGGGTACAGTTCATGCACGTACTAAATTCAAGGCCCTGATGCTGGCATACAAAACAGTCACTGGGTCTGCTCCAGCATACCTAAAAACGTTTATGCAGAGCTACGTTCCCACCAGAAGCCTGTGGTCGGCTAAGGAACGTCGCCTTGTCGTACCAAAACAGAGAGGCACCAAAACACTTTCCCGGACTTTCAGTTTCATCATACCATGTTGGTGGAATGACCTTCCCAACTCAATCAGTGAAGCTGACTCACTCTCTATCTTCAAAAAACGGCTAAAAACATATCTTTTCCAAAAGCACTTAACCGGTCACTAAAAAAAATAGAAAAAATACTTACAATACTTGTTGCACTTAAATATATTTTATATACTTTTCTGATGATAGTGAAACTTTGTAGTATGGCACTTTTCGTACCACTGTCTCCTTAAGATGATTTGCTTATTTTTTCCTCTTTTGTAAGTCACTTTGGATAAAAGCGTCTGCCAAATTAATAAATATAAATGCATGTATCAAGTGCATGTTTTGTTTTTATGTCAACAACAAAAGATACAGGAAGCTTTCTCTCCCCCTTTTTAAAAGTTGATGAGCATATTATCCAATTTATTTCCAAATTTCAAACATCATTCAAACAAAACATTTATTACACAGGAGGAAAATTACTCATTTGTAAAATTGATATTATTTGTGTCATGTGATGATGTCACTTCCTATTAAGCTCTTCCTGGTTCTGTGGAAAAAGAAAAGAGACAGACATGTTGTGCATGCTCTAATAATCCATTTGCATTCACTATGAAGCATCATAGAGGCTATGCCATAAGTTCATTTATTTGACATTAGACGTGTTAAAGTTCATATTTTTGTATTGTTTTCGTTAAAGGAAAAATAATGTTCGATAAGTTATTAAAAAATGGTTTGTTTACTATTGTGTACAAGTTAACAGCAATACTAGTAGCCATGTTACCATGGTACTTGGTAGCTCATTTGATACTTACAGTGGGGTCAGCAAGTATATTCATATTCATACAGCTATTTACAATGTAATGTTTAGTCAAGAACATAGACATTGAATATTTTTGTATTGCTTTTATTTACAGCTTTCACCAACATGTTAATGATAAAATGTGACAGTAAATGGTCAACCTTACTACGACTATGTCTTAATTGGAAACGGATATTAGTCAGAATTTCGACACACTGCACAAGAACATTACAGTGGGCCTACTTGCACTTATATTTACTTTGCAATGACATATAAGCATGGGTAAGTCAGGAAAGGTAGCTTTTCTAATACTACTACTACTAATAATAATAATAATAGTAATAATAATAAAAACAATATAAATAAATGATAGTGTTTATGAAAAATTGTATAGATTCTACCTTATAGAGTATTTAATATAAAATAAAAAAAATGTTGATCGTGAATCAGTTTAGTAAGGGAGATGATGTGTAATAATAATAATTATAATATTAACAATAATAATAATAACAATAAACTTTATTTTGGCCCATAGCACAGTGTTGCTCTGTTCCACTTCACTGCCGTTTATAATGTCGGGGCTGCTTGTTTGAGAGGTTTAATTTCCTCCATAATGATTAAAACTAGAAAATTCTCGCCAGAATTGAAATGGGCATTGATGTGCGGGTGAGCGCCAGAGATACAGTAGATCAGTGCAGAGCTTTGACTTGAGTTGCTCCGCTACACTCACGGGAAAAACTTTAATCACACCGCAAAAATACCGCGTAGCTGATGAGAGGCCTTAAGCACATATAAAGAACTGAACTCAAGATTATCATTAAATTAGCCTCGGCAGTCCTACATTTTACTTGGGCGCCTCCGATGATTTTTCAGTGGGAGAACCATGGTATTGTTCTTTCTCACCCACCCCGAACAGACCGGAGACCCAATTTTAGGTCACGACCCACCAGTTGATAAACACTGATCTAGAGACCGTCGAGAATTTTTTTTATCTAATTTTAATTTATCTAAATTTTTACAAAATGTAAGGATTTTGTAAAATTGTTCAGAAGATATTGGTTGATAAGTGAATTGTACTACGGCAAATAAATTAATAAATAAAAAAATAAAGAAATAATTGGCAAATAACTTTTTGTCAAGAGGGTCTCTTCATGATACATTCAAAAATATTATTATTGTTATTTATTTATCTTTTTGTTAAACTCAAAATGACAGATGGAATACATACAAACTAACCAGAGTGCTTAGTAATAAAATTACTTTGCCCCTGACTGATCTGTTTTATATATTTTTTGTTTATTTGGTTTGTTAATTTTCTCGACATTTCCAAACTGCTTGGACCCTGGTAATTGCTGCTTGAAGTCAAATTTTCTGTTTTTAGGCACATTTCAGCATGGGTTGTTTTGTGAAATTGTCTTTATAACACAATGTCCTACCATGATGTGACACGATAGTGGCAAGCGCTGCACTGCAAAACTCGATCACTTGTGTGACAGGGCGGAGGGTGGGGCCGGGTCGTGATTATACACACCCGGTCCCTTATCAGGCTAATTAAGCCTCCGAGAGGGATAAAGGCCAATTGCGGGTGGTGGTGCGGGAGAGAGAGAGATCGTTTAGGGACATGTCCGTCATGTGTGTGTTGTTTTCTTTTGTTTAAGTTTAAAATAAAAATATTATTTATGTCGTCAAGCCAGTTCTCGCCTCCTACTTTACATTGAACTGCGTTACAACTTGGTTTCTGTTTTTGTTGTATCATATAGGGTAGCTCCACCCACAGCAATCTCATTGGTCCAAAAACCTGCTCCAAGTGTCTAATAAACATCAAATATATTCTGATTGACTGTAATTTTGTCACGACACAAAGTTTTTTACTTTCAGTGTGAACAGAAAAAATACGTTATGTGACACTGTAAACTTGTTACATCATGCCTGTTTAGGACACACTGTTATGCATGCATTGCAGAGGCCATTATTGAAGGATGTGTCAGTGGCAATTTAATGGTAAGTAAAACATACAGTGAGTAAGCAATGTTACTCCTTTCACATGTAAAGATGTTAGCCAATTATAACAGAGGTTGTTACAATATAAATATAACTTAAGCTTTTTTAATTAAGGCTCAGAGAGTGGGTGGAGAATGGTCATGTTAAAATAATTTGCAATTGTTTTGGCGCATGAAACCTTGTTAAACATTATTAGTCTGCAGTTAAACAAGGACATATCAGACTGATCTCACTGTGAATTTGGCAACAGTGATAGTTCTTGGTCTAAACTCGGTCTGAGCTTACTGAAATTTGAAACACTGCCCCAGTCGCTGAAGTGTTTTTGAATGAATGAGCTACAGTTTCTGGGTGAAATGTCCACAGAGGGAGGCCAAAGCGAGTTGTGAACGATTTGTTTTTAGTTGTAAATTATGTGTAATACTGTGAAGAGTAATGCAAATCTGCCCCCAAACCTAATTACTTCCTTGTTTCAAAGCGGGACAAGAACTCAGATCTACAATGTTGCTGACACAATGTGCTATTGGTTGGTGGATAGAAGGTTGGCAAGATAGATGATAACACACTTGAACTGATGCAAAAATGTCTGATGGGAAATTAGTATTCTAGATGAGTAGATTTTCAGTAAGTCAGCAGAATGGGGTCAATGTCAGGGTACTGGAACATTTGGTAGCAATATGACAACTTACCTGGTAATGTGAGATATAGCTACATTGAATTTACCTTCCTCCTAGTTGTCGTACCTCTAGAAATTAATATCAGTTTGGAAAAAAGCTGGATATCTGAAGTACTGAATCCTTATCTCATAAGTCACTACAATGTTATGAATGTGTATTTGTGTTTGAAATATCCCAATATACAACTATGATACAATTTTATGAGGTTCATGACAAAGAAATGTTGCTGAAAATTAACTTGAAGATGGATGTTGCTCAAGTAATTTCAATCTTGACCAATCCTCAAAACATACCGCAAGCCGTTCATTACAATGAAGTCCATTTACATTTCTACCCGCTTGAGAATACCTAACTGACTTCCTTGTAATAGCCACAACAAAGAACGCAATTACTTTATTTTTGCTTTTTATGGAGGTTAGAAAGATTGCATGTTGCATGAATATGTCTTCCAGTTGAATTGTAAGGGGAATAATTTAAATGTAATATAAAGCTTATGTCTCTGTATCTGACAAGAAATCTTGCCTCTATGCTACTCTCTGCTTTAGGCGGCATTAAACGTAAAATACGGATCACTTGAAAGCCATTTGGCACCTAACTGAGCAGTACTATTACTTTAAACTCCCAGAAAGCAACGTTCACTGGTGTGTGTGTGTGTGTGTGTGTGTGTGTGTGTGTGTGTGTGTGTGTGTGTGTGTGTGTGTGTGTGTGTGTGTGTGTGTGTGTGTGTGTAAAAAGCGTGAATGAACAGAGTGGGTGATTCTCACAGTTAATGGTCCGATGTTCAAATTTCACTGTAATATTGAAACACAAAGAAAATGTGCATCAATCTATTATCACATAGTGGAGTGAAAAAATTGCAACTAGTTATTACCCCTGATCAGCATTCACTGGATTAAGCAAAACTACTGATAAGTCCACACCCCCATTTAATTTATTAATTAAAGGGTTAATGTAAATATGATCATCTCCTACAAGCGTAAACTAGTACTGTAGTGGTCAGTTACAAATAACTTCAGATTTTACTGTAGCTCTGTTCAAAAACCTTGTTGGAATGTAAGCAGCATTTAAGGTGTCAGAGGCACACTTCTGACAAGAAGTCTGTTCAGAAAGGTAGACAGCGTAATAAGGATTCCTTCTAAGATAGGCTACCTAATTGTGGCTTAATTCTAAGGCAACATCGCATGTAACCTTTGCAAGCAATGCACTCCCATAATAAATTGTGACAAGCTCAGTGAAAGAAAAAAGAAATCGATCTAAGATGGTGAACAAATTAGTGAGAGAAAGGTTGATTATAAATATACTTATAATTTCTTCAAAAACAAATAGTTTTTAAAATAGTTAGATCTAAATACATTTGGACTATTTTACCCATATGTATGCATGCCATGCTAATGAAAATCTCTTTTATAGTAAAAATCTATTGTTACTGCAATCTTTACTTTGTGTGAGGAGTGCTATTTGTATTATGCAGGGGTTTCTGCCTATGCAGAGACCTTCAAATTGGTCAGTTATGAGGTTCCATATAAGTTTGGCTACAGAAGACAGCTGCCTCTATAGGCAGACAGCATGGCAGCTCACTACTGTAGGTTTTGGAATAGAGCCTATATTAAAAATATGCTCTGTCATGTTATCAGCTTTTGATAAATAATACTTTACAAAAACATTGGGTAGGGTAACCACTGTATATACAGCACATTCAATTCTCTAGAGTGATGAATAAAGCATGTATAGGTCAAAGGGAAATTTGTGTTTATTTCTGCAGTCTTCGGCCTGATGAGACATTAATATGGACTGTGCTGTCTTTGGTCTATGAGACACATCTGCAAGCCTTTTGCAGGCCTTGTATCTGATGGAGTGCAGCTGAGAATACCAATTCACTATTAAAGTGTTTTGCTGTGAATTCAGAAAGGAATGACACTACTGGACAACATAACATCTCCCTGACCAACTAACATCACAACATAATATAGTAACATTTTACATTTAGGTCCCATTTGTTAACATTACAATACTACATGAAATAACAATGAACAACATTTTTACAGCATTTATTAATCTAATTCATGTTCATTTCATCATGTACTAATACACTGTTAAAATGAAAAATTGTAAATGTTAACATTAGTTAATTCACTATGAACTAACATGAATGAACAATGAATTGTATTTTCATTTACTAACTTTGACAAAGATTTATAAATGATGTAAATATATATACTGTATATAGTTTATTGTTTATTGCTAGTTTGTGATACCAAATGCATTAAAGAGGCCCTGTTATGCTTTTGGGGATTTTATATTTCCTTTATTGTGTAATATAGCTTTTTGTGCAGATCTGCAATGTTACTAAGCACAAAGTACACGCAAAAGGGAGTTATACTCCCTAAATTCAGACAGTTTATTAAATGCCCGACCAGAGAGGAGAACATTCTGGATCACTGTTACACCAGCCACAGTCAGGAATGCTTATCATGCCATCCCCCATGCTGCACTGGGAAATTCTGACCACGTCATGGTCCACCTGATTCCTGCGTACAGGCAGAAACTAAAGCTCTGCAAACCTGTAGTGAGGACATCAAGGAAGTGGACCAGTGAGGCTGTGGAGGATCTCCAGACATGTTTTGACACCACTGACTGGGATGTGTTCAGGACTGCCACAAACTGTCTAGATGAGTACACAGAGGCTGTGACGTCATATGTCAGCTTCTGCGAGGACTGCTGTATTCCATCACGCACCAGGGTGAGTTACAACAATGACAAACCCTGGTTTACAGCCAAACTCAGAAGGTTAAGGTTTGATAAGGAAGAGGCCTTCAGGAGTAGGGACAAAGACAGATTTAAAGAGGCGAAGTACAAGTTTAGCAAGGCGGTGAAAGAGGCTAAACGACGGTACTCTGAGAAGCTCCAACACCAGCTCTCAGCCAACGACTCTGCATCTGTCTGGAAAGGGCTTAGGCAAATCACTAACTACAAGCCTAAATCCCCCCAGGCCATCAACGACTGACGCCTAGCCAACGACCTGAATGAGTTCTACTGCCGCTTTGAAAGACAAAGGGACAGTCCTGAAACCATCCCCCATGACACCTCCCAACAGCTCCAGCCACAGTGCATCACCTCCACCTCCCCCACCTCAGCAGGGGCCGGGGCACCCCCACCAATGCCCACCTTAAAGGTACCCCCCACCCACCCCAGTGACGACTCTTTCCATCCATGAGAGGGACGTCAACAAACTCTTCAGGAGACAGAACCCCCGGAAAGCTGCTGGACCGGATGCTGTCTCCCCATCCAGCTTGAAACACTGCGCTGATCAGCTGTCTCCAGTGTTCACAGACATTTTCAACACCTCACTGGAGACATGTCACGTGCCAGCCTGCTTCAAGTCTTCAACTATCATCCCTGTTCCCAAGAAGTCAAGGACCACAGGACTTAACGACTTCAGACCCGTCGCCCTGACCTCTGTGGTGATGAAGTCCTTTGAGCGCCTTGTGCTTTCTCACCTCAAAGTCATCACCGACCCCCTCCTGGACCCCCTACAGTTTGCATACAGAGCCAACAGGTCTGTAGACGATGCAGTCAACTTGGCCCTCCACTACATCCTCCAGCACCTGGACTCCGCAGGAACCTACGCCAGGATTCTGTTTGTTGATTTCAGCTCTGCCTTTAACACCATCATCCCGGCTCTGCTCCAGGAGAAGCTCTTCCAGCTAAGTGTGCCTGACTCCACCTGCAGGTGGATCACTGACTTCCTGTCTGACAGGAAGCATCACGTGAGGCTGGGGAAACACGTCTCCGACTCACAGTCCATTAGCACTGGATCCCCCCAGGGCTGCGTTCTTTCTCCTCTGCTCTTCTCCCTGTACACTAACAGTAGCACCTCCAGTCACTAGTCCGTCAAGCTTCTGAAGTTTGCGGACGACACCTCCCTCATTGGACTCATCTCTGATGGTGACGAGTCTGCTTACAGGTGGGAGGTCGACCACATGGTGACCTGGTGCAACAAAAACAACCTAGAGCTCAACGCTCTAAAGACAGTGGAGATGGTTGTGGACTTCAGGAAGAACTCAGCCTCACCTGCACCTGCCCCCATCACCCTCTGCGACTCCACAATTGACACTGTGGAGTCTTTCCGCTTCCTGGGAACTATCATCTCCCAGGACCTCAAGTGGGAGCTGAACATCAGCTCCCTCATCAAGAAAGCACAACAGAGGATGTACTTCCTGCGGCAGCTGAAGAAATTCAACCTGCCAAAGTCAATGATGGTGCACTTCTACACAGCCATCATCGAGTCCATCCTCACTTCCTCCATCACTATCTGGTACGCTGCTACTACTGCCAAGGACAAGGGAAGACTGCAGCGTGTCATCCGGTCTGCAGAGAAGGTGATTGGCAGCAATCTGCCGCCGCTACAGAACCTGTACAACTCCAGGACACTGAAGCGTGCTGGAAAGATTGTGGATGATCTCTCCCACCCTGGCCACAATCTCTTTGAATCACTCCCCTCTGGAAGAAGGCTGAGGTCCATCAGGACAAAAACCTCACGCCACAAGAACAGTTTCTTCCCAACCGCCACTTGCCTTATCAACAATGACCGGTACCCACCCTGACACTCTCCACACTCCACCTCTGGCTCTACATTTCACTGCACTACTCTGCTCGCTTTTATTTTATAATTTTAATTGATACTGCGTGGACATATTTATATTTATATTTATATTGCTTTATTTTTATTCTTGTTCATATATTTAGAGACTGTGTGAACGCAACTACAACACCACAACAAATTCCTTGTATGCGTAAAAAACGTACTTGGCAATAAAGCTTTTTTCTGATTCTGATTTCTGATTTCTGATTCTGATTTTCTACTCCCCCACAGAAAACACTGCTCAAGAACTACAAGAAATTACCAGATTGTAGTCCAGCCATTTCTCGTAAAGTACATACATCACTATGTAATACATTTGCATAATGCCCACCGAAGGGCTACTTTGGCCCGCCCTCAAACAAACATTTAAAAAATGTTATAGCCGAGGCCAAGATTATTTGGGTTAGTGTTGTCGCTGTAATGATGTGCTGGCACTGAAAATGACAAAGACGATGAGGTGAAGATGAAGAACCCAAGTGCATTTTATTTAAATAAATTATGTGAAGTCCAAAACCCTAAATATAGACATGAACTAAACATAACATAAACATGAACAATGAACATGAACATGAACATGAACATAAACTTGACTTAAACTAGACTTAGAAAACAAGGTACATTAACAATACTTGACAAGAAACAACGGCAAACATGAGGGCTTAAATACACAGACATTGGGTAAAACAATAACAAGAAAACCAATAAACAGACAGAAATATAAACAAGATAACAAGACTAATAACCTTAAACCAATGACAAACTAGAACTGATAAGACAATAAACCCATGAAAACAAGACACATGAACATGGAAGGAAACATAAAATCACATGACAAGGGAACCACATAACATGAAACAGGAACTAGAATTCCAAAATAAAAGACATGAAAACAAAATATGAACAAAAACACATGTAGACATGACATATTCCCATCTCTAGGGGCAGCTCCAGATGCCCCAAAACAAAAACACATGTAGACATGACAGTTACCATTTCGAGAAGATGATGTTTTCTTCACTGCTAAAGCAAAATCTCATTGTTTGGACTTCCAAAGGAAGATGAATTGAAGAATCAGTGGTTACAGAGGTTTTATTTGAATTATTTAGCAATAAATCCCACAACCGATACCGGATATCCAAGATGGTTCTCCTGAAAGATGGTGCAGTGTGCCCTTTATTGGGACAATCTGGTGCTTCCGGATCACAACCTTTAAGTATGCTTGATTATTTGTGGATTTATCTGCTACCAAGAGTTCAGAAGCAGAGTTTTGTGTTGTGCCTATGAAGTACACCCAGTGCAAAGTTGTAGGCCTCTGCTAACCTGCTAGCTAGTGTTATTGTGTTAAAATAGTTTTGTTAATCAGCTGTGGGCCCACTTTTACCTACAATTGTGTAGAATTATGCTGATTGTTTGTCATTCTTACTATCATGAATAGTGATGAATTAGTGTGGAGATGAATTCATTTTTACAAATGGTCATTTTAAGTCTGCAATCCACAGTAGTGCTCGGCTAACTTGCAATGTAACATTATTGTTTTGGTAAGGGTTTACTATTTAGCTGTTGGCCAGGTTTCTACCTAAAACTGTGTAACAAAATGGTTAATCTCAAGAGTCTTATATAATTATAAGCTGTAATGTTATGGCCACTATCGGTAGTCCACGGCTTACTTGCTCACTAAATACCTAATACCACCGGTAATGTCCAACCAGGAGTAAGCCGCTGTTCATATCTCGGGCAAAAAACGTTCAGCAACACCCATTCCAGCAAAAGATGACAAACTTAGATACACTATGTGTCTTACATGAAGCTTTGTTAGGTTCACAATAATCAACAGTGTACTTGAAAGAAAACTACAAAATTAAAACTTACCACTGTGAAATGTCCTGCTCAAGTCGTGCTTGTGAATGTGGTTCGGGTCGATCATTATCGGATCAGACTCAAACTGGTACAGCAAAAACCAACACATTGTTACCGTAGTTACAATAGTGTTTACAGCTGTTAACCCTCTGGGGTCGGCGCGTCCCACAGGCGCATCCGGCTGGATTTTTCCGTCATTACAGCGGAAACAACTTAAAATACTCCATAATTTTTGGGTATACAGATAAGTGTAAGACATCATTAGAGACTATAAAGGGTGTACTTTTATTTGTGTACACTCACAATAACAACAAAACCTTGTGCTTTGTAAAATAAAGAAAATAAAAAGGGTGAGTGTAAAGGGATCAATGGAAAGGAGGAGGCGAGAACCGGCTTTTCAACATAAATAATATTTTATATAGTAGGATCACGACCCGGCCCCGTCCTCCGCCCTGCCACAGTGAGCTATCAGACGTCTCTGTCACTATGAGCATATTTCTGAAACATGTCACAAATATGAACTGAAACTCTGCAAATACTTATCACACAAACATGAAACAGATGTCTAAAGAAAGCTTAACATTTCTACTTTTAAATAAAACAATTAAAATAAAAAATAAAAATTCTCCTGCAATGTAATTTGTATGAAACAAAGCGCTGTACAGTTTTCCTGGCTCAGCTAATTATAGCTAATGAGGTCACACCAACCAGCAGAGCGCGCTATTCATACGCTAATGTGCTGAAGCAATCAATGCAAATGGTAAACGCCCACAACAGTGAGGTTTGATGTAAACACAATTCTTTCACTTTTCTGCAAGTTTATAATGATACACAGGCAAGGAACTTTTGCATTTTGAAGAGAGATTTGATCCAGCCGAGGATACGTCATTTCATTTTCATTAGTTGACATGCTATTTTATATAAACATGTACATATTTTACTAGTGGGACTGTTTTCAGACTTGCCAGCCAGGATTCAGAGTATTGAAATTTGAAATATGACTCCTAATAAGCAAGTTTTAGTTACATTTAAATGATGTTTCGGCTAAAGCAGGTATTTAAAATGTATGCTGTATGATAAATGTATGATATGTAATATGGTATAAAATTATATGAATGTTTAATCTAATGTTTATGCTGCCTCATTATCATCAATGCTTGTGCTTGCAAATATCTGTTCAGGTGTAAATGAGTAAAATGCACTTTAAATATGCCCATATTAGAAAATCAGCGTATTCTAATTATTTCTGAAGGATCATGTGACACAGAAGACTGCAGTATATGCTGAAATGCTGAAAATTCAGCTTTGATCACAAATTGCATTTTACAATATATTCACATAGAAAACTGTTCTTTTAAATTGTAAAAAGAGTTCACACAATATTTTTACTGTATTTTGGATCAAATAAATGCATTCTTGGTGAGCAGAAGAGACTTCTTCTAAAACTTTTATATGGTAGTGTAGGTATAAAATTAAGTAAAGTCTTTATGTAAAGAAAATGTATAGTCAGATTACTTCTTTTAACTTAAAACACACATTCACATTCATTCTCTTTCTGTCACATTCCTCATTGATAGGCCCAGGAAAGGGGTCTTTGACTCCTCAGGTGTGAATCACCTCAATATTCATGATAATTCACGCCTCCTCGCATATGACCTTTCTAACACTAAAATTGTCTTACAAAAGTTAAATAAGTATATTGTTTTGTATGAATGAGTGATCAGGATAGTTTTCACATCATTTTGTAGCGAAAACTCTAAGCTACAAGATTCAGTTCTCAAAATTCTTGTAGACAAATGTTTAGTATGTGTTATATGGCCTTATTTCAATGACTTAAAATGTTAGTTTTTTCAAAAACCACGCATAAATGTTATTTTCTCAAAAATACAAACCTGTACATACATGTTGCTCACATATTATTGTAGCCCAGTTTGTGCTGAATACAGTGTTATCAGACTTTATCCATTAATGTTTTTAAGCAACTGAAAAAAGCACAAATGTCAAGGCATGTTAAAACTTCTCCAGGGCCCAAAACACCCTCAGACCCAGAGGGTTAAGTAGCCTGAAACTGAGTAATGGTTTACGACACACTCTAGGCAGTTGACCAGTCTCAGCAGACTAGTCCAACTGACCACTCAGAGCAGACTGGGCTTTTCGGAAAAGTTTTTTTTAAAGAGACAGGAGGTAAATCAGAGCATTTGAGTCAGAGGATAAACATAGGTTTAGCTGAAATGTACAGTAGTTAAAAAAATTATATGTTTTTTGAACATTAACACATGTAAATCTATTCTAATAGACTCCCAAAATAAAAACATGAACCTGTAAATTAGCATACAATGGGCTCTTTAACTAATGTTAATGAATGAATCCTTATTGTAAAGTGTTGGCCATAATGTTGTATGGTAACATTTCACATTTGCATTCCCTTTGTTAAGGGTTTATAAAGGGGTTCAAGAATGACAAATTAGTCAGTCATTTATAAATGAATTATAAATCACTGATATGCAGTTTTGACAACATGAATAAAAAGGGGAACTTGCCAAATAGTGAACATTTTAACTTGCATGTTATAAATGCTTAATTTATTTTCTTAAATTGTAAGTAATTAAGCATATATAATATATAAGGAAACAATTACTCACTATTTGGCAGTTATTGCATGAAAGTCACCCTTTTAATTATCAACTTATCATTATTGACATATTAGTCATTATTGAACCACTTTATATGTCTTTAAAGGGATTTTTCTTTCATCATTTACTCACCCTCATGATATCCCAGATGTTTATGACTTTCTTGCTTCTGCAGAACACAAATTAATATTTTAGAAGAATATCTCAGGTCTGTTGGTCCATACAATGCAAATGAATGGGTACAAAATGTTGAAGCTCAAAAATGCACATAAAGGCAGAATTAAAGTAATCCATAAGACTCCAGTGGTTTAATCTGTATCTTCAGAAGCGATATCAGAGGTGTGAGTGAAAAACAGATCAATATTTAAGTCTTTTTTAATTTATTTTTTATTTTAGATGGCCTCCCTGCCCAGTAGGTGGTGATATAAGAAATAAATAAAGTGAATCGCCAAAAAACAAAAGGAGAATGTAAACAATGTAAAATTGAAAGTGGAGATTTATAGTTAAAAAGGACTTATTGATCTGTTCCTCACCCACACTTTATGCAGGCTTTATGTGCTATTGGAGCTTCAAAATTTTGTCACCATTTACTTGCATTGTGATGATTAGCAGAGCTGATATATTCTTCTTAAAATCTTTGTGTTTGGCAGAAGAAATAAAGTCATACACATCTTGGATGGCATGGGGGTGAGTAAATAATGAGAACATTTTCATTTTTGCGTGAACCATCCTTTTAAGAAAGGGAACATAAATGTAAACTGTTACCCATTTAATTTATAAAGTATAAAGTCAGGATTTTTACAAGATCGTATTTCAAAATGCAGCACTTTGATAGCAAGTAAAAAAAAAAAGATCTGGAGTATCACTATGTTCTGCTTGGTTTAACATGCTATCAATATGTAACTCAATAACAGTCTTGGAATGTTGCTCTTGACTGCATGACAAAACAATGGAAAATGGAAAAAAACATTTTGTGATACTGTCACCTAAAATCCAGCCACACCAGGGACAATTAGCTAAAGACAGTATGGCTTTCCACTAGAAGGATATTGACCTGTTTCATTAGTATTTAAAATTATTCAATGTGAAAATGTGAATATTTAGCTATACATTCAATATTGTAAAGATACATATCCATTGATGAGGGATAGAACTCATGTCAGCATACAATTAATAAGATAAGGTAATAAGGACCCACAACTCCCTGATTTAAAGATTATGGCATAATATGAACAATAATTCAGAAAGCATTCTTTTGAATTGAAGACAATGATGAGTGGTCTGATTGCTCAAGGCTTGAGCCTCATTGGAGAGCCTCGATTAGCTATGCGACATTATAATGAAATTGCCTGTAAAATAGCCAGAATCACTAAATATTAGAGTGCTATCCTCAATTAAAGGTGCAGTCATTTGTATCCTTGTCTCTTTAGCAGTGAAGCAAAAGTCCTTTATGGCCTTTTGAATTTTCAACATATCAGTTGCTGACGCCCTGACTCTACTGTATTTATTTTATAATCACAGATGCCCAGGTATAGCAGTCAACCATTGAGAAAATATTTAACGTCTTACATTGCTTTACTGCTGACAAACAAGTGTTTTGCAGTGCCATCAAAACCCATTTTCAGGAAAGTAAAATCCAAATTTGTTCTGTTCCCACTGGCTTAGGTTGTGTTGTGTGACAGCATTACTTAAAACATTTGTTCGCTGGACACAACTGTGCCTGGACAAGATGCAATGTTTATTCATGCAGTCATACGTATCTGGCCTTTCACCTGTGTGTATCTGGTGAATATGGAAATGTGCTCACCCTCTGTGCACCCCTGCTGCCACATGCACACGCACGCACGCACACAGACACACTCACGCACACACACACACACACATACACAGTGGACAGTTTAAAAAAGGATTGCAAAACCTGCCCACACACAGGCACTTATACTCTTTTATAGATTACAATCTTCTATGCACATTTTGGTCACCATCAGTGATTAGTTAAAACAAAATTGCTAGGTTTATATTCTATTTCCCTTTTTTTTTTTAATTACCCAGCACCACTGAGACACAAGGTTAATCAATCAATCAATCAATAAATCTATCTATCTATCTATCTATCTATCTATCTATCTATCTATCTATCTATCTATCTATCTATCTATCTATCTATACTGTATACATATAGGTTAGGAGGACCTCTGGTGGTTATTTTGAGGTATTGCAGTAGAGGATGTTGCAAACCCAGAAACCCAGGATGCAATGAAATTGTGTATGACCAGTAGAAGTCTTGACCAAAGAGTTCTGTGTGTATTCCACTCACAGAAGGAATCGACTCCAGTCGTGTTGATTGTCTTGACAGTAGGAGTGCAAAAATGTCCAATCTCCTGATTGAGACGTTCCATCTGTCCATTCGACTAAGGAAGATACCCAGAGGGGAGACTAATGTTTAAATGTAATTGTTGACAGAAGGCTCTCCACATGCAGGAGGTACTACAATCTGAGACTATGTCCTAAGATAAGCCAAAGAAGCAGAAAAGATAGTGAAAAATGGTCTCAGTTTCTAAGGCTGTAGGGAGTTTTTTAAGAGGGACTAGGCAACATGCTTTGGAGAATCTGTCAATTATTACAAGAATAGAGGTGTTACCAAGGGAAATGGGTAAATCTGTAATGAAATCCAGAGTAAGATGAGACCAGGGGCGTCGAGTAATGGGAAGAGATTGTAATAGACCAGCAGGTGCTTGTTTGGAAGATTTAGACATGGTGCAGATGTCACAATCCTTTACATACAAGGTTTCATCAGCAGGGAAAATGGGCAACCAGAATTTATTTTGAACCAATCTGATAGTCTTTAGATCCAGGTCTGTAAGTGATAGTGAAATCAAATTGCACATGGGTATAACTTGGGTGGTGTTCCATGACATTGTGACAACACAGCATCTATTCCACACTTAGATGCATCTACTTTGACCACAAATGGCAACATGATCTGGATAACGGCTGATGGGAGTACTTGTGAAATGAGATTTTAATTCTTCATATGCTCTATCAGCATTGTCACTCCATGACAGTATTACAGTAGTTTGTTGTATGGTGAACAGCTCCACTGCCAAGTGGTCATCCATCTAGTGCTGAAATGTGGAGGGGAGGAGTACAAGGAACAGTGGGTCAATTCAATGACTTTACTAAGTCTAAATCCATAAAATTGCAAGCAAAACTAGAGTCTATTAATGCCAGAACATTGCTCTTGTTGTCATTGCAAATAACAGTGGTGGGAGTGAGTAGTTGGTTTTTAACATAGTCAATGGAAGATCTCGCACTTTCCGCAGTGGTTATCAGGCCGAGTAGGGCAGTTGGATAATAAAGGACTGTTCTGGGCACAGTATAGACACAGCCCAAGGAGTCGGCAACAAACCCTCTCCTCAGGTGTTTCCGATTTGCATGGATTCAACCTGAGTATTGTCGGAGGTGGATGCAGAGGAAGAGGACTGTTCATAGGTAGGTTTACAGGCTCAGAGAAGGTCATTCAGTTTGATGGAGAAGTTGATTTACTGGTCCAGATTTAATCCCTCATCCCGAGACGATAGTTCAGCTGGTAGGCACAAAAGTAGGCACTAAAGTCTTTAAAGGCTCCTCCCAACCAGTCTGAACCACCAATGTACGAAAAGACAATGCACAGTCTGCAGCAGTTCTCCAACCCTGTTTAAAGTCAAGAACTTCTCCTGCCTTCTTACCACCGGCCGGGTGTTGAAGCCTTCAAGGGAGTGGTGAATTTCATTATCTCTCTCCCAGATGGAAGTTGCCCAGTCTAGTGCTCTGCCAGTGAGAAGTGAGGTAATAAATGCTTCTTGACTCTCCTCATGGGGTATACGTGTGTTTTTTTGGCCAAGGTTGACCACACTCCTCTTTGAGTGTGGTCAACTTACAAAGTTGTTGATGATGTTCATGAAAAAGGTTTGTGAAGGTTTGTGAAGCAAGTTCAGTATGTACATGATGAAGCTCCACTGGATCCTGATTTGGTGAAGTCTTCTGTAATGAGTGGGCAGACTCAGAAGTGTTAGAATCCATGTGCAGATTTTTATTAACAACAAGATCAAGAAATAAACCCACAATCAAAGATCAAGGGGGTGTCTATACATACACACACACAGTTGAAGTCAGAAGTTTACATTGACACCAGCATCCCATGCTGGGGGACCAGCACCAAAAACACAAAATACCATTGCCTGAAATCCAGCCACACCAAGGGCAGTAAGCTAATGACAGTATGGCTTTCCACTAACTATCAGTTCCATCAGTTGTATTTTGTCAATATCTGCAACAGCACAAATAATATAATAGATTATGTTTATGTCTATGTCTATGAATATAGTTTTTAGAAGTTAAAGAGATGTTATTATTATTTTTTTATATTATTATTATGAAATAAAAATATTGGAATACCATTCAATACAGGTTGGCTGACATTGTGTTGTCTTTGGAGGGAGGTGTTTTGGATTTGGATTCAGTGTTGCCTAAATGGCTGAAATCACTTAAAGCAGCTTTAAAGTCAATATTAAACTACATTTGCAAATAATTTGCTTTCTTAATATGAAATATTTCAAAATGAAACAGGATATTCCAAAAAAAAAAAAATCCATCAGAAAATGAATGGATTGTGAAAAGAGGTCTCTATATGACAGGGCTTATTTTTAATGATTTCTTTCTTATTATTATTATTCTTATTTATTCTTATTTTAATTATTTTAATATTGAGCACTAATTAAATGTTTAAAATGAGACCATGAATGTTTATTAAGAATGAACAGAGTACCAATTATGATACCAAGTTGACTTTCAAGAGACTTGAGAGGGGTTAAGGGTTGTGAAGAGAGAGAGACCAAAAGAGAAGGTGCAGATCTGAGAGCAATAATTTCCCATGACAGTCCACAGTGCATTGGCTGTCTCTGCCTCCACAGTTCAGGATATTCAAGGTCATGAGAAACGAGATGGGCTTTTCTGTATGTGGGCGTGAGTGTGTTTGTGTATGTGTTCATATATTTCTGTGTCATAGCATGTTAATGCCTCAGACATCATCAATTTCCTTCCCAGACACAACCTGATCCAGGCAAACTGATGAAATCAAATCAAATTATCTCTGCCCAAAACGATCAAGTGCGTTAAATTCCAAGTGCTTAATCAGCCACTCCCTAGAGCACTGGACAGGAAGTCTTTGAACCAGCGCATTCACATAATCACATGAGGCAACAGGGAGTCTAAAAAAAAATCTCAAAAAAATTGAACAATGAGTGCTAATGTTTTCCATAAAACAAGAAAGCAAGCTCATGAGGATATTTTATTTATTTAATATTCAGCAGCTCCAGACAGAGTAAGCTCAGTTTCTGAATGTGAAGTTAAGAGGATTACAGGTTGTTTGGTGAAGCTCGAGGCTGGTGAGGGAAGATAAAGCATGAGAAGGGTAGACAGGTGTAGCTGTTGCCTTTTGGCTAACAACTCTGAAATCTGTTCATCCTTGGAGACGAGCACAAAATGTCACTATACACCGAAGGTTTTGTGTTTAAAATTTGTATGGCTGTAGGTCTTATTTCGCCATGCAATCATTTTACTAGAAAAGGTAAATGTTCTATCAATAGTTTTATGTTAAAAATAACCTATAATAGACAGACAGATATGAGGACCAAATAGTCACTCTATTGCACTATGACATTAGGCAATATGGAAGAGACCTTTTTGTACAGTATCATTGCTATTTTAAATGCATGGTGCATTTACTTAACTATATGATGTTTTTTTTTTTTTTTATGCACCATTAACATTATGTTTTTTGCATGTTGAGATATTCTTTTTTTTTAGAAGTGTAATATTATGGCATCAATCATATGGGTAAATGTATACCATTCTGCATATCTTGCTGCTCTGTCCATTTAACTGTCCATTAATTCACCCATCTGTCCATCCATCCACCAATGTTCCAAATATACCATTCAAGAATCAATCCATCCAAAAATCCTGATCAATCAACCACTCAAATAAGTCATCCAAAAAATATTCCAATCAACCTCTGAATTAATCCATCCAATAATATTTTGATCAATCAAACACTCAAATAATCTATTCATCAATATCCCAATCTACCAGGCAATCAACCACTTAAATAATTGTTCCATCCATCCAAAGATCTTGCAAACATTAACAATTCAAAGAACTCAAAGAATCGTTCCATCCATCCATCAATTCATTAACTCTTTCCCCGCCAGCGTTTTTTAAAAAAAGTTGCCAGCCACCGCCAGGGTTTTGGACGATTTTCGCTAAAATTTAATGGCCCGCAGAATATTTTCTTCCATGAATATATGAAGATGCTATATATCAAAATAAAGATCTGGGCCTCTGCTTTTAGGCAAAAAAAAAAAAACGATTTTATTTTATCTTCATTTGTTCTTTTTTTATTGCGACTTGAACAGAGGTAGGTTTTGTCAAAAAACAAAATTTCAGACAAAAAGCTGAGAAAAAGGCATGTTTATGTCTGATATTTTGAGCTTCTCATACTCCACTTCTTCATGTTTGAGACGATCACAGTCTGTTTCTTTGATCAAAGAGTTGCGTACTCTTTCAAAACATGCGCAGGGGTCTTCCTTACCGTATAACACCTAAAACACAGAAACACGGAAAATTCCGTGTTTGGCGGGGAAGCGTTTTTTCATAAAACACGGAAAATTCTGTGTTTGGCGGGGAAAGAGTTAATTATCTATCCAATAATATTTTTGATCAATCAAACTCTCAAAGAATCAATCCATCCTTCCATATCACAATCTACCAGGCAAAGCAACCATCCATCCATCTTCCAATTCATCAGTCACTCAAAGAACTTGTCCATCGATCCACGGTTCAATCTACCACTCACTGTTTCATCCATCCATCATCCATCTTCCAATAAAACTACCACTCAAATAATTGGTCCATCCAATCATCTGTCCATCCATCCATCTTCCAATTAATCTACCACTCAAATAATTGTTCCATCCATCCATCTATCTTCCAATCAATCTACCACTCAAATAATTGTTCCATCCTTCCATCTGTCCATCCATCCATCTTTCAATCAATCTACCACTCAAATAATTGTTCCATCCATCCATCCATCCATCCATCCATCCATCCATCCATCCACCCATCCAGCTTCCAATCAATCTACCACTCAAATAATTGTTCCATCCTTCCATCTGTCCATCCATCCATCTTTCAATCGATCTACCACTCAAATAATTGTTCCATCCATCCATCCATCCATCCATCAGTCCATCCATCCATCCATCCATCCATCCATCCATCCACCCATCCTTCCAATAATCTTCTTATCAATCATACACTCAAAGAATCCATCCATCCATATCCCAATTGACCAGGCAAAGCAACTATCAATCCATCTTCCAATCCATCAGTCACTCATAGAATTTGTCCATTGATCCATTGTCCAATAAACCACTAATTGTTCCATCCATCCATCCATCCATCCATCCATCCATACATACATATCCCAATCTACCAGGAAAAGCAACCATCCATCCATCTTCCAATCAATCAATCACTCAAAGAATATTTCCATTGATCCATTGTCCAATAGACCACTAATTGTTCTATCCATCCATCCATCCATCCATCTTCTAATCAATCTACCACTCAAATAATTATTCCATCCATCCATCTTCCATTTAATCTACCACTCAAAGAATGGTCCCATCCATCCATCTGTCCATCCATCCAACCAAAATTCTTCCAATCAACCACTTAAATTGTTGTTCCATCCATCCATTTATCCTCACATTTTCTACTCATGACGAGTTATGTACAGGCATCCAAAACTGTGTGAAAGACTTCTATAAACTGTGGCTTCATAATCACCCACAGTCACCTAGAGGATCCAGATTAGCCAAGACACAAATCACCAATCTTCAGATGGGTCCAACTGAACAAAGTCAACAGAAAAGAGCTCTAAGACCAGAAAAGGTGGGAGCTTGAGACAGTCTGAAACAGTTTGACACAGTCTGACACAGTGTACAACGGTCTCACAGTTTTTACAACACACCTTGAACACACCCAAACACTATAGGGAAATATCAAACTGTTTTCCTCATAGATAAAGCACCCAACAGTACTTTAAGGTACTCAAACCCTAGCTATCCTTCACTAAGTCCATACAAGGTCACACTAACCACTCAACACTGGTTATGTAACTTACACTTTATGATAGGACTCACTCATTAGGCAAAATGTTAAAGCTAATCCAATTAGCTTTAACATTTTGCCAGTGCCGTGTTGGTCCTGTTGTACCTGGCACCTGTATTCCTGTCATTAGTCATGACAGAAGGAGAATGAAATGTCGGCCTTGGATGGATTCTGCTTGAAATATGCTGTGATTAGCTTCAGCAGCTCTGGTGAGTTTTCTGCAGGTGGCTCATCTGGTTTGTGTGCAGGCACAGTTCTGTGTCTGTCTGCACAGTGTTGAGATGACTTTCATTGTTGGTTGCCTTAAAATGTCCATCTGGGTTCCCATGTCATCCTTTCTTTTGGACTGCTTGAGGGACGTGGACTGTTCCACAGTTTCTCCCAGTGGTTGGACGTGAATATGGGTCTGGCACTAATGTGGGGGTCACACTCTTGAACGCCATGTGGTTTACTCCGCTCTATGCTGAAGATCCTGGCTTTGCTATGATGCCACATATCTTCTGATGCCAGCCCTTGGTTTTGAGAGATGAGGCTTGAGACTGACGATGCCATGTGGGCCTTTCTCAAGGCCATTCTTTGTTTAACATAAGCCTTGTGTACTAAGTCACGCAGTTGTTGAGTTGACATCGAGCGAGGACAGGCTGTGACTCCTAGATGATAGCTCACTGTGGGATGCAGATTTCGGAGGAAGATGATTTTGAAGTTGAATTCTTCCATCTCAGGTACGTTCCGAGACTGGAAGTAGTCTTGCCATAGCCTGCAGTAGTCAGCTTGAATGGTCTCTTCTTTCCCTGTTTGGTGTTCAGGGCGGTAAACAGTTCTTGCCCAGACTCTGGGTCTGAAAATTCTTTAATCAGGGCCTCTCTCAGAAGTTGGTAGTTAGACTTTGTGTGGTTTGCCTGTCTGTCAAGAAAACTTTGTACCTCAAGGCTGGATGTTATTATAGTGGGCATAAAGTGTCTCTGTTAGTCATCTGAGGCCTCATATTCAGGTAGAAATCTATGTCATGCATGTAAGCATGATTCTTGTGACCCTCAGCAGGATATGGTGTGAACTTTTCAATGTTCCTTGCCAGCTTGTCGAGAACTTTAAAATCCATTCCATGTGCTGCTTCAGGGTTTGTTGAGATGCTTACCATTTCACTGTGGTTGTAGAGGGGTTCTTGGAAGAGGGCCACTGAGGTTTTGTGCTGTGGGTCTCATCTCTCATCTTGTGGAAGCTTTTAGTTGTAGGATGCTGCTTTGTCAAACAGGGGTACTGCTGTGGGATGCCCGTCTATCTTAAACTGTCGCCAAAACTCTTAAGAGTGTTTCATTTCATCTCTGACCATGTCAAGCTCATCTTTGGTAAGGTCAAGTTGCTGGGTCAGGGTTTCAATTTCAGTTCTGGACATTTCCAGATGACCTTCCAAGGCCTTGTTTCAAGAGTTCATCTTTTTCAAATCAAACATGGCCTTTTCCAGTTGCTTTTCGGTGTGCTGGAGTTTCTTTTCCAGGTCCTCTTGAGTGGCTTTAGCCTGCTGCTCTCTGTGATTGGCAACTGTCAGGGCTTCCTGGGGCCATACGATGTCTCTCGTTGACACTTGTTCAAGTTGTTTGGACACTTTGCATCATTCTAGGGCTTCAGCTTCTAGCTGGTCTATGTGGCACATGGCATGCTTTAGCACTTTTTGGGTCTTTGTGGACTGCAGCTTTTGGTTGTTTACTTCCTGTGTCAGATGAGTGGTGTTCTTGTCGCTCTGTTTCATCTGAACTTGTTAGTATAGCTTAGCTGTGCTATGCTATTAGCTTAGCTATACTGCATTAGCTTAGCTGTGCTATGTTGACAATTTGGCATCAGCAGGTTGCGCATGCATTAGCTTAGCTGTGCTATGTTGACAATTTGGCATTAGCAGGTTGCGCATGTGCGGTTAGTTGCCCCGGAAGAGTCTCTTTAGGACTTCCCGTGAACTTTCGTTATCATTGCAACCAACACCAGTTATCTATGATTTTCTCTAGCACTAATGAAAACACAGTTCCAGCGATTCACATGAACATCAGCACATTCCACAATGCACAAATTTTAGCTCAACTTGCCGCTTGTGAACTCAATGCATTCAAAGTGAATCTTAATGCACCAATAAAGTAACACGCTTAGCAGTTTGCAGCGTGGTATTATCACTCTAGTTCTTTTAAAGAGCATTTCTTCAGCAATGCAAGTTACAGACAACTCACATAATTGTTTTACGGAATGGCGCTTATACTTTCAACTCATTTGGAGCGAGATTAGTCTATATTTAAGCGACAGTTTGATCAGAGCAGATTTTGTGTCAGTTTCTGGATATGCAACAGGGTTGTCCATTGAAGTTAAAGAGATTTACGGCAAATCTCTAGAGTGATCAAACATTTACACTTTCATTCAAAATTACACTTGGACAATGATGCATATTACACAAGTTTAAATTCTAAATTTAAATTTAGAATTTGAATTCCAGGACTAAAAGGTTGGGTTTTCCTAGATCCAAGTCATATTGCTGCAATTCTTCTGCTTATAATATCCTACACATCCCTCCATATATCAAAAAATATTTTAATCCATAAACAACTCAAAAAATTGTTACATCCATCCAACCAAAAATATTACAATCAATCAACCACTTAAATAATTGTTACATCCATCCATCCATCCATCCATCCATCCAAATATCTTCCAATCATTAACAACCCAACGAATCTTTCTATCCATTCATCCATCCATCCATCCAACTAAAAAATCGTATAAATTAACAGCTCAAAGAATCCTTCCATCCATCCATCCATCCATCCATCCATCCATCCAGCCACTCATTGTTCCATCCTTCCCTCCATCCATCCAAAAATATTCCAGTTCTCCATCCAAAAGATTCAACCACGAATCTTATCTTATTGATGATAAATCATGTCTCCTTAAGCACATTATAAATTGTGTCTCCCTTAAGTAAACTATGTATGTTAAACCTTTGTGTCCATGCTTTATTCCCCTGTCTATGTGTGTAATTTCTCTTAGCAAGGTGATCTGGCTCACTCCACTTTTAATACCAATGAGAAGAGAATATGTGGCATCTTATCCCCTGGAAGTGAGACAATTGCTATACAGAAGGGATGAAAGCTGGGGTCTTGGACCGCTGTGTCCTTTGTAAGAAGAAAAATCACTCATGAGCAGTGACTTGAGAATTTCCCTGCAGTACAGAGCAGGTTTCTCTGTCAAAGCCAGACACTGAGTTATTAATAACGATTTGTATTACATGCACATGTGCTTTTTTTATAGCCGAGTTTCTAATTTTACTTTTTTGTTTTGGATTTTAGAACATGTTTTTCATATTCTGTAATCACAACCAGAATTCTAAACGATATCAACATGTAGAGATAGGTACTGTTCATGGTCCATGAACACCAAATATTTCAAGTTCTTCATGTTCATGTGGGAAATGAATTCTTGCTAAATTATTTTGTGTGATGTTGTCGGTTTTGAATGAGCATTACTGTCAATTGTGTAGTTTGTCTTTTTTTTTTTTTTTTTATACTGTTTTACCATAGTTCACCGTAGGGTGAACTAAATGTAGAAAAGTGTTTTTGGGTGTTTTTTTTTTTTGTAGTACTTTCTCCTTATTTTATAACATAATAATGTTATATTTTTATTGTGTATTTTTATTTAGACCCTAGGTAGCTAATGGGGAACTAAATAAATGATAAATAATCAAAAACAATCCGCAAATATGACAAGTGATTTTTCAGTATACTTTTCAATATTTTCAGATTTATACACACACACACACACACACACACACACACACACACACACACACACACGCACACACACAATATATGTAGTACTGCACCCCTTCCCATCTTGAATCTAGCACAATAAATTCTGTGTAAAAACACAGAGCTGGTCTCTTTTGATATGGACCACTAGCTTTTTGTATTTGTTCAAAGATGTCAACAAAACCAGGACATCTAGACATTCCAGCATGCCATTCAAATTGCCTTAAATCTTTAACACTGTTCTTATACACATTGTTCATTTGATTGAACTGCCACGTATTCTGCCTATAGGACAAGACCCAAGCGAGAACTGAAACAGATTAAAAATCATTGTACATGGAAGGATACCAGAAGTAATAAAAAATCAGTCAAACCACATGTGAGTTGCATTAATACAGTTGATGTCAGAAATGTACATTCACCTTAGCCAAATACATTTAAACCTTTAAAATTGTTTTTCACAATTCCTGACATTTAATCGTAGAAAACATTCCCTATCTTAGATCAGTTAGGATCAGTACTTTATTTTAAGAATGTGAAATGTCAGAATTATAGAAGAGAGAATGATTTATTTCATATTTTATTTCTTTCATCAAATTTCAATTGGGACAGATGTTTATATACACTTTGTTATTATTTTGTTGCATTGCCATTTAAATTGTTTAACTTGGGTCAAATACTTAGCCATGTTTGTAGGCCTCCATTCTCTCGCATGCTTTTTCTGATCTGCCCACAAAATTTCTATTGGATTGAGGTCAGTGCTTTGTGATGGCCAAAAATTCACTCCAATACCTTGACTTTGTTGTCCCTAAGCCATTGCACCACAACTTTGGAGGTATACTTGGGGTCATTGTCTATTTGGAAGATCCATTTGTGACCAAGCTTTAACTTCATGGCTGATGTCTTGAGATGTTGCTTCAATTTATCCACAATTTTCCTTCCTCACGATGCCATCTATTTTGTGAAGTGCACCAGTCCCTCCTGCAGCAAAGCACCCCCACAACATGATGCTGCCACCCTCATGCTTCACGGCTGGGATGGTGTTCTTCGGCTTGCCAGCCTCAGCCTTTTCCCTCCAAACATAAAGATGGTTATTATGGTCAAACAATTAAATTATTGTTTCATCAGACCAGATTCAATTGTTCCAAAAAGTAAGATCTTTGTCTCCATGTGCACTAGCAAACTGTAGTATGGCATTTTTATGGCAGTTTTGGTGCAGTGGCTTCTTCCTTGAGGAGCAGCTTTTCAGGTTTTGTCAATATAGGACTTGTTTTACTCTGGATATAGATACTTGTCTACCTGTTTCCTCCAACATCTTCACAGGGTCCTATGTTGTTGTTCTGGGATTGATTTGCACTTTTTGCATATCTAGGAGACAGAATGCATCTCCATTCTGAGCAAAATGATGGCTGCCTGGTCCCATGGTGTTTATACTTGCGTACTATTGTTTGTACAGATGAATGAAGGCATTTGGAAATTGCTCCCTAGGATGAACTGGACTTGTTGAGGTCCACACTTTGTTCTTTTTGAGGTCTTGGCTATTTTCATTTGATTTTCCCATGATGTCATGCAAAGAGGCACTGAGTTTGAAGGTAGAGCTTAAAATACATCCACAGGTACACCTCCAATTCAGCACACCTTATATCAGAAGCTAATTTGCTATTTGTCTAAAGGCTTCATTCAATTTTACAAGCTGCTTAAAGGAATAGTTAACTTAGTGTATGTAAACTTCTGACCCACTGGAATTGTGGTAGTCAAATAAAAGTTAATCAATCTGTCTGTAAACAATTGTTTGAACAATTACTTGTGTTATGCACAAAGTAGATGTCCTAAACGACTTGTCAAAACTATAGTTTGCTAATATTAAATCTGTGTGGAGTGGTTAAATTTTTTTGAATGAATTCAACCTAAATGTATGTAAACTTATGGCTTCAGTTGCATCAGGGATTGTGGTTAGAGAAATGTTATGTCCTCTCTCTCTCTCTCTCTCTCTCTCTCTCTCTCTCTCTGTATAAATATATATATATAATCTGTTTAATCTGCACATTATTTATTGAGCCATGATCTAATTATAAGATTAGCATCCATATTTGACATATGCAGTGACTCAAACTCTGATAGTGCTCTCAGTATTTCAAAGCTAATGTAAAGTTGTAAGTTCTTATAATCACACTAGCCATTGATCAGTATGTTTTTGTGCCACAGAGCATGGCTAGAAAATATAAACAAGTTCCACAAGAGGGGCCATGTCTGTTTTACACATATCACATAAAAATGAAAATAAATGAGTCATTTGCAACTATTCACAATAAAGTACAACTGCATGTTTTTAATTTCCAGCTTAATGGATTGGAAAAGCTGATATTGGCAAGTCTGAGTAAGGCACTGAACACTTGACATTGCACCATAAAATAATCATTGCTAACATAGCATAAACCCAACTCTTAGTAATAGAAGAAAATAATTTATATAATGTATATTCTAAATTATTATAATTGTTTGAGCAGTATTAGTATGCTAAGTTCCTATTTATGTCCTATATTACATATTTTAGTATATCAGATTCCAAAATCTTCATCTTACAGTGTTCAATTTTTTGGCTCAAAGCTAGACTTTGGAATATTGTAAAAACTGCTTGTACATGTATTGTAAAATGGTACACATTTTAGCTTATTTTGGCCAACAAACTTACCTCTTAGACAGCACCATCAAAATGCCATCCACCTGGTCTGATGGCTAATCAGAGTTTGGTGAAAAGCAGTCAAGGCCACAAAAACTACTAGCCAAGAACGTCTAGGTTACGTATGTAACCTCGGTTCCCCGATGGAGTGAACGAGACGTTGTGTCAGAGAAGTGACACTAGGGGTCTCTCTTGAGCGCCGATATTCACCTCTGATCTGTGAAAAAAGGCCAATGAGAAGTTGACAGCCGGTATTTGCATATCCCGCCCCAGACATACGGGTATTTAAGCGGGGCAAATACGGGAGTTCATTCAGGATTTTTCTGAGGAGCCGGAAATGGTCCGGCCACAACAGTGGCTCGGCTCAGCGACGTGGCAGGGAAGACACAACGTCTCGTTCCCTCCATCGGGGAACCGAGGTTACATACGTAACCTAGACTTTCCCCTTCTGTCGCTCTCTCTACGTTGTGTCAGAGAAGCGACACTAGGGGTCCACTTATAAACATGCCATGCGCTGAACTGTGTACGTAAACTGCTGATACAGGAGCGAGCAGGTATTCTTACGTGCAAAGACGACCAACTGTATCAGACTGCACGTATCCTTCCCCAATGCCCCATTAAGGCCATCAGAGTCCTTCTCGTTACCCTGGAGGGGGGGAACAAGGTGATGGCCGCCAACCTGGGAACGGGCCAGCCTGACTGGGCCTCTTTTCTCTCTATGTTTCTCGCATAGAGCAACTACGGCCGGGGCCCTTACACGCATTGAGGGAAGGGGGTCAAAGAAGACCCTGCGGAGGCCACACCTACCCAACAGGGGAGGCAAAGAGTGGCAGATACCTCACATGGCCTGTTAGGACCTATGTGGAAAAGTTGGTGCGGTGGTAGATCCAACCTCGTAGAGGGGGTGACCGAGGCATCTGTAACCGCTTAAGGGAGACACGGGAGTCCGCTCGTGAGGGGACAGTACCGCGGAATTACACACAGGGGAAGTCCGAACAGGAGGCCTTACCTGTGGAGCACCTATTCCAGTATAGGGTAGATTGGGTACCCGTAGTGGCTTGGGTCGGCGAGTTCCTCCGCTGAACTGTGGACCCAAAAGGGCTAGGGAGGAGTCAACCAGCGACCCGAAGATGGGATCTCCTGGGAACGGAGGCGCACTATTTTACCTCGGTTGAGGGAAAGGGCGCCAGGCGCAAGCGATTCACCCGGTCAGATCGTCAGCGTGTTACCGAGTTCTACGGGCTCAGACCTGAGAAAACACGGGACGATACCGAAGATTGTAGAATCTCGAAAAAGTGTTAGGTGTTGCCCACCCTGCTGCTCTGCAGATGTCTGCTAGGGAGGTGCCCCTGGCCAGTGCCCATGAGGACGCAACACCCCTGGTGGAGTGAGCTCGGACCCGCAAGGGGGGGGGCACAGCCTGGGTGTGATAAGCCAATGAAATGGTGTCGACAACCCAGTGGGAAAGCCTCTGTTTGGAGACAGCGTTCCCTTTCTGCTGTCCCCCGAAGCAGACAAAGAGCTGCTCAGAGCGTCTAGTGCTCTGTGTGAGGTCCAGATAGATACGCAAAGCACGTACTGGACACGAAAGGGCTGGGTCTGCCTCCTCCCGGGGCAGCACTTGCAGGTTCACTACCTGATCTCTGAAGGGTGTGGTAGGAACCTTGGGCACATAGCCCAGTCGCGGTCTTAGGATCATGTATGTGTCTGCCGGACCAAACTCCAGGCAAGTGTCGCTAAAAGAGAACGCTTGCAGGTCCCCAACCCTCTTGATGGAGGTGAGCGCGATCAGCAGGGCGGTCTTGAGAGAGAGGGCCCTGAGTCCAGCTGAATCTAGCGGCTTGAAGGGCGGTCTCTGGAGGCCCTTGAGGACGATCGAGATATCCAGGAGGGAAACAGGTTAGGCCGGGAGGGAGTCAGCCTCCGGGCGCCTTTTAGGAACCTGACAATGAAGTCGTGCTTACCAAGAGACTTGCCGTCTACCATGTCGCGGTGAGCCGCAATGGCGGTGACATACACCTTGAGGGTGGAGGGGGACAGCCTCCTCTCCAGCCTCTCCTGTAGAAACATGAGCACTGACCTAACCGAGCACTTCTGTGGGTCTTCAGCCCGGGAAGAACACCAGTCTGCGAACAGACCCCACTTTAGGGTGTAAAGATGCCTGGTAGAGGGGGCTCTGGATTGGTTGATAGTATCTATGACGGTCGATTGTAGGCCGGCTAGATCTTCCGCATCCCATCCAGGGGCCAGACATGGAGGTTCCAGAGGTCTGGGTGCGGGTGCCAGAGCGTGGCCCGTCCCTGAGAAAGAAGGTCCTTCCTCAGGGGAATTCGCCAGGGAGGGGCTGTCGTGAGGAGCGTGAGGTCCGAGAACAAAGTCCGGGTGGGCCAGTAGGGGGCCACCAGAATTACCTGCTCCTCCACCTCCCTGACCTTGCAAAGCACCTGTTCAAGAAGGCTCACTGGGGGAAATGCGTACTTGCGCAGCCCCGTGGGCCAGCTGTGAGCCAAAGCATCTGCCCGGGCATACCAGAGCGGGCAGTGGGAGGTTTCTTGGGAGGCAAACAGGTCTACCTGGGCCTTGCCGAACTGGTCCAAAATCAGCTGGACCGACTGGGGGAGGAGCCTCCACTCTCCACCGGGCAAGCTTCGTCTTGACAGCGCATCCACTATCACATTGAGGTTGCCAGGGATGTGAGTGGCGCGCAGTGACTTGAGTCGCTTCTGACTCCAAAGGAGGAGACGACGGGCGAGCTGTGACATGTGGAGGGAGCATACTCTGCCTTGGGCGATTTATGTAGGCTACCACCGTGGTGCTGTCTGTCCTGACTAGGACGTGCTTGCCCCGAATTAACGGGAGAAACTTCCTCAGGGCAAGGAAAACAGCCAGCAGCTCTAGGCAGTTGATGTGCCAATGCAGCGGGCCTCGGTTCCACCGGCCTGCGGCTGCGCGCCCGTTGCACACGGCGCCCCAACCCAATTTGGAGGCGTCGGTTGTAACCAGAACGCGTCGGGACACCTGCTGTAAGGGTACTCTTGCCCGTAGAAAGCAGAGGTATGTCCAGGGTTTGAAGGTTTGGCGGCAGGCAGTGGTAACTTTCACGTTGTGTGTGCCGCGGCACCATGCTCGTCTCGGGACTCGAGTCTGGAGCCAGTGCTGAAGTGGTCTCATATGCATCAACCCCAGCGGCGCGGCTGCCGCGGAGCTGTTGGAATAGTTTTAGAGGGAGCATGGCACCTGGGTTGAAGGAAGCGAGGCATTTCAGCACTGACTAAGCACGCTCGTTGGAGAGATGTGCTGTCATTGAGACTGAGTCTAACTCCAAACCGAGAAAAGAGATGCTCTGGACCGGGGTGAGCTTGCTCTTTTCCCAGTTGACCTGAAGCCCCAAACAGCTGAGGTGCCTGAGCACCTGGTCTCTGTGCGCACATAGTAACTCTCGCGAGGGGGCCAGGATGAGCCAGTCATCGAGGTTAATTGACTATGCGTATGCCAGCTTCTCGGAGCGGGGCAAGAGCTGCCTCTGCGACTTTCGTGAAGATGCGACGGGACAGAGACAGGCCGAAGGGGAGGAATTTGTACTGATATGCCTGGCCGTTGAACGCGAACCGTAGGAAGGGGCGATGTCGAGGGCGAATCGAGACGTGGAAGTACACGTCCTTCAGGTCTACCGCTGCGAACCAATCTAGATGCCGGACACCAGATAGAATTTGTTTCTGGGTGAGCATTTTGAACGGGAGTTTGGACAAGGTCCGATTGAAAACTCGCAGGTCCAAGATCGGTCGTAAGCCGCCACCTTTCTTGGGTACAACGAACACTTTTTTGTTTCGGTTGGAGGGACAGGCTCTATCGCGTCTTTGCTTTTTTAGAAAAAGAGAGGCGATTTCCTCACGCAGGGACTTTGGCATATTCGCTGTATACTGCGGAAAAATTGACGCCTGCGAAGGGGGGCGGAGCCTGGCAAACTGAATTGCGTGATCGAGTTAAATGGTCCGGTGCAGCCAGCGTGACGGGTTGGGCAGTGAAAGCCATGCCTCTAAACTCTGTGCAAGGGGCACAAGGGGACGAGTATTTTGGACGTACCCGGAGGGGCTTCGCAGTCGTGGGGCTGAAGGCGGACTGTGGCCGCGTCCAGCATGCCGGGACTGTTGAGACCTGGAAGCAAAGTGCTGTGAGAACGGCATTTGCGGGCCAGGTGACCCAGAGACAAAAGGAAATAGCTCTATTATTGAGAATGTAATGAACTTAACAAAAAGATTCTCCTCCCGGTCCTCCACCGGGGAACGGAGAAGACTTACCAGCTCCGGAGCTACCGTCTTGGTCTCTGGGTCGGTCATCTCAGGAGTGCCTGGGAGCCTTCTGGGTCCTAGAGGGGGTCCGTGAGACAAGGGGCGTCCAACTTCTGCGGGGAGCTCGACGCTGGGGCTGAGAGCTGGGCCCGCTCTCTTTGTTAGTTGAGGCAGAGCACCACTTTCTTTCTTTCTTGAAAGCCGCAGGAGGACGCCCTCGGCGAGCAGACAGAAAGATCGGCAGGTTTGTGGCAGGGCAAGATGTGTGAAATAGCCTCCGTCTGTTTCTTCACCACTGAGGACTGTTGGGCAGAGTCATCAAGTGGTGTCTCCGAATGGACGGAGCTGGGAGACGGGGGCATTTTGAGAAAGCGTGCTTTGTCTGCCTCATGTACAGCGACCAGGTCCTGTCCATGCGTTGCGTTTCTGGACCACAGGGGGTGGCCATAGCCTGTTTGAGTACAGTTCCTGCAGCACGTCAAGAACAGGACTACCCAAGTGCAGATTTTGGAGTGCCTTGGCCCGGTGGACTTGCAGGAGGGGGCCATGGCGTGCAGGGAAGGTAGCGAGAGCGGGGGATTGAGGAAGCTGGGCTTGTTCAGCTCGTCATGCATGTCCGGGAAGGAACGGGGGGACGCACGTGCCCGTGGAACCAATTAAGCCCGGGGAAGCATAGCGGACCTCCGTGCGTCAGGCTCAGACTGGGCTCAGGTGAGTTATCCGCATCCGACGCCGCTGTTGAGCTCTCCGATGCAGCTGTGATGTCATCATCCAATGCCGGGGAGCTCGAGGGACCGGACGGTAGGCCGTTAAGCGGACCGCACTAATCCCGAGCTCGGGGGAAGCAGGCAAGCGTGCCGGGTGAGGCGGGAGGTTTCGAGGGGATTTACCCGGCGAAAGTGTCCCGTTATTCTCCCCAGATCGTCTTGCATCGCCCACGGCGCCTGCCTCAATCCCGTAGGAAGGAGGCGGGGGGCGGCTGAAATGGCTCTCTCTCACTACAAGAGATAGCAGCGATCACAACGCTGCCGCGGTTATGTTCTCACACTGAAAACATAACCCATTCATAAAAACGCTGCCTGCGTGTGATCGCAACCCAGGAATGCAAGGCAGTTTTTATGACCATCAGAGGTGGGGAGAATCACCGCATCCAGAAACTACACAGGGGCGGAAAAATCGTCTTTAAAAATATACTATCTTTTAGTATAACTCTTTCGAGTTGTCTGCACTGTCGAAGCGCCCAGGGGCAAGAATGCACAGCCGTGCACGAAGGAGAAAGCCGCTGTTGTGCGCCATAAAGTCCAACAGCATGCAGAGCGTCAGAGGATTTAAACAGGAACTTGGTGTGTAACTCGCAGCAGACTGCATGCACAACCATCGGCTCCGAAGAAATTTTCTGAATGAACTCCCATATTTGCCCCACTTAAATACCCGTATGTCCGGGGGCGGGATATGCAAATACCGGCTGCCAAATTCTCATTGGCCTTTTTTCACAGATCAGAGGTGAATATCGGCGCTCAAGAGAGACCCCTAGTGTCGCTTCTCTGACACAACGTAGAGAGAGCGACAGAAGGGGAAGCATAATTCTTACGCTGCATTTCATACCCTGGGAGAGTAAAGTTATAAGGAAACTCACCATTAAAATTATTTTTTATATTTCAATGTAGCTTTGTACAAAGCACTACCCAAGGTCAATGCCAAACCAAACTCCTGATGGTCAGCATGATTTTGCATGTCGAACTTCACCAAACTTGAACCCCACAGAAATGTTTTAGCAAAATTCCTTCGTCACCAGAAGTTCCTCATCATGCATATTCCCATTGGGATGACTGTATTTTGTCCACAGAATTTCACAAAGGTAGGGTAAATGTGACCAAGTCATAACTCAGTGAACAAAGCAGGATATAATGTTTAGCATGAAGATATCTTACTCACATACTACTAACTGCCTCAGCTAAAACTATTGAATACTGTAAAGATTCAATGCAATAAGCTTCATAAATTTAGGTAAATCCAGCTATTTTATCTAGCAGTCATTATAGAAGCCTTAGAGACTAATGACTCAACTAAACTTTGTTTCCTAGTGGACTAATAAACAGCTGTGCAATTATGAATAGTGGAAGTTGTTAATCAGTTAGCCATCAGACTGGAACTGGTGATTTTCATTAACTCTTGCCATGTTTGTGTGCATTATGCATCAGACTGTCTGTGAGCAGGTTTTTTGAGACTATGCAACATCAAACCACTCCAGTACAGAATGCCACATTAGCAAAGTATTAATTGCAAAGCACACCAGTTTATCTCACAGGTACTAGTTTTTGGCAACTTTTAGTCTGTGTGTTTGATGAGTGAGAGCGAAAGAAAGTATTTGTTAACATCTAACCTTAACACTACGGGAGTTCCTCTGACTAACACATACAGTACAGCAATTTTTTTCCTCAACAAGTCAACTTATATATATAAAATCATTACAGAACAAATTCATAACTAAATGCATTTAGAACAGGCCACTACATCACACACTACCTTTAAAAGCTATGGCTAAACTGCTTGAAGTAGTGTAGCTTGTCGATCTTCGATGGCTGTCTCCCCCGTGTGGTCATCTGTCATCATATTCATATTTAGTGTAATTAGGAATTACATGAAGAATATCCTTTATTTTGACAATGATTTTAAGAAGTGCTTAATTATGTTTTCTATTTCTCTGCAGTTTCTCTACTCTGTCTTATCACACCATTTCCTCATCAATTTCAACTGTCTTTCAATCTCACACATGTGCTCCCTCTCTCTCTCTCTCTCTCTCTCTCTCTCTCTCTCAAGTTTGTCTTTTTCTTCAAAGCTGCTGATGTGTGTATAATGAATACCATTCATCAAAGTCATAATGGCTTTGATATGAGTAATTTAACACTGCCACAATCTCTATTCCACAAAACAAAGTGAGCTGTTCCCTAAGAAGACATAAAGACAATGAGAGACAATGTTACATTCAAATAAATCAGACGATGGCTGTTTTATGTGGCAAATATATGTAATCTCATTCCATTATATTTATATAGAATTTCAAATTTAATTAATTGAATCATATTTTTGACACACACACACACACACACACACACACACACACACACACACACACACACACACACACACAAAACACATTTGCAATTAAATAGCATGTATTGTTACATCTATATGTATTGATGATGTAAACTGTAAACATTTTATTTCTGCACTGAGCACCTTTGCACTTTGTGGCTTGTGGATTTTTTTCTATGGACGTTGTGTGCGAGCCTTCTCTCTCCTTGGATTATATAAACATTTTTGAGCTTATGCACTAAATATACTTGGATATATACCTTTTTTTATTATTTGGTGCGGATGTATTTTTTTGTTTTTTCCTGCTGTTTGTTTACTACATGTTTTACAAATAGGCAATAACATTTTATTTTGCATTTGAACATGCATTTTTTTAAATACAGGTTATGAAGTATATAAACTTGTTCTCCCTATGGTCTTTGGTGATTCAAATTCAGTAAATTTAAAGAAAATGTAATGGGTCACGCAGGGACATCTGGGAACAACTGATTATTATTATTATTACTATTTACTATATTAGTGTACCGTAAAACTACATGCATTCTGTTGATAAACATAATATATATTTAACAAAACAAAAATACATGTATAGTCTTTTTACATGCACTGTATAATAAATCCTGTTAAATTTACGGTAAAAAACTGGCAGCTGTGGTTGCCAGAAATTCACTGAAAAAAAATAAGGTAACCACGCTTCAGGGTATGTATATGTATATTGCCTGTATATTTTAGGATGCATTACAGTTTATTTCATGAAATGCTATAAACTTAATACTTTAACCTTCTGAAACTGTAAAAATCACCTTTTCACTTTTTAATGTATTGTTAGTCACCATAGTAATTGCTGAAAGGTTCACGATAACATGAAGTTCATCAGTAGTGGCCTTTCCAAGAGCAATGACCAATATCTATGTAAAGACAGTGCTCAGTCTCACTCACACAAACACTAAACACCATCAGGGTAACACACGTGAAATTAAAATAATGCAATATACATTAACTAAACTACATAAAATATAACACAGAACACCCCAATGTAGATAAGTGATATTAGAAATAAGAAGAAACAACTATTCCCATAAAATATAATGAAATGTGATGGGTAATGCAGGGAATTCTGGGAATGCCCGATAATAGTTTTTTTTAACCACAATTTTAACAATAATTTACCATAAAAAGTACATTTACTCTCATCGTAATTATACAGTAAAATCATACATTTTACATGTAAAAATTTCATTTTCACAACACTGTACTGTATAATAACATGTATTGGGGTCTTTTTAAATATATGATAATTTTATTACCGTATATTTTAAAGTAACTGCCGTTTACCAATTAAAGTATAATTAGAATTTATACAGAGTTTTACCATTAAAATTACAGTGTATATTAGAATAGATTTTTACCTTATATGTTAAAGGAATGTTCTGGGTTCAATACAAGTTAAGCTCAATCGATAGCATTTGGTGCATAATGCTGATTACCGCAAACATTTATTTATTACTTTTCTTAAAAACAAAAGCAAAAATCGGTGTTACAGTGAGTCACTTACAATGAAAGAGAATGCTGACAATTTTTCTGAGGGATTACAAAACAGAAATATGAAGCTTATAATTTTATATTTGCAATTCCATTAATTTTCTGTTGAGCTGTAAAGATTTTTATAGTCATTTAGGGTTTGTTGACATAACATCGCCATGTCAACAAACTTGTAAAATTTGCTTTAACTTTAAACAGAAAAGGTTAGTAAGTGCTTTTATCATACTAAAATCATATTACATGCATATTGTTTATTTCTTGTGTCTATACTTTTGACAAAGGGAGTATTTTAATGTTCAAAAATTGGCCCCCATTCATTTCCATTGAAAGTGCCTCACTGTAACATTGATTATTTTTCTACTTTTGTTGCCCACACTTTTTGCACTCATACATGCAATTATAGACTAAGTTATGTATTATTGCAATCAGACAATCCCCTCGACAAAATCCGAAGTCACTGGAGATGCTTTGGAGAAGCATCTAAATACACCTGGTAAACTACCTTGGTTGACCACTTTTAATAAGATCACCCGAGATGGATGCTAATACCTGGTAAGCAGCTTTCTACATTTAGAAAGGTGCTTACTATACTTGTTAAACATATACAGTTGTCTAACCAAAATGCCACACTGTATCTGTTGCTTTTATTGCATGTCCGTTTCATCTTCAATTTCACACTTGAGTGGGTTCTTACCTGGGGCACAGGAAAGCACTCACTACCCATGCTGCATATGTGTCAGTTCATCAAGCAATCGCCTTCCGTTTTACTGATGTATTGAATCCCTTGACAAACATGAGTCCCTTGACATCTCCTTAAATGCCATTTTTGGGGTTTTTATGTTTGCATTCAAAATGAAGGGTGATTTAAACTAACATACTACCTAGCATTCCATGGAATAAAGAAAGTCATAAGGGCTTGGAACAACATGATGTCAGAATTGTAATTTTTGAATTAACTATCCCTTAAATGACTGAAAATATGATGTTTAGTCATGAAACTCTACATGCCCCAAGCTGGTAAATCCTGTGATCTGATGGAAAAAAAGAATAATATGTTGGCATTATCTCTTTTTGTCTAACATTAAAATTGCTGAATGCTACAAGAGATTTCTCTCTGAAACCCTCCTCCTCCCCAGTATCACAGTCTATATCTACTTTAAGGTGATTGTATGCATATCTAATTGACCAGCAGTAACATGTCCTAGATGCTTGATGCAGCATGTCTTATGTATGTCTAACTCAGCAGTGCAGGCATGTCTTAAATTATCAACACAGCATTGCTGCATATATTCTAGCAGTAGCAAGTATGTGTACATGCTTTGCAGCAGCAACGTAAGAAGATCTCTCCACCCACACCAAACCTACTAACTTGTCACATCCATTATTACACTTTAAATTTATTAGGAAAGTTGTCATGACTGAATTGTTTAAAACAATGATATTTCAACTTTGTTGCAACAGTTTGGGAATCTCCCAACACCAGTGCCTGACCTCATTGTTGCTTATGTCTGGATGGGAGCAAATCCTTGCTGGAAGCTGTTAGGGAGGACCAACTCCCTAGTAATGTCAATGGTTTTGAAATTAAATATTCAACAAGCAGATCATACAGTCTGGTATATAACCAGGGATCTGGCAAAAGCAAAAGGAAGCTCTTTTCAGTGAAACTGCATTGAAGTGCATAATCTGCATTTGAAACCAGCCAAAAAAAAAAGAGTTGTGCTGGTGTACACAAATGTGAGAGCACATTAAAGTGAGATATGGTGGACTCCTTTAAATTCTTCAGCAGTGCTGGCTATGTCTTACAATTCTTTACCCTGAGGTAAATCCTGTTACTTTATGGTTTATTTGATGCTAGGTTGTTTTCTGTCATTTCTCACTCACAAGGGTCAGCTTTAAGTGGACATTGATTTAGGTACTTCAGCACAGTGGTTTAGTTTGTCAAACAAACTTTTTTTTGGTCCAATGTAGTCATATAATAGTCAGTTGGTACTAGAAACTTCTTAATTGATACAAACATTACTTAAAAACTGCTGCATGCAGCTATGACGGGCCCAACACCATGTGTTTACACCTAGTGGCTTTTGGAAAACAATACATGATGGACACATGCATTTGATCGAGTAAACAAGTAAGACTAAGTCTTACCTTCTGCTCAGACATAGTGGTTAACAACTTTGATGTGTGTGGCAAATTAAATAAATGTGTAATTATGGCAAGTTTTGCAATACCCTTGAACATCTATTGTTGCCAGCTGGAGACCCAAAGATCATGACCCACCATTGCCACATTAATGTCATAAGAATTATTAAACGTATAGCTGAGTTTTTCAAATACAACCGAATACACTACAACATCCTAGAATTTGATCTGTTCCCTGACAACAATTTTCAAGATATCAAGAATCCCTTCACAATTTTACATCAGTGGTGACTTGACATTATTGATAAAATTTCTGAAGCGATTTGGGTAAATGTAAGAGGACTATTTCAAAGTATTACATTTTAAACACCACACTTCCTGTTTCCAGTTGGTGGCACTATGACCATGACCCACACTAGCCATATGTATGTGATTAACCCCCATTACCAAGCATCCAGCTTAGTTCTAAATCTAAATCACACAATACACGCAGAAAATATGAGACACTTCCTGTTTCCGTATTTTTTTGCCATTCATGTATTGCCTTGCCATGGCAACACCGTTCAATATATAAAAAAATCAGTTCGCAATTTAGCATCTTCAATGTCTTGGCATAATGTTTCCTAAATTTGGTGACAGTCACATGAATCCCCTAGGAGGAGTATTTAAAAGTTCAGGGCCTGTAATTTCCCAAAAAATCAGAATTCAATCCACAATGGCCGACTTTCTGTTGGGCAGAGCTTATGATTGTTAATTTGAAAGCTGTTTGGCTTGATGAGAACAGTATATGTACTAAGTTTGGTTACTGTAGGTGAAACTGACCCCACTACTTTAGTCAAAAGGTAGTGCTATAGAGCTCCCCCTCCACACCCATGTTTTAACTTTTGTCCAGGCCTAATGGCCAACAATTCTGATGTGTGTATAACATTTGATGACATTTTATGCATGACAAGTGCCTCAAAACTATACATATATCCGAAGAAAGGAATGATAACATTTAATGTTTTGCAATGTCAACACTATTTAATATATCAAGAATCCATTCATAATTTGACATCAGCAGTGTCTTGAAATTATTTTAAACAATTTGGAAGCAATTCAGGTAAACATAAGAGGGCTATTTCAAAGTCTGTTAAATTTGCCATACTTCCTACTGCCAGTCGGAGGCGCTACGACCATGACCCACAGTAGCCACATCAATGTGATCAGCCTGTAAAGACAAACATTTGGCTCAATTGTGATGTAAATTCCACCACGCATGCAGAAGATTTGAGACATTTCCTTATTCCAGTTTTTTTATGTTAATTTATCATGTTGCCATGGCAACAGTTCAATACCACTTCAGTGCTTGGGCTTATTTCAAAGTCTGTTGTAAGTTCCACACTTTCTGTTGCCAGTTGGTGGCACTATGACCGTCACCCACAATAGCCACATCCTTGTGATCATCTCCCATAACCAAACATGGAAATAGACCCATGCATTTGGCATTTAACATTATTCTAAACAATTTTGAAGCAATTTGGGTAAATCAAGAGTACTATTTTAAAGTCTCTATGGCAGATTTTTTCATGCACCGCCACACTCTTCCCCCCTGGGAAAGACAACCCATGGTTGATGGAAATAAAAACGTTTTTCAGTTCTTTATTTAGAAATCCGAGAAATCCTCATCCTCGTCGGTGGTCTCCTGGAATATCTCCATGAGTTTTTCCCTCCCTTGGGGCTCCAGCTCCTCAGCAGTTAGCACGGTTTCAAATTACAAACGTGCGCCGTTCAGACATCCTCTCCAGTTGACTCCAGTGCCATCTGATAATTTAGTTTAATTTCTTTAAAACTCGGTAAGGACCTTTCCACTTCTGGGCTAGTTTTGCACTAAAATGGTGTTGTGCACTGGACTGTGGGAAAGTCCTTAACCAAACACAGTTTTTTTCTTTGAAGGAGGCCTCTCGTCTGTTTTTATTGTAGCTTCTTAATTGTCATTTTTTTACAGCACTCTTATGCTTTTAATTTCAGCTGGGCTAGATGGTTGACCACATCATAGGATGGAATGGATGGTGAAAGGTTTTCCCCATGTAGTCATTTGTCCTTTGGGCCATGCAGTTTCCTTTCCAGTTGGAGCTCTGTGGGGGACATTCCAATGCTTTCCTGAACGTAAATTGCAAAACAGAGTTCAGGTAAATACTGATCCCATTTTTGATGTTGTCGTCCACATAAGAGGCAATCATGCATTTTAATGTGCGGTTTACTCTCTCTGTCTTATTTGTTTGTGGGTGATATGCAGTTGTTAATTTTTGGGTGATGTTCCATTTAGCACACAGAACCTTAAATACGGAGGAAACGAATTGGGTCCCACGATCAGACAGGATAAAGTCTGGTATGTCCCATCGAGTGAAGATTTCAGTCCAAAAAATCATTGCTACGGTTTGTGCATTTACGTTGCGCAATGGAAAAAACTCGACCCAGCGAGAGAAGTAATCCACAAAAACCAGAAGGTGCTCGTATTGATGGGTGCTGCTTGGCAAAGGACCCATTATGTCCATCCCTCGCATTTTGTTGTGTTGTGATATGGTAACAGGTTGTACCTTGCCAGCCAGTTTCTGATATTCACTCTTGAGTGTTTGACATTTTACACAACACTTAACATGGCGTTTTACGTCGGTCCACATCCCTGGCCAAAAAAAACATCCTGCTGTCGTTTGTAGGTCTTATAGATACCTCCATGGCCACTTAAGGGATTAGAATGGTAGTATTGAAGGACAGATGGGATGAGACTGCTTGGGAGGTACACTCGGTAGTGGACTTGGCCATTTGACAGGTGGGTCTTGTGATATAATTTGTCCTCCACAACTTCATGTGTGTCTTTCCAATTGTTGTTCTTCTCTGCCAATACTTTAAATAACTTTATAATGATAGGGTCTTTATGTTGTTCCTCCCAAATGGAGGCAGCAGAGACTGGAAGATCATCATTCTCTTTTTGGCTGGAGTACAGGCCACAACCTGGTATGCTGGGAATTCTAGAAAGAGCATCAGGTTCTACATTTAGTTTACCTTTATGGTATTCAATGACAAAATCAAACTTTTGCAATTGTAGATGGCTGGTGGTTTTTGTGGAGCTCATAACCCATTGTAGTGCATTGTGGTCGGTGACTACAGTGAACATCTGGTGCTCCAGGTAATGCTGCCATTTTTCAAGTGCCTATACAACTGCAAGACATTCCTTCTCAGTAGCAGAGTAATTGGTTTCAGCTTTGTTTAGGGATCGGCTTGCATAGGCAATAACTTTTTCCAGTCCCTGATCTTTCCTTTGTGCTAATACAGCCCCAAGACCCGTGTCGCTGGCATCTGTATACACAGTGAATGGAAGATGGAAATTTGGATGGCCAAGGATTGGAGGTGATGTTAGATGTGCCTTCAACTGCTCAAAACCTTCCTGGCATTGGGGAAAGAATGCCCCTTTTTTAAAGTGGTAGAACCCTGACAAAGTGATGAATGTGCAGAAGAAGAGGACGAATTTCCAATCATAACCCTCACAGTCCTGAACATCTGGTGCTCCAGGTAATTGGTTTCAGCTTTGTTTAGGGATCGGCTTGCATAGGCAATAACTTTTTCCAGTCCCTGATCTTTCCTTTGTGCTAATACAGCCCCAAGACCCGTGTCGCTGGCATCTGTATACACAGTGAATGGAAGATGGAAATTTGGATGGCCAAGGATTGGAGGTGATGTTAGATGTGCCTTCAACTGCTCAAAAGCTTCCTGGCATTGGGGAAAGAATGCCCCTTTTTTAAAGTGGTAGAACCCTGACAAAGTGATGAATGTGCAGAAGAAGAGGACGAATTTCCAATCATAACCCTCACAGTCCTGAACATCTGGTGCTCCAGGTAATGCTGCCATTTTTCAAGTGCCTATACAACTGCAAGACATTCCTTCTCAGTAGCAGAGTAATTGGTTTCAGCTTTGTTTAGGGATCAGCTTGCATAGGCAATAACTTTTTCCAGTCCCTGATCTTTCCTTTGTGCTAATACAGCCCCAAGACCCGTGTCGCTGGCATCTGTATACACAGTGAATGGAAGATGGAAATTTGGATGGCCAAGGATTGGAGGTGATGTTAGATGTGCCTTCAACTGCTCAAAAGCTTCCTGGCATTGGGGAAAGAATGCCCCATTTTTAAAGTGGTAGAACCCTGACAAAGTGATGAATGTGGTCTTTGGTTTGCTTTGAGGGTCCATAACCACCTGCCAGTAGCCAATGTTAAGATCAATGGTAGAAAAATGTGTTGCCCCAGAGCGTGATTCTAGGATTTCTAGGTGATGTTTGGGAGTGGGTAAGCATAATTTTCTGTGATAGCATTAATTTTACGATAGTCAACACAAAATCTAAGGCTGCCATCTTTTTGGGACTAGGACGATAGGGGAGGCCCAGCCAGAGTGTGATGGTTCCACAATTCCTGCATTCAACATCTGCTCAAGCTGTTCCTTTACTACAGCTTGTTTGGCAGGGGACATGCGATAAGGATCCTGGTTGATGGGGACTTGATGGTGTGTGTAAATGCAGTGTTGGAGGACATCAGTACGCCCTGGTTGAAGGGAACATACCTAAGTGTTGGTCTCTAGTGCTTTCCACAGTCTATGTTTTCCATCAGGAGATAAGTGTGCTTCACTCACTGCATTGTCAATTAAAGGTTTTTCATCTGTACTGACAGGGGATGATATGACTGTAGGTTGAGGGGGAAGAATAGAACTTAATAGGGAAAGACTTTTGGTGAGAATTTTTGCACGTTGTCCTGTTTTCGGCATTGAGGGTTGATGTCAGATACACTTGCATTGCCAGGTTGAAATGGATGATCCTCCTGTGGGTTTGACTTGAATGAATATTTTCTGTTAGTTACATTGATTTGTAGACCATTGAAAAAGGTCAAGGTCAATTTATTTATATAGCACATTTAAGAACACTAGTGTATACCAAAGTGCTGTACCTATGCAAATGAAATAATAACAGGACACAGAGGAATTAAAGACT
This sequence comes from Xyrauchen texanus, assembly GCF_025860055.1. NCBI lineage: Eukaryota > Metazoa > Chordata > Actinopteri > Cypriniformes > Catostomidae > Xyrauchen > Xyrauchen texanus. The sequence goes on along the minus strand of NC_068297.1, from coordinate 31,050,454 downwards.
AATTTGAAAAAATAATCCAAAACAAGAAATTACCCATTTAGTCTACAATAAATATTCATGTAAAAACCAAGGAATACAGATACATCCACATGCGTGATTTAAAAACAGGAATGGAAGGGGCAGACCTAACGTCCAGAGGTATACTGTTTCATAGTCTATGACCAGTAACCGAAAAAGCATGATCTCCTTTAAACTTTAGGTGAGAGTGAGAGAAATTTGTCCGAAGATCTGAGGCTTCTAGGGGAGTTTTGATAGCCTCAGAAGTTCTGACAGATAAGAAGGGGCCACAAAATGTAAAGCTTTATAAACAAATAACAAGATATTAAAATGGATCCTATAACAAGTACAGAGATGCTAAAACCGGTGAAATGTGTTCCCTCTTCTTAGCACCAGTAAGCAACCTAGCAGCTGCATTTTGGACCAACTGCAGGCGATACAGAGATGAGTGATTTATCCCCATATACAGTGCATTTAAATAGTCAAGTCTAGATGAGATGAAGGCATGGATAACTCTCTCCAGATCCTTAAATGAGAGCAGAGGTTTTAATTTGGCTGTTTGCCTTAATTGAAAAAAGCTACTCCTCAACACAGCATTTATCTGTTTTCCAAAATTTAGCTCGGAGTCAAAAATCACACCTAGATTTTTTGCAAAAGGATGAACATTTGGAGACAGTGTATCTAGATTCCTAGTGATATCAGAGACAGCACCTGGGAGACCAAACACAACAACCTCAGTTTGCTCTAATTTAATTGGAGAAAGTTTTTAGCATTTAATGTCCTCAAGCATATTAGAAGCACAGAGCAAGAGTAATCAGAACTAAGATGAATATATAGCTGAGTATCATCGGCATAGCAATGATATGAAATATTATATTACTTCATGATAGAACCCAAAGGGAGCATATACAGCGAAAATAGAATGGGTCCTCTTGGGACCCCTGGGGTACCCCACAAGTGAACAATGCAGAAGAAGAGGACGAATTTCCAATCATAACCCTCACAGTCCTATCTGAGAGGTATGATGTAAACCAATCTAAGACAGTGCCCTTGATGCCAACCTCATCCCTTAAATGTTTAAGAAGGATAGCGTGGTCAACGGAATCGAATGCTGAGGTCAAGTAACCGAGGTCAAGTAACATTAGAACTGCAGATTTACCGGAAACCAGAGTGAGCAACAAATCATTCGACACCTTGAGAAGTGCAGATTCAGTGCTATGTTGCAATCTAAAACCTGAAAAGGATTAAATCAAATCCCAAAACTACAGTACAGGTGAGCGCTTGGGGGAAGAGAACAGCAACAGGTAAGGTAAAGGTTTTGTGGTGAATATGAATTTGTATCTGTAGCCATCCTAAAGGCACCTCTGTTTCGCCATTAGCCAGATACAGTGGACCAAGAAACCGAGGGTGAAGTTTATCAGGAGGAGAGATCTTTTCCCACAGACGCTCATGGATCATGGTATAACTTGCCCCTGTATCCACAATGGCCTTTCCAGACCAACCGCCAATGCAGATTGGGACGATTAACTGTTGAGGGATGACAGCAGTAGTAATAGGGGCTGTTATGAGAGGCGGTTTCTTGGAGGTTGACAAAATTTTGTTTGTTGTTGAAGCAGTGACAGAATTGTTAGTTTCTTGACCTCCTGGTTTACGAGAATTAAATGTCCGTTGACTGTACTGCTTCACAAATTGATTTGGTGATGAAGAGTCATAATGTGGACAGTGGCCTGGTGAATGGTGTCCCTTACATTGCACTAGAGGATTATCAGTGGGTTGGTTAGAAATGAGTTTAGGCACTTCTGGTGAAGGTTTTCGGTCCATACATTTTTCATATTGGAGTTGCTGATCATGGTCTCGCTCCAGCTGATGCCCCAATTTTACAAGTTCCTCAACTGTGTTCACACGACTGCGTAGCTGGCTGGCGAGGTAAGGTTTTATATTTTTAAGAATAATTTTGACCATGTCACTTTCTGTTAAAGAAGGCTTCCATCTTTTGTAGAGAGCTCTATAAGTAAAGGCGTCTCTCCCTGAGATCTTCTACGGACACTCTCAGCCAGCTCATCTTTGTAGTCTTCAGAAAGAAAGGCTGAAAGAAAAGCAGGCTCAAACTCATTCCATGACGTTATCGAGGATCTAGCGACTTCCCGTGCAGTGCCATGCAGTACTCTGCGGAAAGTTTTATAGGAGGTCAACCTCTGCAAGGGGATGAAATTCTAAGAAGTCCTGACATCGAGTTAGGTATAGGAGAGGATCAGTGTCATCGGATGGCCTTCCAAATGTGGGAAAGGTTAACTTTAAATGGTCATTTTTACCAGCAGGCATAGGAAGTATGGGCACATTTTCTGGTGGTGAAGGGCATGTGGTGATGGGTGGTGAGTGTACATCTCTTTGGTGAGCATCCATTTTCTTTTCTTGATCTTTGTCTTCTTCCATTTCAGTTTGAAGTTCCTTGACATGTGTAGTCAGTTTGTAAATTTGGCTAATACACCGATTACACTAGATTTTTGCTTGTGATCTTTTTGAAGGTTCGTTTTTATGGCTCTAATGTCCCTCTGAAGTTCTACCCAGAGCTGTTCCACCACGAAGCGGACTTCTGAGAGCAAGGTTGACTCAACTTTTTGTAGTTCCTCTGATATCATCACTTTCGTGGCCTTAAGTAATTTATCTGAATCTGCCTCTCCCTGGTGTTTTGATGTAGTTAACACAGTGATCATTTGATGTTGGTTGGCTTCTATTTTGGCAGTCAAACATGAGAGTTGCCTTTCGTTGTTGAAAGTTGCCGTTTTTTGCCCCTGGGTAAGTTCACTTACAGCTCTCTCTTGATATTTCATTAGGTCACACAGTTTGTCCCAATTACCTTGTTGTTGAGCAGTAAGATGGTGAATTTCCTTTCCAGGAGTTGGGAGAATACCAAGCAGATCATGCTGTGCCACCAAAGATGGAGGTGAAGTTTGAAAACGAGGTGCATAGTTGCATGAAATCTGGTTCCTGTTGGCAGGTGGGGGCTTGGACAAAAGGGCTGCCATCTGGTGTCGGGGAAGCAAAACACACATGGGTTACAGGCATCATACTGCTGAACTGAGTAGGTGTAGAAAGAAAGGTGGGAGCATGTGAAGGAGGGAAAAATGCTGGTTGCTGCTGTACTAGTTGCACAGGTGGCCAGTTTGGGGTTGAAATGTCTAGAGGTGGATCAATTTACACTCAAGTGGATTGGAAGGGGGTGTAGAAGCGGCCATCTTTGTAGTGTTTGTGTCAATGAAGAATGTAAAATGCTTTGCAAATAATCAATAAATGAAATGAGTAAAATAAAAATGTGTCAGTATCTTGGGGCCACAAGTGGGAGAAACAAAACAACAGGATAATAAATCCGGATACCTTTTAACTTTCACAATTAGGCAACCTACAGTGTTATCAGACATTAGCCATTAATATGTTTTTAAGCAACTGAAAAAAGCACAAATGTCAAGGCATCTCAAAACTTCTCCAGGGTCCAAAACACCCTCAGACCCCAGAGGATTAATTGTAATGCTCATTCCATCCATTTTTTGTATGTATAATTTCCTGCTTCTCCTCAGGAGCACTATTAAAGTATTTTGGGACAGAACCACAAACCACCTCCACCGATGACACTGCTAGTGAATGGCCCTTACTAACTGTTCTGGTAACTTATTGGTAAAATTCTCTCTCTGAAATGAGAGCTTTTTTATTTAGAAAATATCTAATTTCTCTTCTTTTTGAGAAACCTGTAGGGCCCCATACACTATTTTTGTTTGGGGACCCCAAAACCCTAGGGGTCCCCAAACTCTGTGTCTAATGGTAGATTTGAAACCCTAAAGGATAGCTAAAAAAAAAAACACCACAAACAACTGAATGCAGTTCAATATGATATATTTTTACCCCCATCCATAACACAATCATAAGCACAATGTTTAACAGAAAATGGTTAGAATAATAAAAAAAAACGTAGCTGAAAAAGATCTATCGGTGATGCTTGACACATGCACCTGTATTTTTAAATCAAAATGAGCAGATTTCAAGTGTCCTTTTCACTCACAAGAATCAAAAACAAAACAACAGGGAGGCAAGAAATAAAGGGTAATTAGATCGGCACAAAAAAGTAGACGCTACACTCACTCTGAGTGTTTGTGTGGGTGTGATTGTGTGTGTTTGTAAACCACTGACCATGGATGGAAGGGAGAACTATTCCCAGGGGCTTGAGGTTCCAGAGAAGCAGACACAAGTCGATTACCTGAACTGGTTACTTGACAACGGCCTTCAGCATTAGAAGATGACAACACTCTGCAGCCGGCATTAGGAAGTGCGGCGCAGAACCTCTTCACTCCGGCTTTAAAACTTGCCAAACACAGAGCACGTCCCGCTCTAGCTTAGGAACGGATCTCATACACCCTCAGGTAATCCGTCTTTTTCCTAGATCCTCTCCACTCTCCCCTGTCTCCATCTTTACCTTTCTTTTTATCATTTTCACTTAATTGATTTTATTCCATATATGAGCATCGATGGGGCGGATTTTTTCATGCACCACCACAAAAATCATGCATTTGGCATTTAACATTATTATAAACAATTTCTATGGCCGTGTCCCAAAATCGTCACATCCATGTGTTTAGCCCCCAAGAGTTAACATACATCTCAATGTTTATGTAAATCACTCATTGCACACAGAAGATATGAGACACTTCCTGTTTCCCATTTTCACCATTCATTTTAAAAACTCAACTTTCATCTTCTGCAGTCTATTTTGCAAGAAGAGAAAACAGCATACATTTCATTAGGCTCGTTTGAGATGGGTAAGTTCTGTCTAGAACCTATCACAGGTGATCACCGACAGGTGCATGCAGGTTAGAAATCTGTCCGACTTTCTGTGATATCATCACCACGCATATCAAAAATACTCCCGCAAGAGCGAGGCATCCGCAGTTGTAGCAGGCAGGATGCACAGAAATATGATACCTATCACATATCCCATACAGAGATTGTATAGTCATAGTGTTGGGAATATTCACATTCACAGTCAACACAGTATACACATATAAACAAGATATTATAGATCAAATATTTAACATTTTAGAAGATAACAAAACATCACGGTTGCAATTCACCTTACATTTAATATATAATTTACTGTCTATAAATGGTATTTATGTTAAAATATACATCTTTTCAAAGGTCTAAGGGTTCAACATTGATATCTGATCTCTGTTTCATGATAGCAATGATCCAAAAACAGCAATTTGTGCTGTGAGTACAAATTAAATCCTGCAATATCAAAACGAGATTCATACCATTGTTATGAAAATGCGATTGCCAGATGAATCCAGTTCGCCACACTTGGGTCAAATGTTCATTACAATCGTTCATTGAAAAACATCCAATAGCACTTTTTGTTCATAAAAGTGATACATCTAAGAAATATTGATATATTCTCCAATATTTACATGAGATCTCACCTGATAGAATTACCCTTCGCCGTCGTTCTTCAACAAACTATGCAATCTGAGCAGTATTCATGTTGTAAATCTGTATATTATCTTATATATTAGAGTCTCGTAAACAAAATTAGGCTGTCTCCAAAGTCTATTTTTAAAAAGGGGGCGTATTTTATTCATAATAGCCAAGCAGTGCAGTCAGATTTTGTGTCGTCTTGAAAGGCGGAGCCTTAATTTTACGATTTTACAGAGAAAAAAAGCATGCAGGAACCTCATTTTTTGTTAGATCATCTTCAAATTTGAAACGTAACTTCTTTAGACGTGTGGCTTTGAGAACATTGTATTTCTGGGTTGTCTTGGTACTTTTATTATTGTTCTTTTAGATTATAAAAACATGTTCAGCACAAAATATTTCCATTACTATAAACTTCAGCTTCTCTAACTTTAAAAAATAACAACATATATTAATTCTGAAAATAAAGCCCAAAGTGTCTTCTTTCAAAAGATACTAAAACTGAATCCATACTCCAAAGGGTCCAGTAAATACAATCATTTAAGTTCAGGTATGTCATTTTCATTGTTTGTGCTCAAAAAGGGGGTGCATATCAACAGGTTAAGCCGTTGAACATTAAGCTGTGTCGTCAGCCAATCATTTTCCATCGTGCTTGCAGTTCTCACAACTCTAAAAAAGCAACTGCACTGCCTGCCTGCTACAACTGCAGCCACCTCGCTCTTGCGGGACATTTTTTGACATGTGTCTTCATGACATCACAGCATGTTGGAAGATTCATAACCAGCATGTACCTTCTGGTGATCACCAGTGATCAGGTTCTGTGCAGAACTTGCTCATCTCAAACGAGCATATTGAGTATGTCATCGTTGCAAACTGATGACGTACTGGATTAAATTCACTACGTACTGGATGTTTGTATCCTCTGTGAAGTTGGCACTCCAAACAATTACATTATTACTAAATCTACATTATTTGTTTGTTCTGTGTTTGTGCCGCAAACATTTACATTTGTGCTGGTTTGGTGTTTGAGACATTAGACATCATTTTTGGTCACTGCATAAATTCCATACTTTTGTGTTACTTCTTAGTTTTGATGATGTTATTCTCTAAAATCTAAAACGTGCAGTAACAAATAATAACAAATATGCAAGTGTGATCAAATTTTTCTAAAGATTTCTAGACTTACACTGAAGGGCTGTTCACTTTGAGCACATTTTTGTGTCGTCCACACTGTTTTATAATAGATTTCAATGTAAACATGCATTAGACAGATGTCTTTGCCAGCTTGTTCGTGTTTTTAGATGTCATGTTAAGTTAAAAAGAACCTAAACTGTTAAATGTCTCGAGTCGAGACACCTACGTTTTGCTCTTTTGTGGCACTATAATATCATGTAGGTCTCCATCGTGTCATCTCTGAACCATCAAGGCATGGACTCTGAAGATGACCGGTGTTATCTGGCAACGCGACGTTAGCAGCAGATCCTTTAAGTTCTGTATTTTGCGAGGTGGGGCCTCCATGAATCAAACTTGTTAGTCCAGCACATCCAATAGATGCTCAATCAGATTGAGATCTGGGGAATTTAGAGGCCAAGTCAACACCTTGAACTCTTTGTCATGTTCCTCAAACCATTCCTAAACAATTTTTGCAGTGTGGCAGGGCACATTATCCTGCTGAAAGAGGCCACTGCCATCAGGGAATATCATTGCCATGAAGGGGTATACGTGGTCTGCAACCAATTTTAGGTAGTTGGTACGTGTCAAAGTAACATCCACATGAATGCCAGGACCCAAGGATTCCCAGCAGAACTTTGCCCAGAGCATCACACTGCCTCTGCCAGCCTGCCTTCTTCCCATAGTGCATCCTGCTGCCATCTCTTCCCAAGGGTCAATGATGCACACACACCTGTCCATTAACATGATCTAAAAGAAAATTTGATTCATTAGATGAGGCCACCTTCTTTCATTGCTTAACTGTCCAGTTCTGACGCTCACGTGCCCATTGTAGGTGCTTTCGGCAGTGGACAGGGTCTGCAGCTATGCAGCCCCATATGCAGCAAGCTATGATGCACTGTGTGCTCTGACACCTTTCTATCATGGCCAGTATTACGTTTTCCAGTAATTTGTGCTACAGTAGCTCTTCTGTGGGATCGGACCAGATGTACTAGCTTTCGCTCCCTACGTGCATCAATGAGCCTTGGGCGCCCATGACCCTGTCGCCGGTTCACCAGTTGTTCTTCCTTGGACAACTTTTGGTAATTACGAACCACTGCATACTGGGGACGCCCCACAAGACCTGCCATTTTGGAGATGATCTGACCCAGTCCTCTAGCCATCTCAATTTGGCCCTTTTCAAAGTTGCTTGGATCCTTACGTTTGCCTATTTTTGCTACTTCCAACACATGAAATTCAAGAACTGACTGTTAACTTGTTGCCTAATATATCCCACCCCTTAACAGGTGCCATTGTAATAAGATAATAAATGTAATTCACTTCACCTGTCAGTGGTTACCAAGACAGCGCTACAGGGAGACAGGAAAGACAGCTGGTAAGTGTGCATATGATGGTAAGTGTGAGAGATGGTAAGTGTGAGAGTAGTACGAGGTCATCTACAAAGTCCAGATCATCCTGTGTTTAGAAGGAAGTCCACTTTATGCCTCTTTACTGATCATCAGTTGTTGATTAGTTATGATTAGCTTAAGCTTGCAATGCTTTTGGGAAATGCATCCCACATCATTTTGTGGCACTTCAATGGCACTTCTGATTCATGTAGACTTGCATCTCATCTGGACTCTTACCCTTGTCCTTTGCATTGCGAATGCAACACTCTATCAGTTGAGCTGGCAATTTAATCATGGTTGAACAAGCTTGTAAATGTTGTTGTTTATGTAATGCAAACATGAAAATATACCGTCTTACGTGTTATGCACTATAGAAACCTGGTGCAGATATCATAAGATAGCACTGTGTGAGGAACAGGGTGAAAAGAAAGTGTTTATGGACAGATAATCTGCAGTTTTACTTGTGATTTGTTTAAAAGGGAATAAAATTGCCATTTCACACTGGAACTTTTGGTATGAACCAAATCTGTATGACATCAGATTTAATTTTGATAAAATACTGAGAAAACTATTCCTTTAAGAAAGCCAGTATTAAATGTCAACAGCAACTCAAAGAAATGATGGGGAAATGAATAATGAAACACAGCGTTAGGTGTGTAACAAAGCAGGTATGATCCCCACCACTGCTCTTTACCCATTGAGTTGCTGTCATGTATTATAGGGTACTAAATAAAAAACAAAATTTGTGTGATTACTTAGAAACATCATGTGATTTTAAACTGTGTACCACAGCTCAGCAGGTTTTCAGTCTCAGACCTGAGACACTGCTGCTCTGAACCTCACCTCAAAGTCCCCTCCCCCATTGCCACTGCTCTACAAACAATTGAATAAATTCATTACAAAAGTCAGTTCCACTGGTCAGGGTCACGCTGAATAACTTAACAGGTATGTTTTCATACACAAACACACAGAGGATGCTGAGCAGAGGCCGAGAGGATGATGTCATCCCCAACTCACCCACTACACAATGTTGTTGTACGTTTGGAAAGGGACCTTGACGCACACACCCTCATGAGCGTGGCCTCATTAGCACTATCACAGACTCTCTACTGACCTAAGAATAGAAATAGTTCTAGGAGGGGAAAAATGCTAAATTTGAAATTACGCAACACAATGCTATCTGAAATGAAGTATGAGAATGTATGGCAGAGATGACAGAATATGCTTGAGTGGGAGGTAATGCCACTGGGACAGCCAGAGATGGAGTTTGCAACATTAGATAAATGATTGGTTCCAATAATGTATTTTCTTTATCAGAGGCAGGCAGGGGTGGCACCATGCCATTTCAGTCACTTGTCCTTGTCATTAGTGCTCAGAGGGCATCGACCACTAGGGAAAGATACTGATAGTTTAACATAATAAGACACTAGACAGCAAACCTTCTCTTTTGTACAGGAAGTGACATGGGGAAGGGTGATGGCACATACATTTGTATTTAAATATAGGCTATCAAAGCATTTGTATTAACACTTGAACCCCATGGCATGCCCCGACGCATTCAAGGATTGCATGTGGCATGGTAATTTATTTAAAATGTACAAGATGTGAGATTAACAAAACAGAGACTAACTACATATACAATACATATAATTAATAATGAAAAAATACAAAATTCTTAAAAATAATTTTTAAAGAAATTCCAATTCAGCACTCAAACATTAAGCATTCCAAGAACCATACCAATATAACACAATGCTATAAGTTTGATGTCATTCTTAAATTATCACATTAAAATAAACCAATCAGTTTACTGTCAGCCTACACCAACTTAGATAAAATAAATAAATAAAAAATTAGAAAATACAATATATAAATGTATTTTGTGTCAATCAAATTTCAAAGTGGAACACCACGTTACAGTATATAAGCCTTCATTCTTTTCATGTAGCTCAAATACTAGAGCTAGCTTCACCAAGGTCATGGGTTCCATCAGAGACTGTATAGAATAAGATGGGTCACTGGTACACATAGGACAAATCGGAATATGGTGGCTAAAGAATGGAAGTCCTGCCCTACAGTTAAAAGAGCCTTTTGATAGAGACATCACCTGTCAGTATTCATTGAGAGTAATAATTAAAAAGAAGAAAAACTAGTCTAATATTTTATCATGATCTGAGCTAAAGAATAGCTCATATAGAAAATATGAGTGGTGGTGGTGTAGTGGTCTAAGCACCATAACTGGTAATCTGGTAATCAGAAGGATGCTGGTTCAAGCCCCACAGCCACCACCATTGTGTCCTTGAGCAAGGCACTTAACTCCAGATTGCTCCGGGGGGATTGTCCCTGTAATAAGGGCTCTGTAAGTCGCTTTGGATAAAAGCGTCAGCCAAATGCATAAATGTAAATGTAAATATGCTATTTGCTCATAATATATACCAACCATTTTGGAGATTTTAGTCTGTTCCCTTCAAGTGGATAGGAGCTGTTATTGCAGGCCTAGAAGGCCTAGAATAGCTGCCTGGAGGCACATGACCGCCAAGTGACCTGACTTAAAGGGACTTTGGTTCCATTCCCAGGAACCACATGATTGAAATTATGCAAATAAATGTATATCTTAAATACACGGTTAGCTGCTATGTGTCACGAACGCCGGTGAAGGCGCCTCCTCAATCGGCCACCGGAGATCTGACTCACCCGAGTATTGACTTTAAGACTACATTTCCCATAAGCCCGCATACCTGGTCCGATTACACCACAGCTGTTCCCTATCACCTCCACTCTATTTAAACCATGCCTGTTTGTTCACTCATTGCGAAGTCTTGTTTGCCCCGGCTACATTTCTGAGCGTTATCATTGTTACTGCTACCGATCTCCTGTGTATTGACCTTGCCCTGTATTCTCGACTACGTTTGTCTGCCGCCTGCCCTTGTTGTGTTAACGCTTGTCTCTCTGATTCTGCTGTCTGCTGCCTGCCCTGATCTTCTGCCTGTCTGACCACGAATACTGTTACCTCTGATATTCCTGTTTGCTCATTCCTCAATCCTCGCCTGTATTAACCTGAGTCTGTTTACCAAATAAACCGCATATGGATCCCAACCAGCCCGAGTCTGCGTTACACTATGGATAAGTGTCTGCCAAATGTGTAAATGTACTGTTCCCTTACGAGGGAACTCGCGATGCATCGATGACGCTTTGGGAACGCCTTTGCGTGTTTACCTCTGAAGCACGTATGTCAACTAGTCAATGGAATGAATGAACGCCACGGGCGGGTGACGTCATGACCAGGAAAGGATATAAGCACATCCGGTGCGTTACTCGCGTTAGCTTTTGTGCCTCAGCAAAGAACACTGTGTCAAAACTGTCTGTCATATTTATTGTTGTCTGTCTCTCATTATATTGGATATTATGGCGAAACAACTATTTAAAGCCTGTGCTTCTCCTTGCCCTCGTTATATCATGGGTGGAGATACACATGAGCTTTGTGTAGTTTGTTTGGGAGTGGAGCATGCGATGTCAGCCCACGAGGGGACTGACTGTCAGCATTGTGAGCGTCTGCCGCTCCGCATACTCCGCTCCCGTCTGTCCACATTTGAGAATGATGGACAGGCTCGCAAACCTCAGGGTTCTGGACCCGCGGCTGCCGAGGCAGCTCGGAGAAGGCTCACTTGGGGTTTGCAAATGGATCTCTCGGCAGGGTTGGAGACGGGCTCTGCCTTATCTCCTCCTTTACCCGAGGGATCCATTGCTCTCTTGCCGGTGTCGGAAGCCCGCGCTGCAGCTTCTTCCGCCTGGGAAGAGAGCCCGATGCTTTGGTGCTCTAGCTCTGAGGAGGTAGAGTTACTGAGCATTGTTGAGAGTGACACAAACACTAACACAATAAGGGGAGAGGATTCGCCATCCCTCTCCCCAGCATATGAGGAGCTTATTGAGGTGATAACTCGTGCTGTTGATAAATTAAATATTGACTGGCCAGCAGAAAAAAGAGATACTCGTCCTAAAAGCAAATTAGACGAGCGTTTTCTCACATCTAATGTTTCATCTCAATCACGGGCCCTTCCATTTTTTCCTGATCTACATAGTGAGCTATGAAGATCATGGAATAAACCATATTCGTCACATCTTTTTAGTCCCCATGTTCACACATATTCGAATATAAAGGGGCTGAAAGATTTTGGTTATGGGTCGATGCCCCCAGCGGAACAGACGCTCGGGAGCTATCTGTCTCCTGGGTCAGCATCGTCCCTGAAGGATCCCGTGTTGCCGAATAAACCACTAAAAACCACATCCAATTTAGTGGCTAAGGCTTATACGGCAGCAGGTCAAGCTGGAGCCTGTCTGCACACGATGGCAGTGCTCCAAACCTATCAGGCAGATCTGCTGGGGGATATCGATAGGAGTGAGGGAGTTAGTCCCGACGAAATTCGAGAACTTCGTCGGGCTACAGATCTTTCTCTCAGAGCTACGAAGGAGACCGCCCGTGCTATTGGGCGGTCTATGGCAGCCCTCGTAGCTACTGAGAGACATCTTTGGTTAAATCTTGCAGAGATTAAAGATAAAGAGTGGGCTTTTCTTTTAGATGCCCCTATGTCTCCCTCTGGTCTTTTCGGTGACTCAGTGAATACGGTTGTTGAAAGATTTCAAGAAAATAAAAAACAATCTGAGGCTTTTAAAAAATTCCTTCCTCACCGAGTCCATCCCCCTGGGGATGCTGGGCGTGAGCATCCCCAGCCAAGTTCCTCGCGACCGTGTGCAACAGAAAATAAGTGTTGCGTCTCGTGCTCCCCGAATAAATCTTGGGGACCGAGCCAACGCTCTCAGCCGAAGTCGGCTAAGTCTAAGCCGGATCTGAGGACCGTACTTACGGCTAAGAAGGCTTCGGCTCAGAAAAGGTCCTGATGCATGCACGTCAGACCATCGAGGACAGCCCCAACCGGGGTGGAGCGGTTTACACCTCAGAATACGGTGCCCGCTCCACTTCGGGGTCCTCATGGGACCAGTCTGCCAACCCTGCCACCCTTGGTGCTTCGGGCGCAGTGGTATCCAGCGAGAGTTCGCCGCAATGTCGACTCGACGTTGCGTCGGACGTGAGCCCTCTGAGGGGGGTTCAAAAACAGTCAGTTCGGTTGTTTCCTGCCAATATGCTTCAGGTCGCCGAAGTGGCTGTTCCTTTAACACCAGAGGCCAGTCTCGAGAGACTGGTACCCTTAGTAGATTTTCTGACAGAGTGGAAGAATCTGATGAATATATCTCCTTGGGTCCTGCAGATAATAGAGAAAGGTTACAGAATCCAATTCGGTTCTCCTCCGCCTCGTTACAACAGGGTGTTACTCACGGTAGTACATCCTGAGCAGGCTCTGGTAATGGAGCAAGAAGTAGAGTCTCTCTTAGCAAAGGGAGCTATAGAACAGGTGTACTCCCCCGACAGAGAATCGGGGTTTTACAGCCGATACTTCATTGTTCCAAAAAAGGATGGGGGGTTGCGTCCAATTTTAGATCTCCATTTGCTGAATCGTGCAGTCATGAAATTGAAATTCAAGATGCTCACACTCAAACAGATAGTGACTCAAATCAGATCCGAGGACTGGTTTGTCACGATAGATTTGAAGGACGCTTACTTCCATTCGGTCTAGCTCTGTCACCCCGCACGTTAACGAAGTGCGTAGATGCAGCTCTGGCCCCGCTCGGGCTGCAGGGCATACGCATTCTGAACTACATCGACGACTGGCTGATTCTGGCGGAATCAGAGCAGTCAGCGGGTCGGCATCGAGATGTCGTTCTCGCTCATATGAAGAAATTGGGGTTGAGACTCAATGCCAAGAAGAGTGTGCTTTCTCCATTACAGAGAACCACTTTCCTTGGTGTGGTATGGGATTCAGTCACGATGCGGGCCACACTATCGCCCGTTCGTGTAGCTGCTATCATCACAGCCACAAAAGAGTTGAAGCGAGGCCAGTCACGCACTGTGAAACAGTTCGAGAGACTGTTAGGCCTCACGGCAGCAGTGTCCAATGTGATCCCCTTTGGCCTGCTGTACATGAGACCTTTGCAGTGGTGGCTCAGGACCAGAGGGTTCTCCCCGAGGGGGAACCCACTTCGTACGATCAAGATCACGCGGTGGTGCATCCGCGCCTTGATTATATGGAGGAAACATTGGTTCCTGTCCCAGGGCCCGGTGTTGGGAGCTCTTTGCCATCGAGTTGCTATCTCGACAGACGCTTCTCTCACCGGCTGGGGAGCGGTAATGGAAGGCCGCTCAGCTCAGGGTCTGTGGAGGAACCATCATCTCTCTTGGCACATAAATTGCCTGGAGATGATGGCCGTCTTCAGTGCGTTGAGACATTTCCTCCCAGATCTGAGGGGCCATCATGTGCTTGTCCGTACAGACAACACATCGGTGGTCTCTTATTTAAATCGACAGGGGGGTCTGCGCTCGCGTCCACTCTGCAAACTGGCGCACCAGATCCTCTTGTAGAAAAAAAAAAAGGGGGAACCCACTTCGTATGATCAAGATCACGCGCGGTGCATCTGCCTTGATTATATGGAGGAAACATTGGTCCCTGTCCCAGGGTCCAGTGTTGGGAGCTCTTTGCCATCGAGTTGCTATCTCAACAGACGCTTCTCTCACCGGCTGGGGAGCGGTAATGGAAGGCCGCTCAGCTCAGGGTCTGTGGAGGAACCATCGTCTGTCTTGGCACATAAATTGCCTGGGGATGATGGCCGTCTTCAATGCGTTGAGACATTTCCTCCCAGATCTGAGGGGCCATCATGTGCTTGTCCGTACAGACAACACATCGGTGGTCTCTTATTTAAATCGACAGGGGGGTCTGCGCTCGCGTCCACTCTGCAAACTGGCGCACCAGATCCTCTTGTAGAAAAAAAAAAAGGGGGAACCCACTTCGTATGATCAAGATCACGTGGCGGTGCATCTGCGCCTTGATTATATGGAGGAAACATTGGTCCCTGTCCCAGGGTCCAGTGTTGGGAGCTCTTTGCCATCGAGTTGCTATCTCAACAGACGCTTCTCTCACCGGCTGGGGAGCGGTAATGGAAGGCCGCTCAGCTCAGGGTCTGTGGAGGAACCATCGTCTGTCTTGGCACATAAATTGCCTGGGGATGATGGCCGTCTTCAATGCGTTGAGACATTTCCTCCCAGATCTGAGGGGCCATCATGTGCTTGTCTGTACAGACAACACATCGGTGGTCTCTTATTTAAATCGACAGGGGGGTCTGCGCTCGCGTCCACTCTGCAAACTGGCGCACCAGATCCTCTTGTGGTCCCTGGGGAAAATACTCTCCCTGAGGGCAGTGTATATCCCAGGGTACCAGAATATAGGAGCAGACACCCTGTCGAGGCAGGTGCTGAGGCCAGGGGAATGGAGACTCCACCCCGAGGCGGTGGAGCTCATTTGGGAATTTTACGTCCAAGCAGAAGTGGATCTGTTTGCGTCTCAGCTTACGACGCACTGTCCACTTTGGTTCTCCCTCACGCAACCAGCCCCCTTGGGGTTGGACGCTATGGTACAGACGTGGCCGAGGCTATGTCTGTACGCATTTCCCCCTGTTGCTCTGCTCCCAGGAGTTCTGGAGAGAGTCCGCCAGGACGGAGTAAGTCTATTATTAGTAGCTCCACGCTGGCTGAGTCAAATTTGGTTTACGGACCTAATTCATCTCCTCGACAGCCCTCCTTTCGAGGTACCTGTCAGGAGAGACATTCTGTCTCAGGCAGGGGGCACAATATTTCACCCCCGAACGGAGATTTGGAACCTATGGGTTTGGCCTCTGAGGGGGCCCAACTTTTAGAGAGTGGTCTCTCGACTGAGGTCGTTGAGACCATTCTTAGCTCCAGAGCTCCAGCCACGAGGAAATTATATACACTTAAGTGGAAAGTTTTCACATCTTGGTGTCACCAGCATCAGCGAGATCCAGTTAACTGTTCAGTCAACACAGTACTTGAGTTTCTCCAGTATCGTTTTACATCAGGTTCATGTCCTTCTACCTTAAAGGTTTACGTGGCGGCCATTGCGGCTTTCCACGCCCCTGTAGGTAGTACATCTTTGGGTCGAGACCCCCTGATTATTCGTTTCCTTCGTGGCACCTTGAGGCTGATGCCTGCGGTTCGAACTAGGGTGCCGGCATAACCAATATTCCAAGGCCTATTGTACTGCAGGCATTCTGTCCTCCTCCGTTTACATCTTCGGACCAGGAAAAACTGAATCTCTTGTGTCCAGTGCGAGCACTGGACACTTATGTCCACAGGGATGCCCCGTGGAGAAGATCTGATCAGTTGTTTGTCTGTTTTGGTTCACCTAAGAAAGGTCTTCCTGCTTCTAAACAGACAATCAGTAAGTGGATAGTTGAGGCTATTTCTCTTGCATATGAGTCCTCTGGCCAGCCGTGCCCTTTGGTGGTCAGAGCTCACTCTACTCGAAGTATGGCGGCCTCTAAAGCCCTCTTATCATGAGTTTCCCTCCAGGAGGTTCGTGATGCAGCAGGTTGGTCCTCGCCGCTAACTTTTGTGAGGTTTTATAGCCTGGACCTGGAAGCTGCCCCAGGATCCCAGGTGCTTTTTACTTAATTTGCAGACAGTTTTTATCATCTGGCATTTTGTAATTATGGCGGATTGGGTATTATCGTTCCCAAAGCGTCATCGACGCATCGCGAGTTCCCTCGTAAGGGAACGTCTCAGGTTACGACTGTAACCCTAGTTCCCTGAGAAGGGAACGAGACGATGTGTCGCCCTGCCATACTTCCTGCATCCCTGCAATTGACTTTGCTTCGGCTCTAAAAGCTAACATGAGTAACGCACCGGATGTGCTTATATCCTTTCTTGGTCATGACGTCACCCGCCCGTGGCGTTCATTCATTCCATTGACTAGTTGACATACGTGCTTCAGAGGTAAACTCGCGAAGGCATTCCCAAAGCGTCATTGACGCATCGTCTCTTTCCCTTCTCAGGGAACTAGGGTTACAGTCGTAACCTGAGACGTTTCCCGCTCTAACCAAGGAGGTCATAGTTCATTTTGTTGAAGGTCCTGCCTGTAACTTGGAAAATAACCAATCATAGTTTAGACATGTGGTGTGGTAACTGTGGTGGGCAATATTTTCAGGCCACCCATCTGGACACAGCCTCACTTAAATCTCATCTCTAATTCTTTTTTGATGTCACAGTGCCTCCAGAAAAAAAAATAATTCTGCTTTATGCTAGGTCACTTTTAACCCACCCCTGTCTTAGTGATGTCTAGCTGCATCACATTTGAACTTGGCCCCTTAGTGGTCCTTTAATCCTCTACTCCTGTATACCCTCTTAAAACAACACACACATCCCCTCAATCCCAATCACAGATGAGCAGACTGTAAGCATTCATCCTTAAACTGATACAAGTTGACAGGCCAACATTTACAAAAGCTTAATTATTCAGGCCAGTCTGCCATTAGTTCTGTTGAGAGACAAAGGGATACTCCCTTCACACCCAGTCTGGCACATGTTCTAGGGCACTATTATACACTGGGTTGAGGTGACATCATCACAATGTGTCTTGGCTTGAATAGAAGAACATATTGCCCAGAGACAACACAAAAGCATGCCCTTGCATTTCCTCATAAATTTGTTCAGTGCAGCTCAAAATTTCTTAAGGATGCTTCAAAAATGATGAAAACAGATATCACAAGCAGTGATGTTTTTGGTCGCTACCCCATGAATTCCATTACTATGAAACTACTTTCTTATCCCAGACAATAATGTTAGACACAAAATGACTTTTTGCACAAATGCTTTACTTGAAATAACCTCTTGGTCAATTACATTGAATCAGTCAGTGGCGATTTAAAAAAAGTGCTGAGAGGTAAAGCACTTTAACACTTAATTCCCCTGTCAGTTGTTGAGGTTACCATGTCTGTCCTGATTATTTTCACTTGGCTGATAATAGCTCAGGGTTCCCCCACTTTTTCTTGATCAACCCCAGTTTGAGATATTTCTCTCTTTCTTTCTCTCTGCTGCTCTCACTTGAATGGATCTGACACAAACTTCAACATCTTTGTTTAGCTGAGCATTAAATGTGAAAATGTTTCTGGGTGGTTTCTGCAAGGTTGTTGGATGACTTGCCCCTATTGTTTAGATTCTCCAGAACATCATGGCAAACATTGGCTTCTGAACTCATTAAATGTACTAATTTGTGAGCATTGATTAAATACTAACAGCTAATAATCAGCTAATAACCTACCAAATCAGATAGTGACACTAGCTATTCATGTGATGCTGATAAAAACTAAGATGAGGAAATGCATTTGCCCAGAAAAGATCATACAGTATTTGGAATTTAACAGTGATTTATACTTAAAGTGTAAAGCGATATTGCTGAATCATCTCTCATTGATTACAGATGTTTTGGCTACATTTCTGAAATTATTTAAATTTAACTTAAGGTTTAACACATTAATTCAAAATGTATCCTATTTACTTGGGTGTACATAATTTTTTTCTTGTGAATGATTCAATAGTGCAATTGTTTCAAAAGTTGTGGCCAAAAACATTGGCAATTTTCGTAAATATTAGCAAAGAAGGCTGTGGAAAACAAATCTGCATTTTTGTGTTGATTTTGATGTTTGTTTTGAGTCATTTGGATCCAATCAGGGCCCATTTTTAGTAGAGGCAGCCAGGTTTTGATTTTTATCTGTTGGTATTTGATAGAGACCTGATGCCAAGTATCTGAACAAGATGTCCATGAATTCTGACAGAAAAATAGCCCCACAACATTATAGATCCAGCATCACATTTAACCGTGGGCATTGGGTACTTTTTCATCACTGTGTGCGCCAAACGTTTCTCCGGTGTTTGCTGCCAAAAAGCTATTTTTTTGTTTCATCTGGCCATAGAAACCGGTCGCATTTGAAGTTCCAGTAGTGTCTTGCAACCTGAAGAAGCTTAAGTATGATATTGGATGAGAGCAGAGGCAAATTTTCTTTAAACCCTCCCAAACAACTTGATGGTTGTTGGTGGTGATGTAGGTGATGTCTGAGACTTTCTGACCTCAAGACCCAAATACTTTCTGCAATTCTCCAGCTGTGATCCTTGGAGATTCTTTGGCCACTTGAACCATCCTCCTCAATGTGCTTGGAGACAATAGAAACACGTCCTTTTCCAGGGTGATTCTTAAGATCTCCAGTTAATTGGAACTTGCTAATTATTGCCCTGATGGTGGAAATGGGCATTTTCAATGCTTTGGCTATTTTCTTATATCCGTTTCCCATTTTGTGTCGCTCAACAACCCTTTGCCGCACATCAGAACTATATTCTTTAGTCTAACCCACTGTGATTGATGATTAAGGGAATTTGGCCCATGTGTTACCTCATATTTATACCCCTGTGAAACAGGAGGTCATAGCTGAACAATTTCATGTTCCTAGTCACCCAGGAGCACCACTAAATGTAAAATATGAATGGGAGTATACTTCAGATATGTTTACATTATGTTAACATTAAAATCCCTTGTGCCGCCAAAACAGCACCAACTCGCATCTCAGAATAGCATTTTGAGATGATATTCTTCTCATCACAATTGTACAGAGTGGTTATCTGAGTTACCGTAGACTTTGTCAGTTCGAACCAGTCTGGCCATTCTCTGTTGACCTCTCTCATCAACAAGGCATTTCTGTCCACAGAACTGTCATTCACTGGATGTTTTTTTTGTTTTTGGCACCATTCAGAGATAATTCTAGAGACTGTGCGTTAAAATCTCAGGAGATCAGCAGTTACAGAAATACTCAAACCAGCCCATCTGGCACCAGCAAAAAATTTTCCACATTCTGATGGTTCATGAGAACAGTACCTGAAGCTCCTGACCTGTATATGCATGATTGTATGCACTGCACTGCTACCACACGATTGGTTGATTAGATAATTGCATAGATGATTGTTGGTGCCAGATGGGCTGGTTTGAGTATTTCTGTAACTGCTGATCTCCAGGGGGTTTCACGCACAACAGTCTCTAGGATTAACTCCGAATTGTGGCAACAACAAAAAACATCCAGTGAGCAGAAGTTCTGTGGATGGAAACACCTTGTTGAGAGAGGTCAACAGAGAAAGGCCAGACTTGTTCGAACTGACAAGTATATGGTAACTCAGATAAAGTAATTCAAAGTATTTAGAATGTGTTACTGACATTGAATAATCTAACAGAATATGTAACAAATAACATTTTACAGCATATATTCTGTAATCTGTAGTGGAATACATTTCAAAAGTAATCCTCCAAACCCTGTATATATATATATATATATATATATATATATATATATATATATATATATATATATATATATATACTCACCTAAAGGATTATTAGGAACACCATACTAATACTGTGTTTGACCCCCTTTCGCCTTCAGAACTGCCTTAATTCTACGTGGCATTGATTCAACAAGGTGCTGAAAGCATTCTTTAGAAATGTTGGCCCATATTGATAGGATAGCATCTTGCAGTTGATGGAGATTTGTGGGATGCACATCCAGGGCACGAAGCTCCCGTTCCACAACATCCCAAAGATGCTCTATTGGGTTGAGATCTGGTGACTGTGGGGGCCATTTTAGTACAGTTTAGTACATTGTCATGTTCAAGAAACCAGTTTGAAATGATTCGAGCTTTGTGACATGGTGCATTATCCTGCTGGAAGTAGCCATCAGAGGATGGGTACATGGTGGCCATAAAGGGATGGACATGGTCAGAAACAATGCTCAGGTAGGCCGTGGCATTTAAACGATGCCCAATTGGCACTAAGGGGCCTAAAGTGTGCCAAGAAAACATCCCCCACACCATTACACCACCACCACCAGCCTGCACAGTGGTAACAAGGCATGATGGATCCATGTTCTCATTCTGTTTATGCCAAATTCTGACTCTATCATCTGAATGTCTCAACAGAAATCGAGACTCATCAGACCAGGCAACATTTTTCCAGTCGTCAACTGTCCAATTTTGGTGAGCTCTTGCAAATTGTATCCTCTTTTTCCTATTTGTAGTGGAGATGAGTGGTACCCGGTGGGGTCTTCTGCTGTTGTAGCCCATCCGCCTCAAGGTTGTGCGTGTTGTGGCTTCACAAATGCTTTGCTGCATACCTCGGTTGTAACGAGTGGTTATTTTAGGCAAAGTTGCTCTTCTATCAGCTTGAAACACTCGGCCCATTCTCCTCTGACCTCTAGCATCCCTTTTCACACCATTCTTTGTAAACCCTAGAAATGGTTGTGTGTGAAAATCCCAGTAACTGAGCAGATTGTGAAATACTCAGACTGGCCCGTCTGGCACCAACAACCATGCCACGCTCAAAATTGCTAAAATCACCTTTCTTTCCCATTCTGACATTCAGTTTGGAGTTCAGGAGATTGTCTTGACCAGGACCACACCCCTAAATGCATTGAAACAACTGCCATGTGATTGGTTGATTAGATAATTGCATTAATGAGAAATTGAACAGGTGTTCCTAATAATCCTTTAGGTGAGTGTATATATATATATATATATATATATATATATATATATATATATATATATAATGATGAAGGCACAGTAATCATTTACTGATCACTTTTCATAATCCATTTTCAAATGGTAAAATCATCTACTGTAGCTCATTTTCTTTATAACTAATCACAAGCCATTTAGTCCGGCATTTTTAATCAAATCATGCTGTTTTAGTCACCTATGAAAATTATGTTTTATATTTGCAGGTGGATTTTCGTAAATTTCTGAGTCTCTTTATGACAATTGAATAAAATTGTAGTTAAAACAGACACTGCAGTTCCAATTCAGGGCAAAGACTTTTTCATAATCTGCCTGCAGATTGTAATACTATAATACTGCCACTATGGTGATTTTCTATTATAATAAAGATAGTGTAACTGGTTTAATTTTTAATGAGAGGCCTACTTTATTTAGGCTATGGGAGTCACTCAACATCTGTGCATTACTCAGTTAAGGGTTAATAGCCATGACTAAAGGTTAAATGATCAGAGAGCCAGTCGTTTTATTGCTGTTTGTTTATAAAAGATGCTCACTTACAAAATTAAAACAGCAGTCTTAATATTTATGGATGTAATAAACCATGAATTCATTTTGATTTAAAAAAGACACTTCCTGCTTGTTCTTGATTCATTTTTAAAATAAATACAGTATGTGTCTAAACAATCCAGCTATTCATGGCTGTAAATGAACTCAACTGCTATGTTTCAATTAGGATTATGCTGACATGTTAAAGACAGTAATGTTTTATGAGATAGTGTTGCAATACAACATAATGGACACACTGGCTCAATCCCTCAATCCCTCCCTCTTTTGGTCTTCTAGTTCAAGAGGACCGAATATAAGTTTGATTAATTCATGATGTTTGTGCATGGAAGGATATCTGTAAAGGTGTGTGTGTGTGTGTGTGTGTGTGTGTGTGTGTGTGTGTGTGTTTGGGTGGTTTACAAGGAAATTATTTTTAGCTACAAACTGGTAATTACAAGGGTATTATGCTTTAAATGTGGTTTATGAGGACATTTGTAGTGTTCCCATAATTCAAATAGCTTAAGTTATTTATTTTTTTCTAATGTAAAAATGCAGAAAGTTTTTTGTGAGAGTTAGGTTTAGGGGATAGAATCTATAGTTTGTACAGTATAAAAAACATTATGTCTATGGAAAGTCCACATAAGGATAGCCACACCAACATGCGTGTTTGTGTGTGTGTGTGTGTGTGTGTGTGTGTGTGTGTGTGTGTGTGTGTGTGTGTGTGTGTGTGTGTGTGTGTGTGTGTGTGAGCGTGTATTTATCACTTTGTGGGGACCAAATGTCCCCATAAGGATAGTAAAACCCGAAATTTTTGACCTTGTGGGGACATTTTGTCGGTCCCCATTAGGAAAACAGCTTATAAATCATACTAATTTATGTTTTTTGAAAATGTAAAAATGCAGAAAGTTTTCTGTGAGGGTTAGGTTTAGGGGTAGGGTTAGGTTTAGGGGATAGAATATAAAGTTTGTACAGTATAAAAACCATTATGTCTATGGAAAGTCCCCATAAAACATGGAAACACAACATGTGTGTGTGTGTGTGTGTGTGTGTGTGTGTGTGTGTGTGTGTGTGTGTGTGTGTGTGTGTGTGTGTGTGTGTGTGTGTGTGTGTGTGTGTGTGTGTGTGTGTGTGTTGTGCAGCAACATGGCTAGGAGCCTAATTTACTGTGAAAATATCCTGTAACTTTTAAAACTAAAAACTAAAAACACAATACATTGCTGCTGAGCTTCAAAATATACTTGTTCTGATCTTCCACAAATTTGTGATGTCACACATTTTAATATATAAATGGGTGACTGTCCACATTTACAAATAAATTATGCCTATTCAGTATTGAACTAATGATACAATTATTAAAAGTTTGTCAAATATTGTGCTGCGTCTTGCTTCCCATTTTGCATTTCCTTCTGAAAAATCTCAATATTTGGAAAGAGTTGTAAAAGAATATATTTAACATGGACGCTAATTATTTTAGTCTGATCTTATCAGATTCTGCGTCACATTTCACCACAGATTGTGTTGCGAACCTGTCACAATACAATGCAACCTTTGCAAAGAGGCTGATAGGGCAGTTGAAAACTATACATGGCAGCCATCTCGCTGTTTTAGTAGACCGAAATGCTGGTGCTCAAGATATGGCCTCTTTAAATTAAACCTTTATATTCATTAGTGACTTGGACTCATGAAATGTAAAATTGATAAGAATGTATCATGAAGCTGTTATGCTGCAGATCTTTGTCTTGTAACAAATGGACATAATGACATATTGACTGTTCAAAGGTTAATGTGACACATTTGTTGGTGTAAAGGTTAATGCATGATATTAATATTTTCTTTGGGAGACAAGCTGCACAAATTTGATTTCTCATTTGTTTATCTTGTGTATGACTGCAACAAATTGCATGGCATTATTTACTATAAAGTCATGACTAAAATGTTCAGATATCTGAAAACTGGATCAAGAAATGTTTTTCTGTCATGCACTGGTGAAAGTTATGTGATGTGATTATGTAAATATTCTCTTTTTAACCCTCGCACAATCATTGATAACAATGTGGACAATAACAATACCCTTTTTAAGCCCCAGATGTAAACAACAACAACAACAACCTTTTTGAACAATCACCTAAACCGAATAACTGAAAATGTTACATGGAGATGATGTCAACATTATTTGTCCTCTTCTGTCATCTTGCCCATTTAGAACAATTTTACTCTGCTTAGAAGCCGCATAAAAGTGGCAAATATACTATGTGTTTACTTATGTTGTGGAGTAAATAACTAAAAGTAATGATGCCACTAACTAAGCAAAATTATTCAGTAGTGTGACATTAGCTCAGCTATTTTAAAAATATGCAGCTTTTCCCCTAACAAGCTCCTTTTTCCTTCTTATAAAGAGGACGTTGTCTTCGTTATCTTCCATGTAAACTATTTAGAAAACAAAATGCAAGAGAAGCAGCAACTCTTCAACTCTAAACCTGCTTAGCTTCAGTTGGCAACCAGTCTTGAGCTAGTATTCATTCATGAATTCATTCAATTAAAGTGTAAGTTATACATACAATTTACAATCTTTAGAATGTGTAAATGTTTGTTTAATAACAGAAGTTAAGACAGAACATTCAAGGCATTTGCATTGAACACTAGTGACATTTTAGCACTCTGTGGACTTTTCAGACGTTCTCTTTTGCACGTCACCTTTTTTTCTTGGAGGCCCAAAACAAAGCGTGCTCCCCCTCGTAAAGACTCGGGGCCGATTCGTTGCCCTCAGCAGCCACCAAAGCAAGACCTCAGGGCAGTTATTTCAAAAAGGAAAAAACCCAGGTGGTTTTGTGCCCACCCTTGTGGGGATAGCCCCCCTTGGGACGGGTCACGTGAAACATCCACCTGTACCCTCCCGATGTCCCCATGAAACTGCTCCATTCCCACCGCCTCTGGTGTTTCGGGAGTTAGCGGTTTCCAGCTAAATGTTGGGTGTTCTGTTGCTTCCTGCCGTAGTCCAGGACATGGGACACTTGACATCCCCTCAACAGGAAGTGTTAGAATCGATACCCATCTCAGAGAACCTGGAAGCGTGGAAACTACTGCCAGGTGTTTCTATATGGGTCCTAAGAATAGTAGAAAAAGGCTACAGAATTTAATTCATTCGCCATCCTCCGCGTTTCAACGGCGTGGTTCCCAGTACTGTGAAACCGGAGCAAGCATGTTTACTGTGGAAAGAACTGTAAATCTCTTGGTCAAAGGGGCCATAGAACATGTTCCCCTTCTAGAGAGAGAGTCAGGTTACTACAGCAGATACTTTCTGGTTCCCAAGAAGGATGGGGGGGTTGCGTCCGATTTTAGACCTTCAAGGCTTGAACCGCTCCGAGGGCGTTCAAGTTCAAGATGCTAACCGTCAAGACGGTCGTGTCTCAAATCCAACATCGCGATTGGTTGGTCACGATCGATCTCATGGATGCGTACTTTCATGTAGAAAGTCTGCTACAACACAGGAAGTTCCTGAGGTTCGCTTTCGGGGGCGAAGCTTTCCAATATCGGGTTCTTCCATTCGGTCCAGCCTTATCACCCCGCACATTCACGGAATGCATGGATGCAACACTGGCTCCTTTGCGACTCCGGGGCATCCGCATTCGATCACGATGCGGGCACAATTGTCTCCCGCTCGTATCGAGTCCATTCAGAACACCCTAGGCCAAGGTTGCACTGATCGTCAGTATCAACAACTACTAGGTCTCATGGCAACTGCGTCCTCGGTGATCCCTTTCGGCCTTTTTGCACATGAGACCATTTCAGTTGTGGCTCAAAGCCAGGGGATTTCATCCAAGGGCCAATCCCCTAGGCTGATAAGGGTTACGCGCGCATACTACGTCCCCTTTCTATGTGGTTCAGAACCCGGTTCCTCACTTTGGGTCCCACTCTAGGTGCGTCTTGCCATCGCAGGTTGCTAACGGCAGACACCTCCCTGACGGGCTGGGTAGGGGTCTTAAGTGGTCGTCCAGCTCAAGGGGAATGGGAGGGTCGTCAGCTCGATTGTCACATTAACTGTCTTGAGTTGATGGCTGTATTTCTGGCCCTGAAATACTTCCTCCAGAGGCTGCCATATCTTGGTGTGGGTGGACAACACAGTGGTAGTCTCTTACATAAAAAATCAAGGAGGTCTACGTTCACGCCAGACAGAAAATACCGACGGGAAAGTGGAAACTCTACCCCTAGGTAGAGGAACAAATCTGGTTGAGATTTTACAAGAGCAGAAGTGGACCTCTTCGCCTCCCAACAGACAGTGCAATGTCCCCTTTACTTCTCTCTGAGTCACCCAGCCCCCCTGGTTCTGGACGCGATGGCACATACATGGCCCAGAATGCGCCTGTATGCTTTTCCCCTGGTTTTTCTGCTCCCGGGAGTCTTGGCCAGAGTTCGGACCTCTGTTGCCCGAAGTGGACCTCTTCGCCTCTCAACAAACACGATGGCGCATACATGGCCCAGTATGCGCCTGTATGCGTTTCCCTCTACTAGAAGAAGTTAGTAAAATTCAGTAATCAAAATACTTTTTGAATGTAACTGCATTCTAATTACCAATTATTAAAATTGTAGCTGTATTGGAATACGTTACATATATTCTGTTACTCCCCAACCCTGCTTATATCTAATTATGTAACAATTAAAAAATAAATACACATTGTTCTTAATGGTGGAAACAACCACTTTATACACTACCAACTTTTCTCAAAACGTTATTCTGATTATTTAATTTGTAATGAAAACATTTGCATTAAATTATAAAAGAGTTTAAAATTCTTCACTGTGGCATGAAGCATTTTCAATATTGAATCCCACTCTAGGCTAATAAAAATAAATAAAGGCAAATAAAATAAAAAATAATAATAAATAATATAATAATAAATGCTGAATCAACAAAAATTTTGTATACATAAATATACAATTAACAGTGAAACCTTTTATTAAAGTGTGTGGGTCGAGTGGCCTTTTGATCTCAAGTTATGATATTTTGATGAATGAATGAATGATTCCAGGTTCAAAACCTCTTCATGTATAGCTACAGCTTTTTAATAAACCAAGCAAAATCACTGCTGCATATCAGTGGATGCAAGAAAAGGGTGAGCATTTGATTCCATACTACGTAACTTCTGTGAAACAGAGATTGGACCATGGCGCGATACAGAAGTGGAACAAAAAGTGTTTTTGGATCGTTCCACGGACACAACATTGAAAAAATATCTTTCCAAGAACATCCAGAATACAAATAACTCCAGACA
This sequence comes from Xyrauchen texanus, assembly GCF_025860055.1. Lineage (NCBI taxonomy): Eukaryota > Metazoa > Chordata > Actinopteri > Cypriniformes > Catostomidae > Xyrauchen > Xyrauchen texanus. Next base: position 31,023,131 of record NC_068297.1, on the reverse strand, counting down.
GCATGAGTTCAGACGTGATCTAGGAGCTTTATACAGCTATAAACCTTTTGTGCCATTGAAGAGATGGTAAATCTATCCCTCACAGCCTCGTTGTCATTCCCATTAAAAATAAAAGATGGCACTAGCTTAAATAAGGTCTAGGCTGCCTCTACCAGCATCAGCAACTATGAGAATACAGTAAACGGAATGGATTGACAAACAAGCATTCTCAATGCTGGCACGTGAGATGGGAATAACGGCTGGTTTTGCCAATCTGCGGGATTCAAGGCGGGCTTTTTTAGTTAAGGAGTAGGATTCGCCACCTTTGGGAAATTACATTTTCACCTCCATGGCAGCGAAGCACTGTTTTCATTGGGATGGCAGCATGCTGTGCACTTGTGGCATCAAATAAAGTGGTTGCTGACTATTGGTGTTAATATTTTTACCGGACATTGTGTCCGTCAATGTTTGAATTTCTCAGATATTAGGACATTTTAACGGTCAAAAAACTTGAATTACCATATAACAGAAACCCTGGCCATGCTGTGTCGTGGTTTGGACAGGATGAACAAAGTGACATGGATAAGTTTGCCGGTTAGTGTATGAATCCTGTGTAACTGTGCAAACTGTACGATTTGAAATGGGGATATTTATTGTGCAGTTTGTATGAATAGGTTTAATTCAAGTCAACCCACAAAATGATATACTTGTAACTGAAAATACACTGTGAAGCTATTTGAAAGATACATATACACAATATATTATCCAGTGATCCAGTGGCTATAGTAAATATGTCCTTTGTTAGTGATTTGATCTATGTCCTTTGATAGTGATTTGGGTCGAATCTATTGTAAATCTGAGTTGCGCTCTGTGGCTTGGCAGATATTTGAGCATGCTGACAGACAGCGACAGTGAGTGACAGCGGTGGTGTGCGTAACTTCGTAGAAGACTATTGTTTCAAATTTAAGAACATGCCATGGCCTCTGCCAGACACGTCCAGTGTGCAACCTGCTTAAGACACTCACAATGGATGTGAATGGGGACTTAAATATTGCATGTTTCAAAAGTATAGCCATAAGACATAAATCATGTGTGTTAGTATGATTTTAGTGTGACAAAATCACTTACTAACCTTTTCTGTGTTAAGTTAGACAATTTTACAACAATTTTACAACTTCGTTTCCATTTTGATGTCATGTCAACAAACCCTAAAACGACTGTAAAAATGACAATTTAAACAGCTTAACAGCTCAAATAGTACACAAGTTTTAACCAAAGAAATAATGTAATGCTTTTACAAAATTATTATCTTCACGTTTCTGCTTTTAAACCCTCCAAACATTGGCCCTATTCACTTCCATTGTAAATGTCTCACTACAACCTCGAATTTTGCTTTTTTAAATAAAAGGAGGGACGAGTCGAAATAACATTTTTATGTAAAATAAAATAAGTGTGTTTATACCACAAATGCTGACGATTGAGCTTAACTTGTATTACTGAACCAGGAATATTCCTTTAATCCTCCAGCACTGACCCGCTTTAGACTTGCTGAGGCATACCAAATTGACACTTTTTAAATGACAAATCAAGAAAGATGAAGTAAATAATACAAAAGAAAAATAATGTATTTAAGAGAATTGGTTTCCATCAGTGATATTTTTTTCATCCGTGTTACAAACACTTTTTTATTAACACTTTTTATACTTGGGTCACCTGTACCACCCACACCCCTGGAACCACAAAGCAACACTCCAGAAACCATCCACATCATCATTGAATTGGGCAAGCACCACTAATATTTTCTTCAGAAAAAGTACAAATCTTATTTATCTAAAATTCCTATATTTTCCTTGCACACTCTTAACCTGTACTTAAGTAAGATTAGGTTCTCTGTCAGAAACTCTCATTGTATGGAGATCAGACATCACTCTTAAATATGATATTTTACTATCTGTCTCCACACTTATATATATATATATACACACATATATATATGTTTTTTTTTTAAGAGCGCAGTTCTAAAACGTCAATTTGGCTACTGGCAGCGTATTGTCTGTTGACCGCCCCTCCCCCTTTAGAACTACATAGTCCTCCATAGTTTGGCATGGCCAGGGTCCACAAAGATTAGATTTGAATTTATGAAGATTGTTTCACCTAGCTTGGTGGTGTAATCTATGCCATTGTAGTATTTCACATGTGCCCCCTCATCGCCAAGCAACCCAAGGGTCCCGTATTTCACCATGACAACGTAATCACAGCTCTCCATTAAAAAGTCATTATTGTTTAGAATGGGGGCCTCATCCAGAAACAAAATGGCTATAAAATCTCTAAGCCTTTGTCTCTCACCACACATTTACTTAAGAACACAAGCTTAAATGGCCAGTTCAAAACTATATTGATCTCAAGGGGTTTTTTTGCCTACACAGAATTACAGACTTATAGAGACTCACACAGATATAATAACAGAATTGTAATATATGTGAACCAATGATAACAGTTTAGTGAAACGATTTGCAGATTTTCAGTATATGCTATTTTAAGAGGCTTAACTATAAACTGTGAAAGGTTTATAGGAAGTTCACCCAAAACTCACCTTAATGCACTTTCAAACTCTCATGACTTTCTCTCTTGTGTGAAACACAAGCAAAGATTTTTTTGATGGAGATATGAAAATCTTTAAATCAATACAAGTCTATGAGGTCCAACACTTTCGGGCTCTTTCAAGGCAACATTGAGGTAATCCATTCAAATTGAGTGGTTTAATCTAAGTCTTCTGAAATTATGTGAGCGGTTTTTGGTGAGAAACAGACCAAAATGTAATGTTTTCACCATTAATATTGACAGCTACAGTTTCCAATTGAGCATCAAATCATGACTGTAAAGGAGTCTGCAGATGTAAAGATTTTTTGGTAAATAAGTAAATACATTTTTGTTGGTTTCTCGTGGCCTCGTGTTTCTACTTTTCTCCATTTCAAGCGGCTTCATAAATTCAATAAGCCCATGACATTTTGCAGCCTGCTCTGCTGCAATCACGTTTGGTGGTGGAGATGATGTGGGGCTTCCAATAGTGACATTGGCACTGCTGTCTTGATGGCATTGGGTTACAGTCCACACTGCACTTGAGGCGCTTGAACTGGTCACTGAGAAATCTCCATTGTAGATGGTTAATCAGAGACTGATTTTGTCCCATGTCTGTCTGTTTGATTGGTTCATGTTAGTGGACCTGAAAGACACATACGTTCATGTGCAAATAGCTCCTCGATTCAGAACTTTTATGAGATTTCCCCTCAAGAGTACAGCATTTTAATACAAGATCTTCCCCTTTGGCCTGTCCCTGTCTCCCCGCACAAGGAGGGTGAGAGCAGGAAATCAGGACCTATTATATGTGTCTTTCACTGTCCGGTAAGGCGATGCAAGACTATTTAGGGTGCCTACACTCTAGAGTGAATGCTGCAAATGCATTGATTTCAAAGTGGATGTGGGGTTGGAAGGCCAGAGAGGGAAAACGCAAGTGTTTCCGAAAGTGAAGTTCCATCGTGTGACCAAAAGTTTAAAACATTTAAACTTTTGCAGCAATGCACTCTGGTGAAGGAATCCTGGAGTGGCAGATCTAGTTGCGCTGTGAAATCGAACAAAATAACAAACAATGTGAATAAACTCGATTGTAATTGTGGAGAAAGAGCCTGGAGATAAGTTTCAATGTTTACTGGTATAAAGTAATTCAGATACATATCCTCTTCTCTATCCTCAGCCTCTTCCCTGTGTGGTACACACCTTCCAAACAGATCTTACGTACTCCCGTGCATCAAACGCTCCATCTGAGCTTTTCCTAGTGTGTGCCATTAAACTGTAATGTGTTGTGTACTGTATGTGAAGTTGCTGTGCTAAAGTGCCACCTATAGCCACTAGAGGCCAAAATCTATGACAGCTGTAATTGCAATTCTGGCAAGTGACCATGATATAAGTGGGATAATCCACTGCTAGGTGTGCATTAAACAATTGCATTATTTATGTGTATTATTTGTTTCCTTTTTTACCTTGCCAGTGCTGTTTATAATTAAAGGGATGTCTAACAGTTTGAGGGGTTTGATTTCCTTGATACAGAACTTTATCCTAGAATTTGCTTTATAGAATTCAAATGGGTCACATAAATTTGGATTGTGGGATTGTGAGATTGACAACAATGTGGACGAGAGCATCAAAAAAGCTGAGAATTCCTAGCTTTATGCAAATGAGAAGCTTAAAACACTGGGTGCGAGCCAAAAAAATATTCTTAAATTAGTGTCAATAAACAGAAGATGTTTATTGACACTAATAAATGAGTGTCAATAAACAGGTTATTTTTGTATTTATTAATTTTTTAGCCGTAGAGTACTACTTTCCCCAGTTTTGTTACACAAATATATATTTTTGGTATTGAGACCAATATTCTTACACAGAAAATCAAAGACAACATCCTCTTACTGAATTCCTTTCTATAAGCATTAAATAAGCTCTTTAATCAAAATATAAATCTCCTCGAGGTTACAAATCTGTCAAAAAACTGTTTGTGTTTTGATTTGTCGATTTTACTTGCCTAAGAACATTTTAAGGTCTAGCCTGTGTGAACACCCCTCATACTTATGGGGCAGTGGTGGCTCAGTGGTTGAGGCTCAGGGTTACTGACCAGAAGGTGAGGGGTTCAAGCCCCAGCACCACCAAGATGCTATTGTTGGGCCCTTGAGCAAGGCACTTAACTCCAGGTTGCTCTGGGGGGATTGTCCCTGTAATAAGTGCTTTGGATAAAAGTGTCTGCCAAATGCATAAATGTAAATACTTAGAGAAGCCTCCACCTCATTTTTCCAGATGCCAGAAGATCTGCTGGGATTAATAATTTCATTGAAAGGCAGAATCATCGATGTTCACCAACCTGTCCTTTGGTCTACTCCAAACACTTTATTTAGGAATGGCCTTGTCTTTCCAGACCTCAAGCAGTTATGGAGAACAGCTTATTCTGTTTTATAGCTCAACATGCTGCGTAGGGTGGCCACGGTTCTTGACCTTAAGAGGTTATTGTCCTTGACTCTGAGACTTTATTCTAGACATTATGAGCCCAGAGAAACCCTTAGTTTAGTGTACTCTGTGGAGCCTGGAGCGAATAAAAGTAGATTTATGGTCTGTTTCTGCAGTGTTGACAGATGGGATGTAATTATGCATTAAGAAACGGTTGCTGAGCCATGCTAGGATTTATTTGGATTCTTAGAGACAGCAAGAAATAAGAAGAGAAAGTATTGAAGAGACACCGGAACAATAATGTATTTGAGAGATATACAGTAAGGAATGACTGTGTCAACATGAACAAAATACTGCCCTGCTTGGATTTAGATCTTTTTCTCTCTTCCTTTCAGTCTGTTGCTCATGCACACTGCTTTCTAGGTGGATCAATAATGTCTATTCATGAGGTAGATTTTTTTCTCCTACAGTAAATCCATATATTCCCAACTGAATGCATCATCACTTCTAAGTCTATTCCAACCATTTTATCCCAGCAACCCTCTGTCTGAGAAAGCTTAATATGAGTTCTGTGTATGCCATATCTTTGAATGGTTTATAGAAGCTGCATTCAAGCTGCAATTCCTTTTCCATATTGTGACTGTTTTTCAAGCCACACAATTATTTACCATGGTTTAGATCAGTGGTTCTGAACTGTGGGCCACAGGTCTGTTCTGACAGGGTTGCAGACAGCAAGGTAAAAACACACACACACACACATATTTATATATATTAAACATTTATTGAATTTTGCATATTTTATTGATTTATAATAATAATTTTAATTATATATATAATTCATTATAAATTAATAGATATGCAAAATTCAATACATTTTAAATATATATAAATATGTATACATGTTTTTACTTTGCTATCTGCAATCCTGTCAGAACAGAGCACACAGGCTGTCCAAGTGAACACTATTCAAATTCATCTGTCACTTGATAGAAGCATGTCAACAAGGAGAGATGGCTTGACGTGCCCTCATCCATGAAAACGTCTCTGAGGGGAACAAGATGCTTGTATGATCACTATGGGACACCGTCCGAGTGTCACATGGTCTTAAGCCCTTATATAATCATGGCAATTTACTTGCTAATGGAAATTACGTGACGGCCCTTAGGGAGCTACGTCTAAGGCTCCTTAAAGGCCCTCGTTTCCGCGACATTTAGTCAGATTTTCTGCATAGGCACATGCCTATGTAGCTGCTAGAGAGTATGGCCAGCAGTTGCTAGAGAGTATGGCCAGCTTTGTGGAACATGAGCTGTGTATGATCGCTCTGGGAATGAAATACAGTCATGCCATGTGAACAGTACCTGCCAACTACAAGCATACAGTATCTCACAAGCGAGCTAAAGCATCTGAGTAAAATAAATTATGGATTTGCTCCTGTTCCAACAGAGAGGAAGCAGGAGTCAAACCCTCATCCAGATAATAAAATCTAACAAATGTATGCAGAGAGGACCACCTTGCTGCCATACAAATGTCCTCCAAGGACACACCTCTAGCCAAAGCCCATGAGGATGTCATGCTCCTTGTAGAATGGGCTTAAATACCTGAAGGTGAAGGTAAACTGTGTGCTTCATAAGAACTCTAAATTGCATCAATAAGCCAATGAGACAGTCTTTGCTTTGCTTGGACACCGTAACACCTCTGTTGCAGCCACCAAAGCACACAAACAACTGCTCTGACTTACGCCATTAGCTATTATGGTCAGCATAATCTCACAGTGCACAAACTAGGCAAAGCATCTGTAACCTTTCATGCTCCTCCGACTCAAATGGAAGAGGAGAGAAGAACTGCAAATTAATGGTCTGTGTGTGAAATGACCTAGAAATAACCTTGGGCAATTAGCCAAAACGAGGTCTTAACACAACCTTTGAACACCCTGGCATTATATCCATCCAAGAGGGATTGATCGATAGGTCATGCAAATCACAGACTCTCTAAAACTATGCCACTAGCAGGGCCATTTTAAGAGTCAAAAACCATAAAAGCGCATCGATGCCTAGTGGGGCCAGGGGCGGGAGAGAAAACTATAGGGGACAGTGCAATATCTCGCTCGAAGTGAACAGGTCCTCTTCCGCTCTTTTGAACCTCTTTCAGATTTGTTCCACAATCTGAGTATGTGATGTCCATTCTCCGGGTATCATACCATGTCTGGACAGGAGATCCACACCTAAATTCAACTGGCCCGGAACATGTATGTCTCGTAGAGAAAGTACATTGTTCCTTTCCCACAAAAAGATGCAATGTTCCAGTCTCAGCATGGCACGAGCAGCACCGTGAACATCTCCAGACAGTGTATATGTCAATCCTGCCGCTGGCGTATACAGCGTATACACGGCGACACACCTGACCTAACGAACTCCCGGTATCATAAAGTGGGTCTGTTTCCATGGCAACAAATTCTAGTAGCACCCACGTGTCACTCTGAAGGGATGAAGTCCCTTGTCGACTTCATCCAGCACTTAAAAACGTCTTGCATACAACAAGCCCAGGGGAATGACAGCTTGTTGAACATTGAATTCTGTTACGCATATCTTGAGACCCTTGGTCATGGAGACAAAGGCTGAATTCGGAATGCGATCTCTCAATGTTCGCTCCCCAGCACAAGCTACAGGGGGAAACTGAACTATATTCTGGTTGTCAGGCTTCACATACAACGGCAAACTCATCCCGATAATGACCAAAGGGAAAACATGGGGATAACGGATATGTTTATATTGTATAATTTCATTCACTGAATGGGGGCTCACCCTTCATTATACAGCAAGCCCGTCAGGCTTGTGTGTAGACCTATTATTATTCTACATTAAGTGATATTGCAAGTGCCTCGAGACCCTTGGTCATGGAGGCAGAGATCATACTCAAGCCAAAATATTCAAAGCTCGTTTGCCAATGCAAATTATGGGGGAAACTGAGCTAAATTGAATTTGGTCAATATACGGCAAATACGTTACACAGAGCTGAATAGTGGTCTCGTGTACCAGTTGGTAATGTTTCCATGAAGACATGGACACTCCTCAACATGGTCTTCCATTTGAGCTTTTCACAAGATGAAGCATGAGGCAAGTCAACAAGGCATCGCTCATTTTCTCTGAGATAATCATTGATGTTTGAATCTCAAATACTCAGGTAAAAGTGCTCCATGTCCCTTGCAAGGGTCTCGAGTTGTTGAGTGTGCAAACCTTGGTGTCGTTATGACCGTGGTCATCCGAGTCGTCCAAAACACTGTAGTCACTGAAATCATTATAGCGATGAGGAAGACTACTTCCCCTTTGTGGTGGGATGCATTCCAGTAAATGTGTGGGGGTGGGCCCCATGCTACGTACAGCTTGCAGGCTAATGGGGACCTCGAGCCACTTACACCACTCTGAGCTTGGAAGTAATTGTCCCCCCTTCATGGTGTGGAATCAGTCTGGTTGAAACGCAAGGTGGCATGACTGAAAATGGACTGAGGAGGGAAACCGTAAGGAGGGGCACCTGCATTAAACCAGCAGGCTGCTGGAGGAGCTTGAAAGGCATCTAGGTGGAAGAAGTCAGAGACTGTACCACTAGGGGCAGCTCGGCTCCTAGCTAGTTTCCCTGGGTTTCCTAAGGGCACATTTCTATGCATTGTGCTAAAGAGGGGGCCCTCTTCGATGTCAGATGTTGTGGATTTCTTGGGTGACCAGGTCAGCAGCTGCACGTACCTGATCTTACTCTGCTCTTAGCTGGGCAGCTTCAAGCATTTACCTCATGCATCCGGGCATTATCTTCCTGTGCCTAGTCTCTCTTAGCTGAGGCTGAGATGTTCCCTCTGTACCGCTTGGTAGCTGTTCTGTAGCTGGGTGAGATGGGCCTGGTGCTCTGTGGTTTGCTGTTGGGTGTGTGGTGATGAAGAAGGGACATGTAGGATGCCTCACTAAGGGCACCATTAATGTTGGCCGCTACGATCAGGACAGGGTTTGGTTATTAGCAATAATAAATATCAAAGATAACAGTCTCACTAAAGGATTGTTCTCTTAGGAAGGTCAACGTCCGGAGAACATCGACATTCAAAAGGAAAACAATGATGGTTTGAATCCGCGCACTGATATCCCTAAGTTATCTACTTGCCAAATATGTGTGTGGGTATGTTTGTGAGGGGTTGCGTGTTTGTGCAGTTAGTATGAGAGAGAGAGAACAGGATGACGGAACCGAAGCATGTATTCTCGATCGTGGGAATGAAGGCAGCTGTTAGTTGTCTCTTAGCTTTGGTTCTTTAATGGATAAACTCAGTGTGTTGGTCGCCCACGTGATCCACCAAACGGCCAAAAGAAGAAATAATTTAGTGGCAATTTTTTAATGGCATCGGCTCACAATGCATGATCTCTCGTACGTGTTATTTGTCAGAAAATGGTCACTGAGCTAGGCCTCAGAGTATATCTGACGAGACTAATGGGGAAGGCCAACAAACACAAGGAGGATTCTGGTGTCCGTTTGCTCTCCTTTTTCTCAGACACCAAACCAAAATCCCAAACAGCTCCAGGACACGTAGCTCCAAATCTGGAGTCTGTAGAACTGGAACAAATGGGGATAATGCATCGTGGTGAGAAATTGCTAGCCTTGACGAAGTGCTGTTGTCCTCGTGGGACCATTGTAATGTTCGATAAAACCACATTGAAATTGCTCATAAGTTTACGCTGTGTCAACAACATCCTTACATGTTTGCCACTCAAAAGGGAGAAAAACAATCCTCGCTTTGATGTGAGTTGCTAGAAACAAACACGAGCTTAGACAATTTGAGCACTGAAAAACAGAATATCTGACTCAATGGTCAATACATTGCCGTGATTGTATAAGGGCTTCAGACCACGTGACAATTGACCGGTGTCCCATAGCGATCATACGCAGCTTGAGTTCCACAAAAGGGAACCATGTACAAATAAATGAAAGTTAAAAAAATAAAGACAACATTAAATATGGGTTAAGTTGCAATTTGGATTTCAAATACTGATGTGATAGTTTACATGGTGTCAGTAGTTATATGGCTAGGAAATTATGTTTTTTATTAATAGTATTTTATAACTTACCTTGTTGGCAGCAATAGTACTTTGACAAAAAAAGTAGAGACTTCAGTAAGACTTCATCAGTCGAGGGCACTTGAATATTAAAATATAAGATAATTTAAGTTGTCAGTTTGATTATTATAAAAGTCTCCTAACATGATGATTAATAAAGCCAAATCTAGATGGAAAAAAATGTATAGTCTAAAGGGGCCATGTTAACTTGTCCTGACACAAACCTGGCTTAGTTGAACCATCTGAATCACATATCAGACAGATGAATATAGTTTCACTTTGCTTCATTTTTGTTTTCTGCAGTGTTTTTAATTGAAAGATGCCAGTATCTGTAGCAGTGTGTGGCAGGGAGGAGGGCGGGGCCGGGTCGTGATCCTACACACCCGGTCCCGTATTAGGCTAATTAAGCCACCATTAACGATCTCTCTCTCCCGCACGATCCCCTGCAGTCGACTTTTATCCCTCACGGTGGCTTAATTAGCCTAATATGGGACCGGGTGTGTAGGATCACGACCCGGCCCCGCCCTCCTCCCTGCCACACAGTGTCTCTGCTAATGGTGTTAATATAACTGCACCTGTAACTCGTACATAGAGTAAATCAGGTTTTATGTGACGCCTCATGTCTATAGCAGGGAGAGAGGCAACACAGGCAGAGTTGGAATAAAGCACATAGAGCTGGACACACTTTATTCCCGCTCTAAAGAGAAATATTTCTCTCTAGCTCTAAACGCTATTTATTCCTCCACACACATACACATTTGCTTACACAAACACTTAGCCAGGTGTCAGATAACTAGCACAAAGATTCAGATCTCAGTCCAGATATAATTGTCCTTCAGTCCGGATCTTGACCGGAGTCTGCCTATTGAGTACCCCTGGACTAGAGGTTCAGATTTGTAACTGTCTGGATTAATCTCTGGTGGGTATGCTTTTGTTATCCTGACATTCTTAATTCACTTGGTGATTTATGACCGGTCAGAAGGGACAAAATTGGGTAAGAAACTGAACCTGTTTGATCACTAGTTACATTCTGATTTACCATTCACATTTAAAATATGTTATAGGGCACCAGGGTGTTGACCAACTGCCAGAGACTGAGTTCTGGGAGGGGTAGAAAGGATATCTGGTTGCACACCCTTCTTTGAACTTTCCTTTGGGAGGATTACAGCTGGGCAGAAGCCTCTCTAGACCAAAGGCCAAGCATGACTGATGTATGTGTAATTCATATCACTAAGTAGACCTCAGATGGCTTCCCAAAATTGATGAGGTTGGTTTCAGGTGAATATGAAACTTTAACTTAGTGTGTCAGGGGAGCTTTAAAGTATATTATACTGTATGTTGTTGCTGCACTATTGATCATTTTCAGCCCTTTTGTATTATGAGACATTGTTTTACACTTTGTCTAGCCTGTTTTCAGTTTCATTGGATTGCAGTAAATCAACAAGCCTCGAAAGGCCTTGCACTACAATTATTTTACCACAGTTAAGATGTGCTGTTTTGTGATGCAAAACTAAGTTTGGTGATGGTTGCTATGCAATATAAGCAATTTAAACAAATGGCCTTCAAGGAGAAGTTCTGCATTCAAAAGTTCAAATTTGTGCTTCGATATAAATGTAATTAGATCAAAAATAATATTTCATTTAAATGGATGCCTATTTTTGGCAATCAGCTGCCATCTCAAATATTTTTTTTCCACAAAGAGTTAGATCTAATGAGAAGGAAATCCCATTTAAACAAGTGGGAAGTTTATGAACTTTTAATTGAAAGTAGTGATTTATTGTGCAATTGAAATGCAATTTGCATTTGAGGGCTAGTTTATGGCCATGAAGCACGTCAAGGACATTAATTCTCGACAATGAGATTTAAAACGAGGAGGATCGAATTCATGATGGCAGTTCAAGGAAGAGATGTGAAATAAAGACCTTCACTCCCCTACATCTTTCCTGATCAAATATCAGAGTAATTATAAGGCCATCTCCAAAGTCAAAACTATACATAGTTAAGATTAAGGAGCCATTACACACAGTTATTCTAAGTACCTACGGTACATGTGTAAAAAACATGATTTGTCTTGCTCAGCAGTACCTTATTTTCTCCCACTTGGCACTCTGTTTTCATTCTCATCTATTCCACTGTCCATTTTGGTTTCCCTTTATGTAATTTTATGTTTCTGCTTTATGTGAACGCTGTATGACAGGCTTATGTTTCATGACCTGAGCCCTGCCATTCCTAGCCAGAGTGATCGGTGTTCTTTCATTAATGTAATTTCAGTAATGAATTCTGGGGGTGATCTCACAGTCAGAGCCAATCTATGGCAGATGGTTTTCATGTTCTCTCTCCTGTGTCGCTTTTTAAATCAATATAAGGCCTTAATTCCCAATGTCTCATAATTTTTTACTCATTATTGGAATCCCATAGCGTGTGCAGAATAAAATGACCAATGCAAATGTCTCCACGGATGAATAATGCATTTAAATATGAGAACTTTGAATTTCATTCAAGAAAATCAATATATACTATTGTTTTTGATAATAGATGTGTTGAATAAGTACCACATGATATATCTGTGTATTAGAGAGCACAGCTGTTACACTAATTGGTGTTGCTTGCTAAGGGATGGCGATTTTGAACTTACCCCTTACCCTAATATAACATTTTCAGCACATAACATATCCAGCACCGTTTGTTGTACATGTTTTCACTCTCAAGACATCAGATATTGTCACCTGTGCAAGAACCCTGTGCATCACATTGCATATAGATGCCAATATTGCCCCTCAGCGTCTGCTAACAATGCAGCCGTTAAGCCCACTGACTTCAATGACAAAACTTTGGCATCAACGTATCATCTCTCCTACTTTTTCTTTTACAGAAAAGTGAATTAAAAGCATAGAAATAAATGTTTTATCAATATTTAATATAGTTTTCCTTAGAAATATGCATAGAAAAATTTCAGGCATGGACACATTATAGCCAGTAAAATTATCAAGTAATATCCAGTAAGGATATTTGACGATATTCAATATTTCTCAATAAATATGAGAAATATTGAATATTGATGGTATTGAATAAAATTCTATTTATTGCGGCACACTGCACGAGTCTGTGTTTGTAGCTTGCTAGCCTGCTTAGCATTGCTTATTCCTGTACATTCATCATTTTACAGCATGCTTTTTTTCCCACTTTTCTACTGCTTCAACTGCGAGTATATTACCTGTTTTCTTTTTCCTTTCTTTTTTAAACCACTTCTCTACATCTCGCATTTCGACTGCATGCATTAATTTTCTTTGATTGCATCAATCTCAAACCTCTGCTGATCAGGAACCACCACATCAACAGCAAAGAATGATGTGAGGGATTCACATTGATCTCAAAACTGCGCTGTTCAAGAACAACCATAACAACAAACAATTGTTGTAAGTCATGGCATCTGCTCATGTTATCGCTTCTTGCATTGCAGGCCCCATGTTTACTATATCTTCTCCATCAGCAGTGAGGGATTCACATGTGATAAATGGAAGTAATAAGGTCAGTGATAAAGAGAAGCTGGTAGATATTGTTTCAGATGTGGATAGAACAGCAAGCAACACACACAATTTGGTTCCGGCTGTAGAGCCCATGCAGCAGGGTGTTTGGGTGACGTCTTGGTGGCATACTCGCTCAGCAACACCACTCTACCATTCCTGTTAGGGTTTCCAATCGATTCTCCTCACTCAGTGATGCACCCACTGAGAATCATGTTGAAAGTGCTCTTGTTTTAGGAGATTATATTGTATGGAATGTGGAAACAGAGACTCCATCCACTATTGTTAAATGCATTTTGGGGGCTCTGGCATCTGACATAAGATCAAATGTACAAGTGCTGGCTAATGCTATAGATTTTCTAAAATTGTTATTCATGTCGGCACTAACGATGTGAGCTTTGCCAGTCAGAGATCACTAGAGATAATGTTAAAGACATGTGTGAACTAGCAAAAATTATATCAGGCACTATAAAATGCTTTGGCCCCCTCTCTGCTTGTCGATTAGTGTCACTGAATGGCTGGATGTCTGACTGGTGTCCAGAGAATAGCATATGATTTATAAATAATTGGAGGAATTTTTGGGGTAGACCTGACCTGCTAAAGAGAGATGGACTCCATCCCTCCATTCAAATTATGCAATCATCTGTCACAGTACCTAAAATTTTCCTCAAGTGCAACTTCAATCCTTCGCTGTCATAGGTCAAGAAGAGATTCAACATGAAAAGACACAACATGTATGTTAGATCCAATACAAACTAAGCGCTTAAAATAGGTATTCCCTGTTATCTCAGAACCTCTTCTTAATATTATTAACTATTTGCTACCCTTAGGATATGTCCCAAGAAACATTAAAATTGCTGTTATCAAACTGCTTATTAAGTAGCCACAGCTTGATCCAGGAGAATTGGCAAATTATCCAAAATCTCCCATTTATGTCGAAAATACTGTGAAAGGTAGAGTCCTCCCAACTATTTTCATTTCTACAGAGAAATAGTATATATGAACAATTTCAGTCAGGATTTAGTCCCCATCACAGTACAGAGACTACACTAATCAGAGTTAAAAAACATGGGCGGACTGGGAAGAGAACTGGATTTTACATAGAAACTGGTCCAAAAGTTGTTGAGTGGGGGGGTTTGTTGCTGTTCTTTTCGGTATTTCACTGTGCCATTTTGCGGCTCAGAGCGAGATAAGCTCACTGTCCATCAGTGTCACACATACACTAAGATGAACATTCTTATGACCATGTTAAATGCACATACTCAGTTAGGATTGGGACTAGAGGTATTGTACCTACCCCTAGACAAAACCTTAAAAAAATTGAGAATTACTGCAAATTTGACACAGATCATTTTCACATGCAAATGAGCTTTGCAGCTAATTTTCCATTGTTTCCAAAGGTTTGCCGGAGGTTCAGCACTACCAGTGAAGAGCTGAAAACGTCTGGCAAACATCTGTGACGATTCACAAACTCATTTGCATATCGAGCTGCAAGACTGCGGCAAGTTTAGTTTTTTTTAAGGAACGATAGTCAGGAAGATGGAAAATAATTGTTTACCTGTTTTAGTCTACTGTTAGCACTGTTTGGAACAATTGGGAGGCCATCCGAGATTCGCATATGGAGAGGGAAACATTGAACCGGTGTTGTTGAATTCATGTTGGCGTTTGTGCGCTAGTAGTATTAGGATATGTGGTGAAATAGATGTGTTGGTTTGTTAAAACAAGCAGAGGAGTTTGTGTTAGCTATTTTAGCTGTCACGGGTTGAGTGAATGGTTTATTGGATGTGATGGTTTGTCGCTAAACTATTCTATGTTTATGTGGCTTGCAAAAATGTTTTGGGGATAGCTAGCAGGTTAGCAGCATGTCAGTGTGTTTACTAACTGTGAGCTACTGGGTTGTTCAACTGAAAGAGTTTGCTCTCTTTCATGAACTTGATTTGCCACCCAATGTATGAAAATTGGAAATAGTTAAAGAAATTATGTAGCTGTTCGGTGTTGTAGATGAAGCTCTTTTGAGTGAGTGTGTGTGTGTGTGTGTGTTTTGAAGGCACTTACGGTAATGTGAATATGTGCCTGTGTGATGGTCAAATATATACAGTACATTTCAAAATGCCTGTCTTGGTAAGGTATTGATAGAAACAAAGTCATTTATGTGTAAAGTAAGTGTAAACAACTGGACAAAACATTATTGGATCGGTGCATTAGAACTTGCAGTGTAAATGCAGCCTGATAGACCTGCCACTGTTTATGACATTAATATTAACAGTAATAACAAGAAAACAAGAAAACCATTTGTTACTCTTGGCTGGATAAATGTAGTAGCTTTAAAATAAAATATGAATGTATTATAATCTTACAGTGAAGACCTGTAATCCACGAGAATGTAAGAATGTTTACTTGAATACTTGATACTGCTGTTAGAAGCATTGCTTTCTTAATTTGTTTCTTTGTTCTTATTTTATTACTGGCTTTTTCCTTGTCTTGAATAATTATTTGTGAACTTGAAACAATGTTTACCTAATTAACAAATTGTGGTGAGCAGGGCGTGGCCGAGCAAGGACTCGTGGAGCGAGGCCAGGATGGACACCTGGGATGGATTGCCTCTCACAGCTGTTGCCGATTACAGCGTTAGCAGGCAAGAGATAAAGCCAGAGACACAGAGAGAGAGAGACGGATCCAGCCGAGTTGATGTGTGCATTCCGCACTGGGCTGAAAAGCCACCAGTGAGAGAGACACTCAGAGCTGTGTGTGTGTGGGCTGAGGATATTGTGTGCTGAAAAGCAATTTTATTTTGTGTCACACTGAAAAGTGTTTTTAATCAGTCCACAGAGAAATAAAGAACCTTTGCTACACAAATTAGTCAGTATTAATTTTTACATCGAGAATCATCAATTTTCACTGGTATTGGTTCCAACTACTGAAATGTCGGTATCGTGACAACACTGCCTACAGTGTATATATAAATTGTGCATGGTAGACCTTACTGTAATAGCATTATGAAAAAGTAGATCTCATGCCATAAAAGAGTGAGCCCCCCTGCTGTAAAGTATAAGGAGTCACACATAAGGAGTCAATGACAGCATTTCACCAGACTTTCAATGAGGAAAACTGTAAACCGTCAAATTCACACTGCACTTTAATTTTTCTATCAAAATAAAAGCTCTAGGTGAAGCATAAGTAAATACAAAAGAAGTATATTGGATAAGACAAATATAATCCTCAAAATAATAATAAATGTTCAGTTTTATATTATAATAATAAAAAGGTCCCACATTAATTATTTAGAATAATAAACATTCTATTGGCTTCCAAATAGTGAGTTAGGTTGTAATTTTTGCACAACCTGTTCATTCACAAAAAACGTTTTAGTACAAATATAGGTCAGTAAATAATGAATAAATATAATTCTCCCTTATGTTCAAATAGTGAAAGAATATGGAAAACATGGCTTATTTTTTTTTACTTTTTAAACATATTAAACATTTTGAATATATTCAATAGGCTGAAAAATATTCTGATATAATTTTGTAGCCATATTGCACAGCCCTATTTGACCATATACCATCTATCTAATTAATCAGCCTATCGACCAACCTGCTCTCAAGATATCACAGGATCGGCCATAAAAAAGAAAAAAACGGTCAATCACTACTTCAAAACATGTTATACAGTATCATAAACTAATCCCTCCTTAACCATTAGGCCAGCTAATTTGGTCCTGTTAGTGAGCTACTGACTTGACTTTAATGGTCCTATACAGAGGAAGCACAGAGCCCCACAGAGGAAAGGACAAGCTAACAACTAATTTATAGAGGGGATTGTAGTGTCTTATCTAATTATTTTTACTGTCACTCATTATAACACCCCTGTGGGGGAGTACAATATCAACATTCCCATTGCTTTGCTTGGACACAAAACCATTACAACAGCGTCTTTCAATTAACCTTTCCGCTGTTCTCTAATCAGCTCTTTCTGCTGGCCAGGCAAGCGATAGATTAGGAGAGAGTGACTCAGCATTAATTGACAAAGACACAGAGACAGAAAGATGGAAAGAGAGAGACAGAGATGGAGAGGCAACAGTCACAGGCTGAGAAGGGGACATTATTTTATTCCAGACTTGGTGCCATCTCAAAAACATTATCCTCTGTATCGACCAATTAGATATCTTGTAGTACCATTTCAAATGTAGAATAGGGTAGAGGAATCTTAAATTAATGGGTACATTATACTGTGTCTGTACATATTGATGCTGAAATATATTCTATATGTTCTTTTCCTCCTGATATTGAAAGAAAATGAGTGCTATGATTTCCCCTTGTGTAAAAAAATGCCAATTCCTTATTTCCTTTAAAAATAGTGGTTTGGTGCAAGCAAATCCATTTAATTTGAAAGCAATTTGTGAAAGAAAAAAGCAATGAAGGAAATGTTTGCTCCTATCAGACTAGTGCTGAATCTACTAAATCTGCTAGTGGTTATTATTCATAGGATAGTCTTGAGAAGGGAAAGTCCTAAGAATCAACAACATATTCTCATGACAACTTGTAATAATTGAACTTGATGACAAGTCTTGAACAATAAGATGTCGTAAGACTTGGCTCATATGAAAAGTTACAAATGACCCAAGTTCAGCCATGAAAATCTATGTGGCACATGCTGATAGGTTCTTTGAACTTGTTATCTCATTTCACATGTAACATGTTAAGACAATCAGCTTGCATGGTGTAAGCTGATTGGTCCTTGGACATATAATTGGATAGCCAATCAACTTGCACCTCTCTCTTTGTCTAACCTTTAATTTGCACAGTTTTGTTGATAAGCTGGTTCCACTGCAACACACTGTGAGAGTTTTTCTATGAAACCCACCTCCACACCAGCTCCTTGGTCTAGATCTTCTACATGGGGATTGTTTGTATCTATTTGTGCAGCAGCATGTCTTGTGTTTGATCTAGTTGTGCAGCAACAGCAGCAGTATGTCCACATGCTATCGCCTCAGTTATGTATGCAACCCTGGTTTGCTCAGTAAGGAAAAAAATGCTCTGACACATTGGGAACACGCAAGTGGTAATGTGGTCTGAAGCCCTTATACAATCATTTCAAATTTATTGGCTGATTGCACTCAATAAACTCATTATAAGCGGTCGTTCTGGCGTCATCACTCAGTGTCTGATTTTCTGCAAGAGGCACAAGCCTGTGCAGCAACTAGTGAGTATGGCCAGCTACACAGTGTGTTGTTTCCTACTCAGGGAGCCAGGGTTACATATGTAACCAAGACATACACTTTGACCTTGTCAACTCTCAGGCATTGGTAAAAGTATACCATAACACTATGTGAACAGAAGCTCCCAATTGTATTAGCCCGTGTGGTAAGCATAAAGCGGCGCACAAGTAAACTATGTACTACAGTATTTAAAAGCTTTACGTTTACCCCTGTTCCAGCAGAGACAACATGGAAAGTAGGAGTTAACGAAAACCCTGTTGCCACCAAAGAACACAAACAGCTGTTCTGACTTGCGCCACTGGCTAGTGTGACCAACATAGACTCACAAATCTCTAACAGAGCACAGGATATGAAACTTCTCACTCTCATCCAGCTCAAATGTGGGAGGAGAGAAGGACTGCAAAGTTATACCCTAAGAGCGGAACAGTGTAGAAAACATCTTTGGGTAATAATCTACCTTTGATAGCCCCAGCACCAAATCCATACACAATGGATTGACCGACAGGGCATGGAAATTACCAACCCTCTTAAACGTTGCCAATGCCAGCAGTTTAAGAGTCAGTTAACCTTAACAGATACTGATGGCAAGGGCTCAAACGGAGCACCAGAAAGTGTCTCTAACACCACAGATAAATCTCATGAAGGGTTACCGACAGGGTGAAAAACGCACATAACGCGAGAGACAAAAGAATGTCTACTAATCAGAAACCCTTTCACATATGCGTGTTCGGAAACTATAATGGCAACAGAAACTTTAAGTGTTGCCGGGCAACCCAACCCCAAAACACTCTTGTAAAAATCCAGCACTAAGTGTATAGGGCAGTGAACTGGGTCCTCACCTTGGCATCAAACACCTAGAGGAAAAAACACACCATTAAAGCTATGTGTATAGCTTTCTTGTTGATGTGGCTCTAGCATTCAGAATGATATCAACCACAGCGGGGGATAAACATCATTCAAGAGATCTCCCATTGTGGGGTCAAACCCATCACTTCCATAAGTCCATATACTTCTCTGCGTGTGAGATCTGTTCTGACCAGAATCTTCCAAGGAACCTACTCCTGGAGAGAGATCAGACTTGAGAACCAGTGTGGGAGGGCAATACAGTGCCACTAACAGGAGCCAAACTTGATTTTCCCAAACCATCTGCAGAACTACATGAATCAGATTTATCAGAAGAAACACATACAGGTACCCTGTTGGCCTCTGAGGAGGCAATGATGCCTAGTGGGGCCACGGGCGAGAGGGAAAACCACAGGGGACAATGTGACCAAGCCAAAAAAAATGCAGAGCCTCGAAAAAGTGCAAATATTTATTTTAGGTTATGCTCTTTCCAATGACGTCCTTACAAATTGCCACTCAAAAGGGAGAACATAATCCTTACTTTTATGTGAGACCCTAGAACAGGGGTCAGGAACCTTTTTTCACTAAGGAGACAATTGTTTTTATTTTTAGTTGATGTGTTTTTTTTTGAAAGAGCCATACCACAAGCAAATAATTTACTATTTTTTCAATACAATACAATGTTTATATTGACTATAGGCTATTCAAAAACAAACAAATATGCAAATATTAATAGGTAACATGTTGCAATATGGAATTGAATACACGTGTTTGTGCAGGTCTCCATAAAATTACTTAATTTTACTTCATGAAAGTTGGGGTGAGCGATATGTAAAAAACATTTTAATGATAATTGCATTTAAAATATCAATATCCGATGAAATGGTCAATCCCCAAGGTCTGTGAATATTTTTGCTTTATTGATTTTGCTTTTTAATTTATTGAAACATGAACATTTTGAACAAAAGACATTTCTAAATTCAAATTGCACTTTAAACTAAACGGAAAAGCAATGCAAATAACGAAGTGATAAAAAAATCTTATATATAACCACCTCCTCAAATCCAAATATTTACCTTCTCCAATGGCTCCATTTGCCATCACGCAAGTATCAGTATGCAGCAACAGGTAAAAATGACTAGCATACAACTTAAGAATTAAGACAATTATAAATGTAAAGATAATTATATATAATCATCTATTCTTATCGAATGTGTTTGTATTCCGTTTTGGTCATATTTATGCTGCCTAAAGAAAAAAAATAGAACAAAATTTTAGGTTCAAGGTGAACGTGTCTTGAATTACCTTATGATTTAATCACTTTCATCTTTGTTTAATTAATACAAAGATATCTGTATAAATGACTGAACCTGCAGAGTTGCGTTCACAATGTGTAAGAGCGAACTAAACTTGCAGTACCTCACAAGATGATCGGAGATGATTTGCAGCATTCTCATAGACTACATTATTCTTGCAAACAGTTTTCAGTTCAATGAAACAGATAAAAGGAGTGATAACTATTTACATGCGCTTGTTTCACGAGACAGGTTCCCATTGCATGCCTCTGAACAGTGAATCAGACACGAGCATTGACAGCTTTACTTTTGTCTGTTCTCCTAAAAATATGATAAATTGTGTTTCTTCAAGCGTGTCAGCATTTCTTGACATATGTCACTCCGAGACATCTTACAGGTCATCCACCTTTTGCAGGTAGATGAGCAAAATTACTAGTGCATGAAATGCATTTGAAGAGGAGCTTGCAAACTGGATTTAGTCTCGTCGCATTTTGCGGGTGCTATATCACACCCTGGTTGCACACAAAAAAATAACGAACATTCATAAAATCACTTGTAGAAAATGCTCTTAACAGCTAAGAACGTTATAATAGTTATTGGGGAACGAGTCCCAGAACTCTATGAATGTTCGTGTGTTGGAGAAGCGCTTTCATTGCACACATCAAATCAGATGTGCATCAGCGTCTTTTCTTTCGTCTGTTCTTTAAAATATAATCAAGTTTCATCAAACACACGTTTTTGTGTCTAATTTCTTGTTATATATCTCTCCGACAAGTCTTCCACAGTGGCTGGTACATCAGTAAAATACTCGGCATGAAAAATCTGCATTTGGTGGTGTTCATTTCAAAACTTGTTCACCAGAAGTAGGCTGAAAAATTCGGGAGAAAGTAAACAAAACAGTGTAATTGACTTCAAGCTTTGCAATCGCACCCACACTTGTTGGAAAAGTATCTCTAGAAAGTTTTAAAGGTGTGTTGGTGAATGGTGAGAGACCCGGCTAGCCACTTGATTTTTAACAAAGAGCCACTTGTGGCTTGCG
This sequence comes from Xyrauchen texanus, assembly GCF_025860055.1. Taxonomy (NCBI): domain Eukaryota; kingdom Metazoa; phylum Chordata; class Actinopteri; order Cypriniformes; family Catostomidae; genus Xyrauchen; species Xyrauchen texanus. Next base: position 31,001,154 of record NC_068297.1, on the reverse strand, counting down.
AGCCATAGGTTCCCGACCCTGCTCTAGAACATCACAGGCTGAGACAAAATGAGTTTACTTGTAAAGAAAGTGGTGAAAATCTGAGTGATGATGCTGATGCGAGCGCTTATAAGGAGACTATTATGTAGCTCCTTAGTTGGCATTGCTTAAGTGCCATCAGCCATTAAATTGGTGAGATTGTATAAGGCTTCAGACCATGTGATGATTCCCAATGAGTCAGCTGATTCAGCATAGAAGTGAACTACTAAAGGCAACTCAGGATGTCTGTGTATTTTCTTGCAGTACCAAGTCTCAGTAGTGCTCAGCAGCAGCAGCAGGGCTCCAGACAAAAAAAAATGACATAGGAGCCATTGTCTCCTAAACTGAAACATTAAGGTTTAACATTAAAGTTTTTAGTCGCCAAATCACAGAATTGCTGGATTTAGATATAGCTGTTCAGAAACAAGTTAGAAAAAGCAGGAGAAAAGGAAGACAGCTGATAACCCATTAATTGGAGGTTATAAATTTGCTTCCCCTTTTGTCTCATAAATGTTCACACCCCTTTCATATTTTATACAAATATAAGAGATAAAATATTTTAGTAATGCTCTTCAGAATGTATATTTACAGAAATTATAGTATGCATATAGCAGTGTGTTGTCTTCTTGAGCATCAATGAATGTTTGCACCTTGTGTAATAGTCCCTCAATTGTCCTAAGTGTCAAAAGCTTGATCTCATATATATATATATATATAAAATTGTAATTGTTTTACAGTATTGGCTTAGTCTTTCTTTACTGTTATCGGATGGCCCCAGACACAGAGACTACAAGAGTGCAAACTGAATGAAATCCCAGTTGCAGTTTATTGTGCTTCTCCAATCCCAATCAATAATTACCAAAAGAAGAAAAAAAGTGGTACACAATACAGGGCTTTTAATTAAAAAGAAGCACGAAATACTCATGGGACTCTTATTTTGAAATGTCTGCACTCCCAGTTGATGGCTGATAGCACACAATCCGACTGTCGCCAATGGCGACTAGGTTTTAAATTGTTGTCGCAATGAATTATTTTTGGTTGCATTTGTGACAATTTTAGTCAGAGTCTGGAGCCCTGAGCAGTGTAGTAGATATAGTCAGCCAAGACCAATATCCTATCAATATGTCATACATTATTATTGATGTATGTCAATAACCTCAAATATGTTTTATTTTTCTTCCATTGTACACAAAAGTAATTTTTCTCTTAAAATCTGGTAATTTGGGAAACGAGTTACACTTTATAAATTGGTTTAGTTTTGAATTAGGGGTTAATCCTACAAAAAATCATAATAACAGCATTTGCTGGTTTGTTTTATTAATCTCTACAGGAGTAAATGTCATTTGTTTTTATATGAGCCAACTTGTACGTTTTCTTATGATTTTTTCATCTCATACTATTCTTAAGACTTGTCATAATACTAGGTTGGCATTGATGTCATCAGCCTTTCATAGTATACTTCATTATTGTCTCCCCAAGTAATTTTTTTAGCATTAAAACTGTTACAGCCGTTATTATGTCCAAAATGTGTGCAAAACAGTGGAATTTAACCTCCACTCAATGTGTGGCCAGTGTTCTCTAGCAAATCTAAAGCCAACTCTATGCATAACAATTTTGTTCTGCAGTACTCTCCTCTTCTTAATATACACAACCTCACTTGGCCCAATCATGTCCATAGGTACGTTATCACTATAGTACCATATTCATGGTAGTACAATCATGATACATTTTGGCATAAAGTGAAACAATGGGAGCATGCATAAAAAACAGGTGGAAAACAAGTGGAAATGTGACAGAGAAAAAGTGCAGGTTGTGTCATGTTACTTTACCCAAACCACATTGAGTAAATAAAACCTCCTTGCTTCAGAGAGATGAAGTCATAGTTTTAAAAAAGAAACAAGAAAAAAAAGCTTGCCGGTGTCCTTTACCTAATCTGATCAGACTCCCGGTCATGGTGCCACAGACAGTTGTAATCAAATTATAGTCAATTCCTATCACACTGCTACACATCAACCCTCTCCTGTCATTCACACAGACACACACACGCCCTCTCTGTCTCTCTCACTCATAGACAGGACCCACAAATAAGCTCTATTCCAAAATCCAGTCAGCAGTCTACCTAGATAGCAAATTACAGCATCGTATGTCATATCTTTATTTTGAACTATAAAAACATAGTCAGTGTAAATAAATAAATAAAATCAGTTGGTAGTAATCAAAAAGTGGTAATCAACCTTACCACAATGCTAAATTTCACATTTCAGTCTGATGTTGTTGAGTAGTATTATTATTATAAAACTTTTCTCAAGATACTTGACATCTTCTGAAAGCAATGCAACAAATTAAATAATTAATGAAAGGATAGGAAAATATAATTCCTATCCTTGTTAAAAAAATACTTCATTAAGCTCTTTTAAGTCATCTCTTTAGTGTCACGAACCCCTTTCCTCTGCCCCATCTCCGCTTCCTCGTGCACGCACACATACACTCCGCTCCCGCTTCCTCGCTCCGCCCCCTTGAGCTCGTACGCTCTGTTTCCTCCCTCGCGAGCTCACACGCTCGTTCTGTTATTACGAGCTCTCGCTCGTAAACTCTCTCCCCCCTCTGACCCACTTGCACTCACGCGCTTCCTATCTTCACACATTAGTTTCACCTGCACTCGTCTCATCCCCTGTCATTCGTTACACCTGCACCTTCCCCTATAAATACCCAGCACTTCCGTTTCACGGGTGTTGGTTATTGTGTATTTAGATTCCTGTATGTTTAGTTTCCCGTACCTTTGCCCCGCTAGTCCCGTCTAGTTTTGCCCCTGCTAGTCCCGTCTAGTTTTGCCCCTGCTAGTCCCGTCTAGTTTTGCCCCTACTCGTCACCTCTTAGCTTGCCAACTTGTTCCCCTGTCTTCGTCCCTTCTTGTTATTGTTATCTTGATTCCCCGGCTTTTTACCTACCGCTCACCCTGACCATTCCTCACTGGATTTGCCCTTTTTGTACTGTTGCACTGCTTTTAACTCATTAAAAGCAGTTCTCACCGACATTGTGACTGTCTCTACTTGTGTGTGTGTGTGTGTCGGGTTACAGAATAACCAACCGCACCGAAGACAGTCACAATGCGTCGCGCTGAGGATTCGCGCGGCTCACTAGAGCGGAGGAACACGTCACATTCAGCGCGAGGAGCTACGGTGTGGAAGCATGAACGCGCGCTCACAGCCCAGGGCCAGCAGGTACGTGCAATTTTTGATTTTTGTCACCCTGCGTCACCTGTGTCTGCCCCTGAGCCCGTTTATACTTCCCATGCATATTTGAGCGCCGTGAACTCTCCACCCCCGGAGAGGTTTTTTGGCTCTTCCGGCGCTGACCAAGGGGTTTTTATGCGAGGCAGAGGTTGTGTAACTCATAACCCCGCCCTCGACATTAAGGAGCCAGCGGCCCGACTCTTGGGGTTGCGTCAGGGGAGTCAACCCTTGGAGGTTTATGTGGTTGATTTTTGTGCCCTGGCCAACCAGGTGAATTTTGATGAGGTGGCTCTGAAAGACATTTTTCAATGTGGACTGAATGAGCCAACCTCATCATTAATGCCTGGTGGTCGCTGTTCCCTCAACCTGGCTCAGTTTATTGACCTCGCCCTACTGTACTCTGGTTCCTCGTTCACTGTGGGGGAGGCAGACACTGAACCAGCGCTCCACACCAAGGCCCCCGTCTTGAAGCCTTACACGGCCCCCGTCTTGAAGCCTTACACGGCCCCCGTCTTGAAGCCTTACACGGCCCCCGTCCTGAAGCCTTACACGGCCCCCGTCCTGAAGCCTTACACGGCCCCCGTCTTGAAGCCTTACACGGCCCTAGTCCCGAAGCCTGACACGGCCCCAATCCTGAGGCCTGTCACGGCCCCAGCCTCGAAGCCTGGCACGGCCAGCGAGTCAACGCCCATGCCTGCCACGGCCAGAGAGCCAGCGCCCATGCCCGCCACGGCCAACGAGCCAGTGCCCATGCCCGCCACGGCCAACGAGCCAGCGCCCATGCCTGCCACGGCCAACGAGCCAGCGCCCATGCCCGCCACGGCCAATGAGCCAGTGCCCATGCCCGCCACGGCCAACGAGCCAGTGCCTGTAGCCTCGACCGCCCCAGAGCCAGCGCCTGTAGCCTCGACCGTCCCCATGGCCATATCCCCTGTTGGCCGAAGACGTCAGAGAAGGAAGAGGGCCCCTTCTCCCCAGTCTCGTCTTGTGCTCAAGACCGCAGAGGTTCCCCCAGAGTCTTCCACGGCTCTGCCGGGTTCTGCTCCGCCCCCAGAGTCTTCTACGGCTCTGCCGGGTTCTGCTCCACCCCCAGATTCTTCCACGGCTCTGCCGGGTTCTGCTCCGCCCCCAGAGTCTTCCACGGCTCTGCCGGGTTCTGCTCCGCCCCAGAGTCTTCCACGGCTCTGCCGGGTTCTGCTCCGCCCCAGAGTCTTCCACGGCTCTGCCGGGTTCTGCTCCGCCCCCAGAGTCTTCCACGGCTCTGCCGGGTTCTGCTCCGCCCCCAGAGTCTTCCACGGCTCTGCCGGGTTCTGCTCCGCCCCCAGAGTCTTCCACGGCTCTGCCGGGCTCTGCTCCGCCCCCAGAGTCTTCCACGGCTCTGCCGGGCTCTGCTCCGCCCTCAGAGTCTTCCACGACTCTGCCGGCCTCTGCTCCACTCTCAGAGTCTACCACGGCTCTGTCAGCCTCTGCTCGCCTCTGCAACCTCTCGAGTCTCTCAGGGCTCCTCCGCCTCTCAGGGCTTCCCCTCTCGAGTCTTTCCTGGCTCCACCCCTCAAGCCTCTCACGGCTTCGCCCCTCGAGTCTTTCAGGGCTCCTCCTCCTCCTCTCAAGCCTCTCAGGGCTTCGTCTCTCGAGTCTTTCAAGGCTCCCCCCCTCAAGCCTCTCAAGCTTCCCAGGGCTCGGCCACTAGAGGCCCCTATGGCTCTGCCTCCCGAGCCTCCTACGGCTCCACCTCCCGAGCCTCTCATGGCTCTGCTCCCAAAGACTCCAGAGCTTCCTAGGGCTCCGCCTCTCGAGCCTTCCACGGCTCCACCAACCGAGCCTCCTACGGCTCTGCTCCCTAAGACTCCAGAGCTTCTAGAGATTCGCCTCCCGAGCCTCCTGCGGCTCCGCCTCCCGAGCCTCCTACGGCTCTGCTCCCTAAGACTCCAGAGCCTTCTAGAGATTCGCCTCCCGAGCCTCCTGTGGCTCCGCCTCCCAAGCCTCTTACGGCGCCACCTCCCCTGGCTCTGCCTCCAGAGCCTACCAGGGCTTCACTCCTGGAGCCTTCTATGGCGCCACCTCCCACGGCGTCACCTCCCTCGGCTCTGCCTCCAGAGCCTTCCAGGGCTTCACCTCTGGAGCCTCCTACGGCGCCACCTCCATGGGCTCCACTTCCTGAGCCTTCCAGGCCTTCGCCCCTAAAGCCTCCTTCGGCTCCACCTCCAGAGCCTTCCAGGCCTTCGCCCCTAAAGCCTCCTTTGGCTGCACCTCCAGAGCCAACTACGGTGCCGCCTCTGACGACTCCGCCTTTCACGGCTCAGCCCGGACTTCCTGACCCTCTACCTGTCCTGTGGCCTCTTCCCTGGCCTCTGGACCCTATTCCTGTCCGGTGGTCACCTTCCAGACCCCCGGACCCAGTCCCTGTCCTCCAGTCGCCTTCCAGACCTCCTGACCCGGTCTCTGCCCTATGGCTGCCCCCTAGATCTCCCGACCACCCGCCTGTCCGCTATGTTCCTCCTGACCTTGCCTTGAACTGCCCAGTGACCCCCATGGACTGTTTTATTTCCCTTTTGTACCTTCTATCCCCCTTGGACTGCCCTCATATTGTTTGTGTGTTTTGTGGGTTTTCCATTCCCTCGAGCTCATACGCTCGTTCTGCTCCCTCGAGCTCACATGCTCGTTCTGGTCCCTCGAGCTCACACGCTCGTTCTATTCCCTCGAGCTCACACGCTCGTTCTGCACCCCGCGAGCTCACACGCTCGTTCTGCACCCCGCGAGCTCACACGCTCGTTCTGCACCCCGCGAGCTCACACGCTCGTTCTGCACCCCGCGAGCTCACACGCTCGTTCTGTTCCCCACGAGCTCACATGCTCGTTCTGTCCCCTCGAGCTCACACGCTCGTTCTGTCCCCTCGCGCTCCTCGCAGCCGAGCGCGGCCGTCAGGAGCCGTCCTATTCAGAGGGGGGAGTACTGTCACGAACCCCTTTCCTCTGCCCCATCTCCGCTTCCTCGTGCACGCACACATACACTCCGCTCCCGCTTCCTCGCTCCGCCCCCTTGAGCTCGTACGCTCTGTTTCCTCCCTCGCGAGCTCACACGCTCGTTCTGCTATTACGAGCTCTCGCTCGTAAACTCTCTCCCCCCTCTGACCCACTTGCACTCACGCGCTTCCTATCTTCACACATTAGTTTCACCTGCACTCGTCTCATCCCCTGTCATTCGTTACACCTGCACCTTCCCCTATAAATACCCAGCACTTCCGTTTCACGGGTGTTGGTTATTGTGTATTTAGATTCCTGTATGTTTAGTTTCCCGTACCTTTGCCCCGCTAGTCCCGTCTAGTTTTGCCCCTGCTAGTCCCGTCTAGTTTTGCCCCTACTCGTCACCTCTTAGCTTGCCAACTTGTTCCCCTGTCTTCGTCCCTTCTTGTTATTGTTATCTTGATTCCCCGGCTTTTTACCTACCGCTCACCCTGACCATTCCTCACTGGATTTGCCCTTTTTGTACTGTTGCACTGCTTTTAACTCATTAAAAGCAGTTCTCACCGACATTGTGACTGTCTCTACTTGTGTGTGTGTGTGTGTCGGGTTACATTTAGACAATATTTGAATATCTGAGAGCAAAGCTGGTTTGTTTTGTAATATCTAACATCCTTCGAACTGAATTTTATTAAGGGTGACAAGGTGTAGTTTAAAAACCCAGCATGACAGATGACACATTATTGTTGGTGCTTGACACGTTGTTTTATCTGTTTTCCTTGTCAGTGTTGGTTAGAATGTCAGGCTCTCTTGCCATTTGAGACGTTTGACTTCCTCCATAGTGCTTTAAGGTTAAAATCTCAAAATTCAAATGGGTCACGCAAGTTGCGCCACGATAGAGATAAACCGGATTGAGTAGTGCCAGTGATCACATGCTCTGCATTCTTCTGTCTGTGGAGCACAATCTTGTAGCCCTGCTGGAGTGGACTCACGTGTTACAGCTGACTGTAAGTTTCTGCATATGGTGCCCCTCCAACATAAAGACTTTCTTATTTTATTCCATAGCTTTCTATTCAAAATAAGATTATTCTTGATTACTCGCAGATCAAAACTTAACATGAATGGTTGGGGAAGTTTTACGCTCCATGTCACTTTGACCTACAGTCCTATTCTGGCTCATTATTTCTGGCTCATTATTGCTCATTGCTGGGAATGCTTTTTGGCTATTGTCATTACTTTTTTGACATGGTGAATTGTACAGACAGGACAATAGCTCTCAGGTAGGCAAATAGTATGTTTTATCATAATAAATATGTAGCATGAACATAAAATGTCTAACTTGTTAAAGTTGTAATAATGAATGAGTCCAACCCAGGAAAAACGACAAGCCCAAATTAATGATACAATTAAATAGAAAATCTATAAAATAGTTTCTACTAGAATAAATTTGTTCTTCATTGTTTTCAAATTCCTATGGCAAATACTGATTGTATTATTTTGTCGAGATTTGGTAACACTCCACAATATGGTTGTGTTCGTTAACATTAGATAACTACATTAGTTAACATGAACAATGACCAAAAATTTATTAGTCTTGGTTATATTTAATTCCAACATATACAAAAAATTTTTTTATAAAATGTTGTATATTTTAACATTAGTTAATGCATTATGAACTAACAATAAACATATAGCAGCAAGCAGCTATGATGGGCCCAAGCAGCTTGGGTCCATTTCCACCCAGTGACTTTCGGAAAACAAGTTAGACGAATGCATTTGGAATTTAACATGTTTCTAAACCATTTTGAAGCAATTTGGGTAAATATAAGAGGACAATTTTATAGTATGTTGTGAGAGCCACACTTCCTGCTGCCAGGTGGTGGTGCTATGACCCTGACCCAGTCAACTCCATGTGATTAGCCCCCAAGACTAAACTCTCTGATCTTTGAGAAAAGGCCAATGGGAATTGTCGAGTGGAATTTGCATGCCACTCCCCTGGACATACGGGTATAAAAGGAGCTGGCTCTCAACCACTTATTCAGATTTATTTCTTCGGCGCCGAGCGGTTGCGTTTCAGTGAGCTGAATTCCTCTGCCGGTCTATTCACCTCTGCATGCTGTTGGATTTATGGTGCATTACAGCGGTTTCTCCCCTTGTGCACCGGTTGAGTGCAGAGAACACCCCTGGATGCTTCGACAGCCTAAAAGAGTATATACTCTTGCAAATAAAAGTGTATATTTTCTCTAAAAGAGCTGCACAGACGGAGTGCCTCTTTTTAAAGATGCCTTTTTGTCTGTGTGTAATTCCTGATTGCGGTCGTTACCTCTCCGCTTCCAATGGCCACGATTGCTGTCTCACATGCTTGGGCGCTGCCCACATGGGACCGCGTTCGTGGATGGGTCATGTTCTCACTGCGAGAACATGACCATGGCAATGTTGCAGTCACGGCTTTCCTTCCTCAGTGGGAAAGCCACCCCAGCGTCTCCCCTCCTCGGTCCTTCTACCTACGGGTATAAGGCCATGACAATTAGCACTGGGGGCGATATGGGGATTCCAATGGGATCCGCTCTGCCGGGTAATCCGCCATGGACATTCCAGTCCCCAGTACGCTCTTTTTCCCCAGTCGAGTTGGATGAGACCGCTGGCTTGTCTCAGGGTGAGTTTGGGATCTCATTTGGGGCTCATGAAATGGATTAGCTCTCGATTGCAGCATCAGAGAGTGGGTTGGTCCAGTCTGACACTGAGGAATCGACTGAGCTTCCACCCCCGGGTGTGGTCGCCCAGTCACAGGCCAACGTGGAGCTGGTAAGAAGACCACTCCATCCCCCGGAGGAGGGCCGGGAGGAGAATCTTTTGTTCCCTTTTCTTCTAATTTCACTGCATGCCCGAGGGGCTGCGGTACCCACATTCACAAAAAAAGAGCGGTTTTCGGACGACCTCCGGACACAGCACATTTATAGCAGGCACGGCACTGTAGAGGCAGGCCCCCCACCCCTGCACGCCCAGGTGTGGCACAAACACACCCACGCCTAGGAGATTGTGATGGATTACGAGGATGGTTCTCCTCCTCCCCCGTCGCTGACCGGTCCTATGGTGGGTACCCGGAGCCAGGTAAGTGTTTTGAAGTCTCCCGATTCAGCATGAGCTCGGGGCTCGAGCCCCCTCAACGTGGCACCTCTCTCCCCTTGGTCCCCCTCTCCCAGAGATTGGAGACGTCGTTTGCGCTCCCCAACCCTTCACGATGGCTGACCAGGACCGTCTGACTCGGCTATGCAATTCAGTTCACTAGGCGTCCACCCGGGTTCAGCGGCATACATTATACCTCAGTGAAGGGCGAGAACACCGCCACCCTGTGTGCAGAGATCACGACTCTTCTGCGGAAGTACACAATAGAGCCAGTCCCTCTAGCCAAGGGTTCAACAGCCCCTACTTCATCGTACCCAAGAAAGGCGGTGGGCTGCGGCCAATCTTGGACCTGTGAGTACTCAACCAGGCCTTGCACAGACACCCATTCAAGATGCTGATTCAGAAATTAACAGGGACCTGCTGCTCAGGCACCTCAGCCAGTTGGGGCTTCGGGTCAACTGGGAAAAGAGCAAGCTCTCCCCGGTACAGAGAATCTCTTTTCTTGGGTTGGAGTTAGACTATACTCTCTATAATGGCGCACCTCACGAGCAAGTGCACGCAGTCAGTGCTGACCTGCCTAAAGTCATCCAGGCGGAGAACGGCAGTCCCACTGAAGCAATTTCAGAGGCTACTGGGGCATATGGCGTCCTTGGCAGCAGTCATGCTGTTCGGGTTCGAGCATATAAGACTGCTTCAGCACTGCCTTCAGACTGGAGTCACGAGATGGGCATGGCGCCACAGCACACGCCACGTGGTCATCATGCCGATCTGCTGCCGCTTGTTCAGCCCTTGGACGGACCTTGTATTTTCCTTAGTGCAAGTGTCCAGGTGCATCATGGCTATGACAGATGCCTCCAAGCGTGCTGGGGTGCGTGTGCAATGGGCGCGCAGCCGTGGGCTCCTGGACAGGCTGTGACTGCTTTGGCATATCAACTACCATGTCTTGCTAAGGTCTCAGCCATTAATCCATGGCAAGCATGTGTTGGTCCGGATGGACAACATTGCAACAGTAGCGTATATAAATTGCCAAGGCGGTTTACACTCACGTTGCATGTTGCAACTCTGTGGTGAGCCCCGTTTGATCCCCTGGAGTCAGTTGAGCTAAAGGCGTTCTCTTTGAAGATTGCCCTCCTGACTGTGCTCACATCCATCAAGAGGTTAGGGGACCTGCAGGCATTCTCTGTCAGCAACATGTGCCTGGGTTTCAGACTGGAATACTCTCACGAGACCCAACCAGGCTATGTGCCCAAGGTTCCCACAACCCCGTTTCAGGATCAGGTGGTGAACCTGCAAGCACACCTATTTGGATCGCACGCAGAGCTTTAAACGCTCTGAGCAGTTCTTTGTCTGCTTTGGAGGACAACAGAAAGGGAGCGCTGTCTCCAAACAGAGGATAGCCCACTGGGTCATTGAAGGTATCGCTTTGGCATATAATGCCCAGGGCGTGCCACCCCCCTTGGGGCTACGAGCACACTCTACCAGGAGTTTAGCGGCCTCCTGGGCCCTGACCAATGGCGCCTCTTTAGCAGACATCTGCAGAGCAGCGGGTTGGGCAACACCCAATACATTTGCAAGGTCCTAAAATCTTCTGGTTGAGCCGGTTCCGTCCCGTGCATTGTCAGGTATGAACAGGGAAGTTTGCAGGACAACTGGCCAGGTGCACCACTTGCATACAGCGCTTTTCCCCTCCTGGAGAGGGAGACATGCGCTTTTTTAAGTGTTTGCAAGCCAGCACCTTTTATATCTGTATGTCGGGGGAGTGGCATGCAAATTACACTCGCCAATTCCCTTTGGCCTTTTCTCAAAGATCAGAGGAGTTTGGGGCTCCCAAGCGCAACCCCTAGTGTCACTACATTGACACAACATCTCGTTCCCTCCATTAGGGAATGGAGGTTAAGAAAGTAACCAGGACATTCAGAGCCTGCGATTTTCAGATAATACAAATGTGTGCTTTTATTCCTTGTTTTGTTCAAAACAGACAACAATGTACTATTGCTTTATTTGTTATATTGTATGTCATTTGACAAACAGTTTAGGAGAACAGTTCACCCAAAAATAAAAATGATGTAATTATTTACTTACCTGCATGTCGTACCAAACCCATCTGACCTTCTTTCTTCTGCAGAACACTAAGGATAATTGAAAGAATGGCGCAATCGCTGATTTCTGTACAATAGCAGTGATACTGACACACTGAAGACTAAAAAAGCACCCCAAATTGTCATAAAAAGTAGTTAATGCGACTGGTGCATCATATTCCATGTATTTGAAGGTATAAAGTACGATTACTTTGCATGACGAATGGGTCAAAAATGGCAGAATTTCAAAAAACATTTTGATGATTTAAAGTAATTTCGTAAACTCCATTCATGAACAAAATGCATATTTCCTCCACATAATGAGCATTTCATGGTTGAAATGCATTTTGTGACATGCTGAGTCACAAAGAGAATGTTATAAAAACATTTTGTTAGACAAAAGTTATATTGTTATCCATATTTTGTGGGCAAAATACATGTCTAATTCACAGAGTGAGCATTTTGTGACAGACTGGGTGCATGTTATACATTAAATGAAATGTACATTCACTCTTTCGTCCTTTTTGTCCAATAAAGTTTTGGAAATTAGTCATGTTACACAGAATCGATCATGCATCACCCACACAAGCACCACAGCTCAACATGTCCAGAGCATGTGCACTAATCATCGTGCATGGCCACCAGTCGATTTGTGTTCAAATTATTATTATTTCATCCAATTTGTTTTTATTTTTTTAGAAAAATAAAAAAGTAATAAATATACTTTTCAGAAAAGTATATTCTGTAACAAAATTTAAGTCCTACCTGTACTGTACTCTTCCATTTACAAAAACTTGAAAAAGCAGGAAAGAATTACATTTCTCACTTAGAAATTCACGTCTTTGGATCAGTCCACATGATTTTTCTACTTAATGTTCTTTTTGAGAGCTTTGGAATTTGGGAAATTCTCAGAATGTTACCCCTGAGAACACAATAACATTAAGTTTACTTCCTTGGTTATAGCTCAGGGTTCAGACCGTATTAACTCACTAAAAAGTGCACACAATCAAATGAAGACTCTCCTGCCCTCTCATGGACTGATGGCTATATTAGATGAGCTCATAGAAAGTAAAAAGCCTGATATTTTCACTGGTCTATATCTAGTGTACTGGGGCAATGGCAAATGTTATGGTTGATTTCTCAAAGTTGACAGTTGATACTGTATTTTTTATATTTGAATTTACAGAGAATATACAGGCTATATAAGGTTGTGCCTATGAGGCCTCAGGTGACCTTAGTGGAGGAATGTAATTATGGGGCTGAGGTACTGTAATGTACTGTAATATTCAAATGTGTCAGAAGCCTTCTGTACTCTCTCACTCTCTCTGTATACTGTATATACACACACACACACACATATATATATATATATATATATATATATATATATATATATATATATGAGTGTAACCGGCAGAGTAGACACTGTCTGGGTGAAGTTTGTCCCTCTGCAGCTACGGTAGCCCCCTGACGTCACTGTGCTCAGCTAGCCGCTGAGTGGCTAACCATTAATTTGCAGCTAGGCCAGTTTCTATAAAACCGTTTTTACAACGGGCTAAGAGAGATTCCCTGGTGTCCAGAAAAAGTCTACAATCTTGTACTGTTTCGATACGTGGTTCCCTTGTGCAACCAAGGTATGTGTAAATGTTTATAGGATGTAGCAAGCTGAGCATTTAGTATTGTTTATCTAATGCTTGGCTATTGGAAAATAGGTGTCCGATCGATTGCCAGACGCTTCCGGGTAGTCGTGCTGTGTACTACCGAAGGTATTTTTGTGCATTTTATTTTGAGTCATGATGTGGGTGTCATTGATGGAACATGATATGCATTTTAATGAGCACATTTGCACATAGGTCTTGGGCAAGGCACCCTCCGGGTAGCTGTATCGCGATTACGACGCAACATCTAAAAGGTAAATGTTTATTGTGTTACGGGTAGAACCAGTGTGTTCGGACCAATAGCCTTGAACACATGTAAAATGAGTCTAATTGTGTGTCCTGACGTAGTGTATGACTGTGTTAATTGTTAACTCTTAATAGAAATGTATTTAATGAATATGCTGTGTGTAACAACTGTTATGTAGGATTGTGAAGACCGGTGCAAGGGCTGTTTCTCCACTGTGTCATTTTATGTCACATTGAGGTAAAGAAATAGAATGTTTGTTATGAAATGTTTGTTATCCTATGTGACTTATCTGTGCATGTGTATATCAAGCACTCATTTTAATGATTTTGTGTCTGAGGGCAGATTGCTCCTGCTGCTTTGCCTTGCCTATTGTTAAGTGTAAATACACTTAACTATCAATATCAATAGTTTTGCCTTTCTTTTATATTTTATTTTGTTTGATTATGTTGCCGTGGCCTTCGCCTAGTGCCTCGTCTGACTGAAGTGGTATTGGCTGTTCAAGTATTTTACATAGTCTTGTTAAGATTTTGCCCAGCTGTATCTTCTATCCACCCTGCTAGAGATAACAACCTTTTCGTCCCTGTCTCTCTCCTCTAGAGTACTAGGGTAGCTGCTCACAGGAGAGGTTCCTGGGTCCGTCTTCCAAGTCTCCTAGGTACACCTGGACACAGTTTTTCTTGGTGGTTGGCAGATAGGATGTTCCAGGCTTCTTGGAGCTTTTTCCACAGTTCTTCTATCTATTTAGTCTCAATTGCTTCTGTCTCTTTATGTAATCTCAGACTGACACTTTGTTCAGTGGGGGGCTTTATGGAGGCCATGACATCTGTTGCAGGGATCCCTGTTCTTCTATTCTAATCTTTTCTATTTGCAAAATTAATGTTTGGGAGTCTAACATTTATATTTCCTATTGACACACTAAATCTGAAGATATAAATAACCATCTTAAGACAAATGCTTTCGTGAAACATTTTATGTGCCTAAGGCTTTTGCACAATACTATATATATATATATATATATATATATATATATATATATATATATATATATATACAGTACAGTGCTGGGTAGTAATGGATTAAATCGCTGGGAAGTAAATCGAATTGGGCAATCAGATTTCAAAAATCATGTACTTGTAATTGGATTAAATTGTGTTTTAAAATACTCATAATCAGACTTCAGTTACTTTTTTATGGATTACATGATTGCATATTAACAAGGCAATGGCAGTAAATTGTTAAAAAGTTGTTGATCATTGTAATCACTCAAATTTATTTACATTTTTCATTCTAAATCTTCACAGCGCTGATATACGTTCAGTAAGTCTTCGAGTATTTTCAGAAGAGAGGGGAAGGGTTATGTGTATAGACCTTATTCACGCTAGTGCCATCCTTGATTTTTAATGGGAATGAAAATTAGGCTGTGAGGGATAGGCTTACCATCTCTTCAGTGGCACGCAAGGTATAAAGCTGCAAAAAGCTCAAGTAAAAATATCACATCTGTTTTTCCACAACTCATGTTGTCTGGAGTTTTTTTTTCTACTGAATGTTCTTGAAAAGATCATTTTTCAATGTTTTGTCCATGGAACATTCAAAAAATGCTTTAAAATGCAGTACAGCCCATTGAAGAGACTGTACGTTTATCCTCAAAGATGTCGCTGCTGTGAATAGATCTATTGCACTCAGAACTTATACTCCCTACTTGCCAGCCAGGTGAAGATGGGCAGGTCTACCTCAGCCTTTAACCACTGGATCTATAGAGATTATTTAATTTTTTAGGAGACATGGGGCAAAAACATCACTGTGCAATGTAAACTCTGCCTTCCAAAAGTTAATATCCAGCTAACTGTGAAGAATTATACATCAAATCTAAAGAAGCATTTGGAGGAACGTTAGCAAGTTTTTTAAACTGAAATTTTTTTTAAAAAATCTAACCAACTCAAACACATTTTTTCAAATATTATTTGAATGATCACTCTCTGTGTGATATAATCAGGTGTCACAATGTCTTTGGAAGGGTTCTGTCCATCAAAGGCATGAAAATTCAAAAATACACATAATTTCATATTCAGTTTGATTAGCGCCGAAAAGGTACATTTGCTATCATCCTGCAAGAAAGAAACTTTTTTTTTTTTGCTTCAAATTACATCCAAAATGTTTCATAAGGAAGTATCATCTTATTTCAAAGCCTGTCAACTATGAATCTCATATTTGTTTCCCAGTCCATATCTGTCTATGCTTATACATGTTTTTTTTATATGACATAATGTATTCTTCTGACTATAAAACTGTGTGATTATTTTAATCCTCCTGTTGTTAAGGCAACTTCACTGAGGGCTAATATAATATAAATTCCATCTGCAGAAATGCTGACAGATATCCTTTTAGGACAGATGTGCTCAGCATGCTGTAAAAATCATTGATAACTATTCTGCAATATTAGTTTTACCACTGGAAGGCACTCCAGGAAACTTGTACTGTTTGGTGTTCCAGTTTCCTCCAAGCAAACCTCCAATGAATCCTTAGGCTGAATTCACTGTGGAGTCAGTGACAGGAGGTTCTTGAGCAAAACTTGGTCTGTGCTTACCGAAATTGAAACTATTTCCCCCAGTGGGTGAAGCAGGAAGTGTTTTTTTTAAAAGTATGCACATGTGCAAACCCAGTTTCCATGTCCACAGAGGGTCACCAAAAGCAAGATGTAAAGCAAGTTTTCAAATGATGTAATAGAGTAAAGAGAAACATATTTTTTTAATTCGCAAACCCTAAACTTCACATGTAATCTTGTGGGAATATGGAACCTCTGAATTGCACTTGTAATTGATTATGTGAACCTGATTAATTCCTGGTGTCAAGACATAAACCCAGGTCTGTGACACTACTAAAGCAATGTCACACCACAGGGAAGTTTAACAAATTCTTGAAGTGATCTAGAAATAACTGTTGGGGATAGCAATTGTCAGTAACTTGGCATAATGGGGTTGATGTCAGGGTAGAGTAATAGGCACTAGACTACAATAGATTACTTCTATTTTGGGGTCATTCTACAGAAACTTCATCATTTCTGTCCCCAGCCTTTACAGAAATTATACACTTTAAATGCACTGTTTAGGCATAATGTTTTTTACATACTTAACTAAAGATGTTCTTTGAACAATTATACCTAATTTAGCCATGAATTAAGCAATATCTGTTTTTAATCAATTGTATTAAATTCAAAGTACCATAAAAGTGCTTGTCCTCAAGAACATGTATGGAGGTTCAGGGCTCTATCTTGAGTTTAAAAATGTCTCTCCCATTTTAAATGTAATAATGTATACCTCAATAGCCCATCTATTATATGAATGACATAACTAAATGAAATTACGTATAAATATGATGCATAATAGTTGTCCCCTGGAGTCATGTTTCTGGTGTAACCGCTTAACAAAAAACACTTATTGGAAAACAATATCCAGATGTTGACATCACTTATTAAATATTGCATCCTACTTGCTGAAATTCAATCAAGAACGGCACATTTGACGTTTTCTGTCCCTTTTCAATTATCAGAGATTTTCTCATTTGTTTCATAATTTCATTGGAGGCTTTTAGATGACGTCACTGTTATGACCTATTTTATTATAAGGGAATTGCTAAAAAATATAATACAATTTGATTAAATTACATGAGTACAGCCTGATTAGCAACATGTGGTTTGTGGTACTGCAACTGCTATTTTATAAAATGCACATTTCATGAAAATCGTCACTGGTGTTACCATCACTAGTGTTATCATTCCTCAGTGATGACCAATAACACCAGTGACAACTTTGTGTGAATAAGCTTTAATAAAAGCTGTTCATTAAGTTATTATGCATAAAATAGCACTTATTAACACACATTTCATGATTATAACTTATATTTGTCATTGTTTTTTAGTTTTTTTTGTCAGGTTCTATACATGGTCAAACATGGTATAGAGGTGCTTCTGGCAAGATCTAAAGATTATGTTATTGATATGGTGACAAACAGATTATTTGCATCATTCCACAGCCCCTGGCACTGATTAGTAATCAGTTCAAATTGAGCAGGGGTTCTGGAGGTTCATTATGAGGCACTTGTACAGAGGTGGTGGAAAGGTGCCATGTTTTTGTTCTATATTAATAGCTGAGGAGAGTCCTAAATTACCCCCTCTTCGTCCAACAACATACTTGTAGCAGACAATGGCATAAGAGCTTAAGCAATGTTAAAATACATTTATGTTGATTCATTCAGCCAAGGGGCTAACAAAATGTGTAAGCTAAGTTTAAATGTTTAAAAACAAAATTTATTTTCAGGTATTTTGCTATCTCAAATGTGGACGTTTCTGTAGAATGACCCAGTGATCAGATTTACTATATATATTTTTTCCTGGTGGGTGATTAAATAAGCAAAAAATAGTCCATAGTCCATAGACTTACTTTGAAAGAGGAACCTCACCTCTGAAGGACAATTTACAACCCTAAAGGCTGGCAATTTTGAACCGTACAGATGGCATTTGGTAAATGGCAAAAGATGCTCCAATTAATTTGCTTAAATCACATGCATCGTGACTTTGATTTGAAAAAAGATTTATAGAAACAGTGTCTATGTGTGACTATAAATTAATGTAATTGTTTCAGCGGTTGTTTCCACAATGGCATGACCTCAAATTATTATTTAGTTATTAGTTATTTTTACAGCATTGCCCATATCATTAATTGTATCACAGTTATAGTCTTTTATTTAGAAACATTTGGCCAGAGTCAAACAAGTATTTAACAAGTATAATAAAAGGTCTTCTCATTTCTTGAAACAATTGGTTCAGCCAGGCGTGTATTACACAAAAACCTAGTCTTTTTGGAAAGGCTTATTATTTGAAATTTGATGACTTTATGCACTGAATTCTTACACTGTTTGAATAGAGATGTAAAGTTTTAAGGTTATACAGTATACATGCCTATCTACTGGCATTACTAAGCCATAGCTATGGTGTTTTGAGTGGTTGTTAAGAAATTGCTAGGTGGTAGATAGAAGTAGAGACTGCTTAGCAACCAATGAGAAATCAATTTAAGGAATAGCTGGATGGTTGCTTGGCTATGGTGCCCTGGCTAGTAGCTATCTTATTGCTAAGTATTACCTAGGGTGTGTCACAATCAGCTCCCTAGTTCAGTAGTCAGGGCACCGATCAGGGAGTCAGCCATTTTTGGGCTGTCTCAATCGCAAAATCGTTCTGGTGCACTGAAACGTTTGCTCCCTAAAAAGTTCCACAATGCACCATAAACCCAGGGAGCAAAATTGTTCACTATGTTCCCTTACCGGAAACGTCGTCATGGAAGTCTCTCAAGTCGTTAGATGACAAGCACAAGTGTAAAATTATGAAATCTAAGCCTTATTTTCTCTTGTTGTTTGTAATGTCTTTTATTCATAATCACCATGTGTCAAGATCAACTATTGGTTGCCTTGTGTTTCTCCCCTATCTGTTCCTCCGGACTACACTTCCCATAATCCCCTGCCCTGATCACTTCCAGCTATTCCCAATTGTTTTCACCTGTGTTTCATTAACTTATTAGTCTTTGTGTATATAATGCCCTGATTTCTGTTCAGTCCTTGTCAGTTGTTATGTGTTTTGACCTCCTGTTATTTACCTGTTCCCATCATGGTAGTTTTCTTTGTGCCTGTGTTTACCCCGTTACATTGTACTTTGTTTATCTTATTAAATACAGTTTTGCCGCACCTAGATCCAGCGCTTGTACTTCCTTCCAATACGTTACACCTTGAAAGTGAAACAATCTTTTAAATATTTGAGTTTTTCAAAGAAGGTTTAAGATACACTCCTATAGATTTGTGTTTCTTTATTTGTTATAATAACACTGTATGTTTGAACATCTTCAATGAAAATTAATGATAGTATAATTTCTACAGTGATGGTGCTGATTAATAACAGCTGCACTTCAATGAGCAAGCTTGTTATTGTGTCGCAGGTGATTTAGTCACAAATGTCCCAATGTTCAGTGGATGAACACCCAAAACGGTGCCCAAATTCATCTTCACGATATACTGATTCATGATATAGGGAGCTGATTGAGACACAGGGCAAGAGTGTACTGAGTAGTTCCCAAATAGTTGCTAAGGTTGCTAAGTATTAGCTAGGCTGTTGTCAGGCAGGTGCTTGGGTCTCATCGGTGGTTGTCAGGACAGTTGCTATGCAGTTGCTGAAGTCCTCTTGTTAATATGGAATTGCTAGGAGGTTGATAGAGTTGAGTAAAAATTTAAATTATGTGAATACTCACTAGATACATATACATATAAATATTAGGGCTGTCAATCAGTGTTTTTTTTAATCAAATTAATTACATGACATGCTGATTAATCCAAATAAATCGCATACATCATTATATGCTGTGAAAGACAAATAAAGATAATTCATAAAAACAATGCATACAAATTCAAATAATTTTAAATATAGGCCTGCAGAATATAGTATGGATTGAAATTCATTTAGAAATAAATTGTATTATTGTAGCAGATGAATAAAAGCACTGATTAGATTACTTCAATGGGCTCTATTCTATTTTCAAAGCACAGCTCTACATGCAACGACCATGCGCAGCGTCTGATCCAATTTCATGAGAACGCTACTTCTAATCACATTTTTCGTGCTAGCGCAAGTGGGCATGGGTGGGAGTGCTGCCGCGTTGTTGCGCTAAGATGTTTGAAAATCACATTTTAACTAAGTGCATTAAATTTTGTCTCTGATGATCAGAGTTGTAGTAGCCGTCTTATATGAAACACAGATTTACGAGATTTGAGTTAAATTATCTATAGGTCATGGTATATTTTTCTATTATTATTATTGTTTAAATGTACAATTGTATTTATGGTCTAATTTGTAAATCTAAATGTATTTTTCTCCTGTTGTCGTAGAGTGATTTTTAAGTAACTTCAAAACGGGCTGGTGGAAGAAGTTGGAGAGTAAAATGTTTGGAAATGGTATGTTTTTTTTACCACTTCATTATTTTGATTATATTTTCATTTCATTAGAAGTGTGTAGAATATTTGTATAAAATTTAATATAAATTAATCAGGTATAATCAATGTAAATATAGCCATTTTATTCTACAATTATTTCTGATGGTCAAGCATGTATCTTACTGTGTGTGTCTGTGTAGAGTACTGTGTAGGAATGGAATGTACTCACATATGGTAAACTGAGTCTCCAGTTTTGACACTAGAGAAAATATATATGGTTAGGCCCAGTACAGTTGCTCTGCAGACAACTCAGCTTTTTTATCTCTGATAATAAAGTCTATCTTCTGGCATCAAAAACCCAAGACTTTGAGAGTGATTTTTCACAAAGGTCGCAGAAGGCACGACAAGTGTAATTTTAATTTAGAAATATTTTTGGTTTATTGGTTACAATAAATTAATTTATCAAAATCGATTGGTAGAAGTGAAGTGCATGCCGAAAAATTCACTGTTAACACTAGCCATGATCTGTGTGTCAGTAGATGAAAATGATTAATGATACTTACATTCTCTCTAATTTAATGGAGCCTACATCCAAATTCTGACGAGAATCACATTTCCATGCATATGAAACGAGTGTGTCACTGTCACAGAAATATTCCCGACAATCATCAAGGACGCAGTTAATGCGTGACGTAATTTGTTCTTCTAATTATTTGCATACAGTCAATTTACACTGACAACTTCTTATGTATGTGCTGTCTTCATTTATATCACTGATGCTTGAGATAATTAACTATATAATAGGATGCGGATGGTGGAGTAATAACCGAAGAAAACCTCAGAATTAAATTGCACTTATTCCAACCGATTTGCATGTTGCACATTTAATTTCGCCAAACCTACTTGCGCCTAGACTTGGCACATGATTATATTATATTATGATTTGTGCTTACGACTTATGGCATAGTGATGCGCATAATGCTAGCGCTCTTAAAATATGGCCTGATGTATTTGTTTTATTCCCATATCATTGTTCAAGCCTAAAGTTGACAGAAAAATGTTTTTGAAATAAGTCTTATGTCTGCGCTATTTTCAATTTCCGCTCTATGTACATATACGTGCCTCAATTAGACACCATTGTAGCATCTCACTGGTATTCAGCATCATAAATTTAGCATTTTTAGGATGCTGTCAATTTAAAAGTAGTGAAAACTTTGAAAATTGCATCTCCAGATTCCTGTATTCTTTTATGATTCGCCCAACTGTTGTGCTTTTTTCAGTGAGCGGTTCTCGTTTTGTGGCTGCGCTGCTTGTGAGATTTGTTGAGGCGCACTGCCACCTATTGATGCGACTCTTATAAACAGATGTACTTCAAGCTTGAATTCCTATATGCATTTTATGCAGTCTTGCATAGGGCACAACTTCTTAGAGTGGGACCATCTTACCCTAGGGGAGCAGCAGAAACTCCACCAGCTGCCCTTTCCACGTTACTCAAGGACTAGTTAGCAGTCGTTGAAACACGCCTCGCACCAAGTCAGATTATTACATTGTACTTTATTCAAGTACCCTAAAGCAGTTGTGGAACACAGACTTCCCCTGCCCATATATACAGTATATTGTTTTTTGTTAGTTTATGACACCATGAAGCATTTACATGTTTCCATTGGTCATGGTCATTCTGGAGAAAAGGGAGAGAAAAGAGCACCTAGATTTGACATGAAATGTGCAATATCTCTAGGATGGTTGTGCAATACCTTTGCAATAGGAAAAGCCGTGCAATAGGAAAAGTTGTGCGTGTTTTTTTTTTGTTTTTTTTTTCTTCCTTTTCTTTGTCCTTGAGTGTGATTTTGGGCACTCCGTCGAGGGCCCCTGGTTGTGCAGAATCTTTGCAAAGACGAACAATATGGTATGTGGCCCTACGTTAGGCTGGCGTTGCTGTGCAGTATCTTTGTTGAAAGATATCTCATTAAAGTGTGAGCTTTCCAGCGAGGGCAAGCTGGCTTGTGCAATACCTATGCAAAAGAACCATGCTTGAGATTGCGGAAGTCCTGGTGAGGAGGATAGACATAGTTATGCGCTATCCTTGCGAACGGTGGGCATGATTGTATTTAATCATTGTGTAGGAAAGGATGTGCTGGGAGAGAGCCAACAACCACCACCAGATAAGCATGAAAACATGGCTGATCGAGAGTTGAGCTTGTTTGATGATTTGGGTTAGGTCGAATATATTTCAGGTAGGATTAAGAAGACCAGCGGCCGAGCATCTTTTCAGTGGATTACAGTATACCTCGAAGAGCACCAGTAGAAGCTGCTCCGATACAAAAGGAATACCCTGAGAAGACATGAAGGGAGAGACCATAATGTTTTACCCAGTGGTGCTACATGGGGGCTAGAGATGGTGTGAATAGGGGAGGAAATTGTGCATGGTCATGGTCTGTGGAACTCCTGGAAGTGAAACGAGGGAAGGAGTCAGAGATTACATTGAAAAACCCAGGAATATGTCTGGATGAGATAATAAAGTTGCATGAAATGCTCTGCCATATCAGACGTCTCATAAGGGACATGATGTTTCGAGGAGGACCGGCCTTTATTGATTATAGTGACGACGGCGGAATTGTCGCCAAACTAAGTATTTGCGTGTCCATAGGGAACCCCATATAACGCTGGCCATGATGATGGGATAAATTTCAAAGAGAGCGGATGGAGCGTAGGAGCTATATTGAAAAATGAGTCTGGCCATTTCCCTGTTAACCATAATCATAGAAAGTAACCCCCGAATCCTATGGAGGGAGCCACGACCGTGAAAGGGACATGTCATCCAGAGATTCGCGGCAGCCATCATCGATTAATATGTAGGAGAGGTTGTCTACGGAATGAGCTAGTGTGAGTAGCCGGGAACGAAGGAGCGGCCTTGAGGAATGATGCGCATGGCAAAATTGAGGTGGCCTAATTGTCATGTTCACTGTTGTCTTTTGTTTTTGTGCTGTTATTTTGAAGTTTAGTTTAGTTCCTGTTTCCTGTTTGGTTGTTGTAGTCCTCTGTAGTTTCTTTTTATTATTGGTGTTCCCCTGATTGGTTCTCCTTCCCTGATTGTTTCCTCCAGGTGTCCCTCATTCCCTTGTTTGTTCCTTCCTGTATTTAAACCTGGTTCTTTGTTCAGTCATTGTCAATCGTTGTTGAATGTTGACGTTTCGTTTCATGCTCTTCGTATTCTCTGTCTTCGTTCGAGGTTTCCCTGACTTTTATGCATGTTTCCCAACCTGTTTAGCCCCTTTATGTTTTCCTCATTTAGTTTATTTTTCCCATCGTGGACTTTTCGTTTGTTCCTGAGTTTGTTTTTGTTTATGCTTGTTAATAAAAGCTGCATGTGGATCCGAACCTCCCGTCTGCCTTCTCCTGATTTCCCAGATCATTACACTAATAGAGACAGGAGATTGCGTTATCAGACCCAAATTGACCAGAGAACGACATGCAAATAGACCTGATCCTTTCGAGTTTCTTTAGGCAGGGAAGCTTGTATGTTTTGAGAATAGAGCGTATGCCTAGAAATTTAAGAGACGTGGGAAGTGAGTTTTTAATTTTTTCCTTTTTCCACAAACTGGAGCAAATATGGTGAGAAGAATAATGTCTCTGTTTCATAAAAGTCATAAGTGTTCTGTTGTTGGTTGTAAGAGTCAACATAAGAGTCTTCATGTACTCCCGGCATCAGAGCCACTGAAGACGCAGTGGGCTAGTTTTGTTTTTGAAGGAAATGTGCCCCAAAACATACAAAATTAGTGTATATTTGAGCAAATCATTTTACATCGGACTGCTTTGTGAATGCGTGTCAATATAAATATATATATACACAGTATAAATTCATACATATATGGCTGAAATCCGGTATTTACGCTGTCAGTCGTATTGGTTCTGATTTGTTGTTGCTGTAGTGTCCGAAGCACTAGCTCTAAAGGCACAGCCCTCTTCCGGAAAGGGGGTGGGGAGCAGCAGCTCATCTGCATTTAAAGAGATACACACAAAATCAGTGTGTTTTTGATTCCACCCAAAAGAGGCATTTATAACATAGTATAATAAATTATCCATGTGGTATTTTGAGCTGAAACTTCACGGCCGCCTTCTGGAGATCAACTTAGACTTATATTACATCTTGTATTACATCTTATATTACACTTTAATGATGCCTGAATGAGTACTAAAATGTAAATATGCTGTGAAATAGGACTTACCCCCTGTATAACCTGATCATATGGTTAAATGCATTACAAATAATCTGATGAATAAGGGAATGCAGTACAGAGCCTACCGCTAGGTGTCAAAGGCACGCCACAACAATGGTGCTTCCGATGAGAACATGGATCATAGAGTAAGATAATGCTGCGTTTTACAGATCGGCATTATTGCACCCTTGGAGGCGCTCTGGTAGGGACCACCGCTCGAAATGTTGTACTGAACGAAATAAGTAATTTCACCAAGGACCCTTTCAAAAGACTTGAGTGAAGTCTATATTAAACTGTGATGTCATACACCCTCGGAGTGCCCATATCATGAGCTCCGTCTTTACTAGTGAGTAAGGCATAGGGATGAAAATTGTATTGAAAAGCACCCACTACGTGATTTAGAGTGAAGGTGGCCAACAAAACAGGGATATCTTACTGAATGGAGTGATGGGACCCCATACAATAAGCACTGACTGTGCATTATGCCTGAATAATCTTAATTCCTCGATGGGGAACACTCAGGCATGCAACACGGTGAATGACATGCGAGTGAACCTTGACCGAGTTACCCTCATGTGATCACGCTGTGAACGCGTGATTGCCTGCCATATGAGTGCGAGTGCTGTAGAAGACTGTGGAAAGTTTACATTTAATGATATGAAAATATTGATAATATGTGATAAATTGCGATTAATTTAGATCTATCTTATGCTATTAATTTGATTAAACATTTTAATCAATTGACAGCCCTAATATGTGTGAATATACTGTATAGTGTAATGACTATTTTCCCATGGGATTATTTTAAACACTGTCCTTTAATCAAATCAGTCATGATCAGTGGGCCTAGTCATAAATGCTAAATCTCGTTCAGCCATAATTAACAGACCTGCCACATCAACTACCCGTCAGCTACTGGACTAGCTGTTGGAGGCTCTGGGAGCTTTTTCATGTAAAACTGAATCACAGAATGTACATAAAGATGAAAGGCATTACATTGAGGTCATGCTAGCCTTTCCCTCCAAATGACTCATTTTATTGATAATTGTACACTGTCTGGATAAGGTCACTAAAGAGCATTACAGATGAAAACATATTCTGCAATTTTAATAAAAATAAAATATGAAAAAATAAGATGAAAAAATGTGTTGCATATAATAGCTTATCTAGACAACTACATTTCAAAAACCATTTCCTCTTACCTTGGTAAACTAATACATAATGCATGTATTGCTTTATCAGCACAATTTATTGGCCTGATGACTTTTCTATAAGTGGATCTATAAAGTTCTCATCTCTCGTGTTCAAAACCATAAAAAAGGTTGGAGGAAATTAAATGGCAAACCTTGTGGGATCAATAAACACATTGTTTGAGTTCACTTTCCACTGTTAAGTCATCAGCTGAGAGGTGTCCTGTTGGGCTGGCCGCAGGGCTAAACTGCTCACATGTATAATGAGCAAGACTTTTTCTAGGTTGTTAAATCCAGAGGTGTCATTTTTGATAGAGAAAGCAGTGACCAAAGGTTCTGCTTAATTAAATTTAACATCTCATCCTTATAGGAGGAAACCAGATTGCAAAACATAAAAAAATAAAAATAAAAAGATAATTAGAGCTCATGAAAATGTATGGCATGATATCCTACCCATAGAAGCAAATGATACAGTCTTTACCTTTTACACTCCCCTTTTTGAGTTAGGTGTACTGGTTTAGTTTCATGAAGGAAATGTAGCGATAACCACTTTTATCTGTTTAACTCTAAAACATCACTCTGGTTACATTATAATCTCATTTCTGATTTTTCTGTCAAAGTCTCTGTAGCCTAACCGTACGTTCACACCAGAGGCGGCGAGAGCGTCAAATCGACCGGAAGTCGTTCATTTTCAATGACAGCCAGCGTCTCTCAGTGGCGAGAAGCGGCGCAGCGAGTCTTGAGCGGCTTGGGCGTCAGATGGAAGTTCAAGTGCAGTCAACATTATGGTAATGAGCTGTGACGCGGTTCGGCGGCAACCTATTGGAATATAGAAGTGCTCCGCTCTAGCGAAGTCTAGAGAACACAACCGTGTAAACTTTGGTTCCCACCAAACATTAGCTCCGAAGATAAAATGGAGGAGAAACTAATTATTGCCGTGACGGGTTTCCCTGTAATATATGACCAAGACCACAGTTATTATTACAAATGTATTTTATTTTGATAACAAACAACTATCATTTTAATTACTTTCTGCCATCGATCGATTTCTTATTTTCACATTTTAAAGAGTTCATGAGGATATACGCTACTTGTGATAGGTCGGCAAAAAGTAAATGGTCGACATGTCTGGATGTTTAAATTGCAGCCCCTTTAAATATAGTTCACAAAACAAAGCATTCTGAACAAACGTTGCCGCCTATTTCAACTACGTCAGAGCGTCCACGAGCGTCCTTGAGCGTCGAAGGCAGGGCAGCCAGAGCGAATTTTGACGCTCTCGCCGCTTCTGGTGTGAACGTACAGTTAGTGTTTGAATTACACAAAACACAGAATAGGTTTCAACGGTAACATATTATGTTATAATAATATAAATATACTAGTAGAATTATATTGAGCCCCTAAACATAGCACAACAATTTAAAAACTGAACGGGCAGATAAATGCACAATAATTATTCCAAAATTGACACAAAAAAGCACCATACAAACTATTCCATAGCATGCACAAAATTCCAAGTTTTCTGAAGCCACTCACTAGCTTTGTGTGACCAGAGTAAAAATTAACATTTTTGTTTTCCTAAAATCTTCCCCTCGGTCACAGCTCTCACATCTCATTTAAAAAGATCAAGTCAAACTTGGAACATCACAATTGTCACAAAACACAATCGGTACTTTTGTCATGATCTTTGGAACTTGACAGTAAAAATCAGTGTACACTTTCATTGTATATGGGGGGAAAAAAATTATTAAACAAACTTACTTCCACATTTGCATTTGGTATTTCAACTAAAATATTGTGTCTTATTCGCTAACCACCCTCAATCCAGTTTAATCAGGCACACATGACACTGAAACAGTTCAGTGTCAAATTAAATCTTTCTTATTTTTCTCAGCTCAAACAAGCCCCATTTTTATGTATTTTAGGCTCAGATTGTACTTTATTAATAAAAAATATTATTATTTATTATAATAAATAAAAAGGACATAATGGTAGTAAACGATAAGAGAATTGTCAGAATAACAGAGTGACTACATTTTAAATGAATACAGTACATGAGTGATGTTTCTGGTATGCATGATAAAGAGTTTTACCGTACTTATGGTTTCCTTACAAGTGTGTGTTGGGATTTTATCAGTGTCTTTTAGAAAAGTGTGGGAAAATTGTTCTGCAGTGAAATTAATCTGTTTGTGTATGTACAATAATGGATGACTTTCTTCTGTGGAAGAATGTAACATGGGATGAAGTTCAGAACTATAATGTTATTGATTCTGATCAATCATTATCTGGAAGGCAGGTGGCTTGTTTTGATTAAACTGAGATTGCTTTAGAATGTCATGTAATGAGAGTAAGAAATTTCCCTCAAGCTAAAGTACCATTATTACAACTCAATTGTGGTGGGAGTTAATTCCCCCTGCAATTGAAATGCTTTTTAATGTATTGGCCACTTTACAGAAAATAAGTTGTTAGAGTTATATTTAATTTGTTTTCCATTTCAAATTCATTGATCAAAGCAAAACCAGTAAATTTGTGAAAATGTGGTCTGGAGTCATTTAGAATATTTGATTTAGCGTTTTAAACAGGTTCTCCACAGGTAAAATATTTCCCTGTTGAAAGCAAGCTATATTATTCTGCTTTAAAGTTCATCTGTCTCCACTGAGGACTGGTGAGGTTTGCAATCAAACTACTTTGCCTCATCATGTTTTTTAAATTAATGAAAAAATTATGAATTACTAAATTAAAAATAAGAGAGTATTGAATGCCTAGACCAGTGTACTCAACCACTTGCTCTGACTAACCTATAGTAAATTTCCTACTCATTTACCTCACATATTACATCTGCATTTTTTCAACATTAGGATATTAGTTTAAAATGTATATTTTTACAAAATGTACAAATGTATGTTAGGTTTAGTCTAAGCTGTGGTGAGAAAAATAAATGTTTAAAAGAAGAAATATACCATAAAGTCTCACAGTTTAATGACCTAATTTAATGACATCATTATAATTAAGTATAATAAGAAGACTTGGAAAAATGTTGGAAAACATTTATCAGTCCTATTTACCTGCTAACTGAGCTACATAAGAAACCTGAGGTGCTTTTTCCAACACGATCATACGGGAAGTCGGTATGTTGTTTCCGAGAGTTCCAGTACATATATTCGACCACATTATATATACTGCACTCACTGACATGCGCCATCTCCTATCAAACATTTTTGAATTAGTTCTAGCATGTTCACCTTCCCCTGAACATAAGAAAGGAATACCAGGGTTCAGATCCTGCATTGAAAACAGGAAATAATCGTGTTTGCACAATTCGGAGGTTGCATTTTTGCGTAAAAATTTTACTCCACTGATAGATAGGTTACCATTTGGGTTAAGGGTACGGTTTCTAAAATATTCATTTCCTGTACAGATGAAAACAACTCGCTTCACAACTCACTTTTGGTGTCCCTCTGTGGAAAATACACCTGCAAAATGGAGCTCACACGTGCCATACACCCAACAACACTTACCGCTTTGGCCACTGGGGGCAGTGTTTCGGATTTCACAAAGCTCAGACAGATTTTTGCTAGAGAAAAGTTAACCTTCTGTTTCCGTGAGATTTTACTGTGAGATCAGTCTGGCCTTTTCACCATTGAGCCAAACAGATATAATTGCGGAACCGCATCGTTCCATGCAAATATGGGCTCATTGGCAAGGTTATTGTTTCTTTTTCCATTTTTGTGCTGCAAAGTCAGGATAAGAATGTGCTGGAAACTGGCGAATGATCAATTCTGAGTCACATTTCACTGAAGGCTAGCATGTATACCAACATGTCCTGAGATTGTTATGCTCTTATTGTCTTGAGTACTGTTAGCTAACAATACTGAGAAATCTGTGTTTCTTAGCTGTATCTGAAACTTGAGAAATGCTACCTTCTCAGGCAGTACACAGAGGTGAGAAGTCATCAAACCATTTCTGATTTCAATGTTTCCAACCGTAAATACCCACAACTGTCTGTATTCCAAAACTGATTTTCTGGTCAATAAGTATGGAATTTCAGGAGTGCCATTTACAAAAGAATGAAGGAATAAATTATCAATCTATAAATTTGAAAATAAAAATGTGAGTAATTAAATAAACGTGTAAATGAACAAATAAATAGACACTTTTAAATGTGAATAAATAAACAAATTTATAAATGGATAAATAAATAGAAAAATGTGTTAATTTAATTAATGTTTTAAAATGTACTTATATTTAGCAAAAAAAAAAAAAAAAAAACGCAATAAATGCACGGGTCGGGAGGCTGGTTCTGTTGACAGCATCACAATTACCAGCTCACGTCCTGGACCCATATCACTTTGCACACTCAGGTAGGGCCACGTTCAGCATTTCACAGCAACAGTGAACGAGCCACCATTAACTTCTGATATGCTTCGCATCCGTTTCTTATGCACGGGATTCACAGATCCAATAATATCATGTAAACTGCTCGTACCGTCGTCCAATGACAGGCCATCTTATGTCCTCTTCAAGTGGCACTTGGGAGAGGGGGTGTGTCTTATAACTGAGTCGAAAGTTCATTGATTGCTCCCACAAGTCAACAGTCGAATGGCATTTTTTAATTCGATTCTCAATTGGATAAAGAAAAGGAAAAGCAAAACAAAAAAGAAAAAGAAAAGCCATTGGCAAATGGATGAGGAAAAGCAATTGCCAAATGCGTTTTAAAATGCAACTTAAAAGGTGCATTTTAAAATGACTTATTAATATGCAGTTTTATTGATAAATATAAGTACATTTTAAAACATTAATTAAATAAACACATTTAAATTTGTCTATTTATTTGTCCATTTATAAATTGGTTTATTCACATTTTTATTTTCAAATTAATAGATTAAATTTATTCCTTCATTCTTTTGGAAATGGCACTCCTGGGCTTCCATAAAGAAGAGCCATGGTGTGTTAGAAAAAGTTAATTGGGTCGAGATGCAAGATGATACAACAATTGTGTTCACATTGTACATAGCTCTGTCCTGAATGAAAAGGAGGTAAGAAATCCAGTGTTAACATATTGAGTTTATATTTAATGTTTAGATCTGCAGCATTGTGCTTTAGGGATGCATGTTCACAACATGGCCTCGAAAATTTATTGAGATAGAGGGAAAAATGGATGGATGTAGAACAATCTTAGAAGTAATAGTGCTGTAATCCACAAGAGAATTTGGGGCTTGTAAAATGATTCATCATCCAGCAGAGCAGTGACATACAGCAGAAGTCACTATTGAGTGGCTTTAAAGTAAGAAGGTTGATGTCCTAGAATGACCCAGTCAAATTCCAGACCTAATTTCCAAGTTAAAGAAATTGGAAAATTTTATAGGGGTGAATACTTTTATTAGTCACTGTACAACATGGTATTACAAATATAAAAAAATATAATTCTATCATCATTTACTCACCCTAATGACATCCCATATGACTCTTTCTTCCGTGGAACACAAATTAGATATTTTTAATTATTTATGAGGTGTTTTTCGTCCATATAAAATAAGTCAATGGGGTCCAAAACTTTCCATCTCCAAAAAAGTCATAAATGCGTCATAAAAGTAATCATATTAATAGTTTAATCTTCATCTTCTGAAGTGATACGATCACTTTGGGTGGGAAACACACCAAAATGTAAGTCCTAATTCATTAAAAATGTTGACATTTGACCAGGGGTGTAAAGTGATGAATTACAAATACTCACATTACTGTAATTAACTACTTTTTCCCAAGAATTGTACTTTTTTTAAGTAGTTTAAAAATTTTATACTTTTACTTTACATTTTAAGTGCTGTAAATGTACTTTTACTGCACTATTTTCCCACCATCTGTGTTCACTACTTCCCTGTCCTGATTTTTTTTTAATCTTTCAAAGTGTTTGGCTAGGGAGAGTCTTGTAACTCCCATCAAATCAAATCACACGTAAAAAACGGCAGCTGCAGATCTGGCACCAATTGTTGAGAATCCCTCAAGCACATTTTACAGCTCAACATAACTGACCGCACCTGAAAGGGGTTTTTGCAGTGAAAAAGGCCAATTGCATGATCGTGTCATGTGAGTTTAACTTGCATAAGCCAGACATCAGCAGTAATCCTGCCTCTAATTTGAAGAAACATAGAGGTAAATTTCATATTTCTGTTTACTAGATTC
Organism: Xyrauchen texanus; assembly: GCF_025860055.1. Taxonomy (NCBI): domain Eukaryota; kingdom Metazoa; phylum Chordata; class Actinopteri; order Cypriniformes; family Catostomidae; genus Xyrauchen; species Xyrauchen texanus. The sequence continues at coordinate 30,969,284 of NC_068297.1, read as the reverse complement.
TGTGTGTCTATAACGTAGCCTGTAATTTAACTATCTATCAATGACATTATTGGGCTGCTGATAGAGATTAATGCAATGTTATCAATAGGGCTGGACAATAAAATGATCTAGATGTTTTTCGGAAAAAAGAGAGATGTCCTCGATCAAATTTTGTTTAGTTTTCTATATTTAGCCTATGTTCTACATCTAGAACAGGGGTGTTCAGTACATCAATCGCAATAGCAAGAGCACCACTGGTTGGTTGATCTAGATTAAATATAAAAGATTGACTTTTTGTTTCCTGAAGTCTGTTGTTGTGTGCTGTTTGATTGACAGGTGGCTAATATTTGAGTGTTAATGCGAGTTCTTGCCTAAATGATCAAATACACTTTGTAATTCCACCAGTGCCCATCTTGGTGAGGATTTAATGTAAACGCAGTTGTTATGTCTAAAGTGAATTTAAACAGTGGGACAAAAAGCATATTTGCATCAAAATGTTGGACTTGAAGTGTACATGTAACCGAATTGAGCACTGTCTAGTAGGTTATATCATACAAAGGCTATTAATCAAACAACATTAATAAGGAAACGAGAAAACCACTCACTACTTTTGGCCAAATAACTTGAGTAGCTTTAGAAGTATTCATATAATAGAATAAAACAATGACATTTTTGATGTAGAGAGTGTGTTAATTGGTATAATAAATTACAAGGAAATTATAGATGATAAAATAATTTATAATTAAAAACAACATTAGCAGAGCAATACTTCAGCAGAACATTCCACCAGTCACAAACTTCAGAAAATTGTGCATCATGCATTAGAATGAGAACACAACTATTTATTGGCTTAAAAGATACAAGAAGTAAATCAATGTTGAACATTGTATCTCAAAAGGAGTACAATGTGGCCCCCCATGTGCTACTTAAATAAATAATTCACACATAAATGAAAACTCTCTTAGCATTGACTCACTCTCATGCCATCTGTCTATGACTTTCTTTCTTCAGAAGAACACAAATTAAGATTTTTATAAGAATATTTCAGCTCTGTAGGTCCATTCAAAATGTTGACACTCCAAAAAGAACATGACGCGAGCATAAAGATAATAGATACAACTCCAGTGGTTTAATCCATGACTTAAGAATTGATATGACAGGTGTGGGTGAGAAACAGATAAATATTTAAATAAATTTTTGCTAGAAATTCTTCTCTCTGCCCAGTAGATGGTGATATGCACGAAGAATGTGAATCACCAAAAACTAAAAGTTAAAGTGGAGATTGACTGAGCAGGGAGGAGAATTAATTGTAAAAAAGAAAATAAATATTGATCTGTTTCTCAACAAATCTATCATTTCGCTTCTGAAGATTAAACCACTGGAGGCACATGGATTAGACTACTTTTATGCTGATTTATGTGATTTGTGGAGCTTCAATATTTTAGCACCAATTCACTTTCATTGTATCAACTAAAAGAGCTGAGATATTCTTCAAAAAATCTTAATTTGTGTTCTGCAGAATAAAGAAAGTCATACACATCCAGTATGGCATGAGGGTGAGTAAATAATAAGAGAATTTTCATTTTTGGGTGAATTATTCCTTTTTAAGCATGATGTAGCCCCTTTACCAAACAACTTTTCCCATGCCTGCTCTATCTCCTCTATTGTGCAGGACATGACGTGCCAAGTGATCCTGCTAATTTAACATTTTTTTAACATGTTTTATACACAACAATAACACTATGTCAGCATTCAGGGAAATTTAGACCATACACATAAATTGATTTTAAAGTAATTGTTTCATACATTATGATTTCCAATTGTGATCAGTGTATTGAAAACTTTTTAATATTTTCATTTCTGTTATCATGTCTCCCTTTTATTTTTTGGAATAATATTCATGTAGTGTTTAACATAGATAAGTGATGTATTTTAAAAGTTGGCATACAGTGTTCATGATAATGGGGCACAGGTTTTGTAACTCAGTACTCAATACTCAATACTTATGAGTACTTTTAAATGAGCTACTCTTTTACTCTTACTTGAGAAGTTTTTAGGACAGCTACTTTTACTCTACTCACACTAAATGTTTTGGGAAGAAACAGTACTTCAACTTGAGTATGATTTTTCAGCACTCTTTCCACCCCTGCAATTGACTGATTGGAATCTTTGATGTTGCATGTGGTTTCCAAGTACCCAATACAATTTTGAAGAATGTATTATGTGTTTTATCTCTGTACATCAATAAGACATTTTCTATGGTTTACCATCAACCTATTGGTGACAAAGGTACATTTTAAAAGTATCCCAAAAAACTCAACCCACGTCAATTTTTTTTGGATCTTTGTAACTCACTCGCATTTTTGAAAAAAGCAAACCTGGCAACAATGTGTCTAGTTTGTGCACATCACTTTGCGCACCAAAAGCATGAAAGTGTCCTCAGATTAAGGGTTAGGGATTTGAGCAAATAATTAACCCTAAGTATTAAACTTTGATGCATAATCAGACAAACTTTCAGTGAACAACATGAGAGCTAGATATCTTGATTCCTCGTGATGTTATGAATTGAAATGTTTATTGCGATTTGTATTGTGTTTTTAGGTAGTTTCCGATACCTTGTGATATGTGCCATTAAGCAACTACCTAGTAACCATCAACAGCACCCTAGCATCATGATGCTGATTTTGAATGAGAAAGCACCACTCATGTTCACAAATAATCACAAAAATCACTCCACATCAATTGACCTTTTCACATTTCTGGTTATGGAATAGCAGGATAAACACATTCAGTGTTTGGCAAGTGAAAAGAATAACTCATTCCACATTACAAACAACCCGCTCAGCTGTGTTGAAGCCATTAATTCTTTAGAGATTTGAATGTCTACATAACTCTCATGCACCTGTATGTCCTGACCAGATCCATCTCTTTAGATTCATTACAGAAGCCCTTTCTGTAGATCCATAAATTGCTGTACAAATCCAGCCTTTTATATTGGCATCATTATTTTTCCACTTGGTCAGTTTTACAAGACAGAATTAGAAGCATTCGGTCAGTCAATCTGCAAAATAACACAAATGTTGGTGGGAGGCGGGAATGATGAAATAAGAAGGAGAGTGTGAACAGTGCTGCAGGTGTTTTCTTTGTTAATGCTCATCAGAGATGAAACAGCCAGTAATTAAGGTCACATCTACAGAGGAGTGTAGTACTTCAACATGCATTGCCCAAGCAAAATGTGTTAGCTTTGTTATAAATGTTTTAATGTTCTAAACATATGCGCATACGTCATTTGAACTTTTTAAGAACATAAAGATTAAAGGTGCACTCAAAATTGTTACAAAATGTCTAACTGTATACTGTTAACCTATATGTTAACTTGTATGTGCGTGTGCTTGTACTATGCACATGTGTATATATGTAGATATATTTATGAATAAGTAAATATGTACATCTGTACATCCAAACTAAAGTCACTATAAAGACCTTAATAGTTTATTTAAGCAACATACATTTCTATTATGCAGCTGTTACAAATGCCCATGTAATTTTGCACCAACAAGTTTAAACTTAATACAAAGTACAGTTTTTCTGTCTCCATGTATTAACATTGTCAGTAAAATCTATGATCTTCTTACACTCCTGCTTCTGACTGTAAAATTTTGTGCTCATGCAGCTCTAACAAAAAGAGAGCCTCTTTATTTCAGCAGAGTGGCTCGACATAATGGTAATCGGATTACCTTCCCTGGTAATCCATGCATGTAGTTCACACAATCGGCCTAATGAATCATGCAATTCAGGTTGCCCATAGAAGACAGAAAATACAACTTGTTAAAAAGGGACAGGTGTCAAATAATAATGATGTAGTCTGTTCAAAATAGACTTCAGCTGTTTTCACTGTCCCATAACCACTGGTTGTTTATGGTGGCATAACATGGCATTGCTCGTACTCTTTGTGCTTCAGACGTCTTTGAGACAAACACAATGGAGACGCCACAATTTTAGATAAATAAAGACGAGAGTGTTGAAGTCAAGAAGAAAAATTAGAAGAACTCAAATTATCTAGGGATAAATAACAAACACAGACTGAATTTTTTTTTTTATTATATTTGTTTTTTTGCACTTCTGTTAATTCACCAGACTTTTTGAAAAAGTGACATAAAAGAGATAGATCACCCCAATATTAAAATGGTATTTAACACAAATTAAGATATTTGGCTACATTTTACCCTCAGCAACCAATTGTTTTCATTGCATCTTTTTAAAAAACAAACTTACAATGAAAGTGGATGGTAACTGAATGCCTATTCACATCAAATTTGTAACATTTGCGAGAAGAACTGCCGACGAAAGGTCTATTCACATATTAAATAATGTACATTTAAGGCAAAATACCTGGTATACTATATAACATGAGGTATCGGCACGTTACGTAAATATTCAAAATAAATAAGGAATACTATGTTTACAGCTTCTATATTATTTATTGAGAATGTTTGTGTGTGAGATGAATAAAACAGCACTGCACCTGTGTTTGCTAGTTGATTAGTACCACCAATGCACTGGATTGTGTAGCAGCAGCGACTCTGGCAAAATGAAAAAGCCCTTATCTCAGTGGTTAGACAGTTTTCCACGCAGTCCTATGACAAAAAAAAAAACACTTTAAAAACCCTTCAGATTGTCAGCTCACAATTTGTCAGACCCAGTGTGAAAATTACAATGGGTAACAATTATTACTATTCAAAAGCTCATCGCACAGACAATTCGGTCTTGGCGTGAACAGGCCTTTAGGGTGACATTCAGCCTAAAATCTCACTTTGTGTTCTTCAGAAAAAAGACATTTATACAATGACAGAATTAATAATTTTTGTGTGAACTATGTCTTTACATAATTATAGTTAAACCAGACCAAACAAAACAGGCCAAGAGCAGTGGCAGAAAAATCAAAGCAGCATGTGTCTCCCCTATATGTGGTCTGTGAAGCTACACTGTCATCTCCCTTGAAGCAGCATGAACTGTGCCTTGATGGGAATCTCTTTAAAAAAGTGAATGGTTTTCAGCATGATCAAATCTTTTGCTGGGGGACCATCCCAATGGTATGTCATGCAGTAAAGGTACCTCTTAGAAACAAACTCAGGATCTCCTAATTTTTAGACATGAACATCACTGGTAACTTTTTGCATTGCTGATTATTAAAAGTATTGTAAATATTAGAATGATCTTTTAAGACCTCAATATGCTGTAAATGCAAAATAGACTATTCATAGAAATAAAGTTACATTTGGTTTACCTGGTTTTAGTCTTTTAGTCTCCATTGAAGTAATGTTTAAAAATTCCACCAGAGGGTACCAGAGTCCAGGACAAGAGTAAAACTAATTTCGGTTTACATGCAATGACAGAGGGCAAGGCATTTAAAAAAACTCAGAGACTGGCATGCCAAACTATGTTAAGTCACAATATTTGTGTAACGTGTAGGCAGGCTGAAGACACAGGAGCAGACAAAGACAATTAAGTGTGAGAACCCAAGTGCAGTTTATTTACATGAGTGATATCCAAAAACGTGAATACAAACAAATCAATCAAACAATAAGCTGCATTTAGAGAACATGAAGGCTGAAGCACAGCATTTCTAACCATGAGAACAGTAAACATTTGAAGTTACCCCACCCTGCAATTAAATATTACATATTACACTGTTTAGACAGTTAAAGGCTCTCCATGTTGCCCATGGAGAATACACAGTACTACCTTTTTGCTCGCAATACTTGTTACATTTTAATCAATTTAAAGGGATAGTTCACCCAAATATGAACATTTTACATTTACTTACCGACATGTTCCTAACCTGTACAAAACCCATATGAGATGTAGGCATGTTAGTCTAGGCAAATGAATGATGACATAGGCTGTCATTCTGCCTAACATCTCATTTAGTGTGCCAAAGAAGAAAGAAAGTCATACACCTTGGAAAACATGAGGGTGAGTAAACAGTGTTTTCTTATTTTTTTTTTTTTCATGGTAAAACTCTTTGTGAAGCATGCATGTACAATGTATTATTAAGGTATTCTAAATGCCTTATGAGGCATCTTTTAAATGTGCCTTTGCACTATGTAGATAGGAGGGGAAAAGCAGCGCTACAAACTGAAGTTGTTTGCTGTTTATGATGAACACAATTTATGCATTTGTTGTTGATTTATGATTCAAGAATGGACTAGACCATAGACTGCACTGTATATTGATACTGAGATAAACAGTTGTCTTAAAGAGAAAGGACATCTGATCATCTGTCATTTATATTGTTTTAATCAAACCAAAAGCTGAAGAAGCTTAATTGTAAAAGTTTCTTTATTTTTTTGCAGTATGAAATGCAAATGCAAAAGTAATGTAATGTAGAGTAGTGTTTAAAACTATTTATAAATAAAACATTTAATAATTTAAATGATACATACACATAGATACTCTCATTAAGCAATTGTCAGCCTAAAGAACTCTTTTGTGCAAAATGTTTTCTTTTTCTTTTAGTAAATAGAACCTTTTTGGCATTAAGGGTTCTTTGGAGCCGAGTAAAGAACATCTCCTGGCAGCTCTGGCTCACTGTCTTTCTCACAACAAGAGGTCTCTGTGTCATCCCTATGTATACATCTATTTATAACACAAGAACCATTAGTGTATAATCACAATATAAATGCCACAGCCATCAACAAGAACACACATAAACCAACATTTTAAACGTCCAAACCTGTATGACTGACTTTCTTCTGCTGAACACAAAATATTATATTTTGAAGCATGCTGGTAACCAAACAGTTTTGGTTCCCATCAACTTCCATAGTATAGAAAAAAAATGCAATGGAAGTAAATGGGAACCCAAAACTATTTGGTTACCAACATGCTTCAAAATATCTTCTTTTGTGTTCTGCAGAAGAAGTTTATACAGGTGGCATGAGGGAGAGTAAATGATGACTGAAATTTAATTTTTGGGTGAACTATCCTTTTAATCTGACAAAATCATCTCAACGTAAATTCCTGAACTTGGCATGTGACTGACTGCCTGTGTCTGGTAGATGCTCTGACCTGTTGGTGGTCCTGAAGTCTGACCACACTGACTCTGCTCTGGGGTCCAGTGGTGATGCAAGGGCTGGGGCCTGTTTGTACCTGATCTGCCTGTTTGTGCTTCTTTAAAAAGATATCTCACTTTCTTTTCATGTTTAATTGATCCTATGCAAAAAATATGACAGCCTATGGTTATATCTAATCATCCAATTACGAACATTTTTATCTTAAATTACAAATCCTCATTTTCATAACTGTACATTAAAATCAACTAGCAGTCTAAGTTACCAGTTTGATCACTGCTAGCCCTCCTCTGAACTGAAGTAACTGAACTAGCTAATCGATTTCAAACTGCTAAATGTTTACTTGCTGAAGCTGTAGCCTACTTCCCCACATTAGCTAAACATTTGTATACTGTAACTTCCATACTGCACGATACATGCATGTATTACTAGCGCAGATGTAAGCCTAAGGATTGTTATGCTAATTGCGAAACGATCTCTCTAATCTGATTAACCTGTAGCCTATTGGAGCCTTATTAACTCACACAGCGTCTCATAAAATGTATTCAGCAAACAAACATGATGATAAACCTCAACTTACTTCAAATATGACGTTTTCTTATTTTTCTGTATCTTGCAACTATATTCCCTCGTCCTTGGCTCGTCGTCCATTTGAAAACTGCGCGTGCTGTAGGCGAACATAAAAAAACCTCTTCTTTTGACAAGAGGTTAAATGAGATGTCAATCAGCATCAGCAACTGCCAGTAGCGAATAAAAAGTTGGGGTGGCACCCGGGGTGGCCAATCAGATGTCAGGGGTGTCCAGTGCCACCCCGGACACCCCTCTGGCTCCGCCTCTGTCTATATATAACCCTAAATATCCTGTTTTTCCTAAGAGTGTAATCAGAGTTAATTATAAGGGTACTTAAAATAATACATATGTGTATAATAATTACCAATTAATTGCTATACCTTTATAAAATGTTCAATGCATTATACAGGCTTCAAATGAAGTGCTACTCAGATTTTATTTTTATTAATGCATCGTTTGTAATGCAACATTTAATACTGCTAGATTTTTTTCTCTGAACTAACTTCACTTTTCATAACCATGCTATTATTTTCAAACAATTAGTCCCAAGGTTATTCATTTTGTTTTCTTCTGTCAGTTCCTTTTAAATTCACAAAAGTTACACTACAAAATCTTTTTCCAAAAAACAGAACATCTATTTATTTTTTTAATCTAACAAACTTCTTAAAATTATCGTTGCCTATCATCAGCAAGTTCAATTGAATTCCACGTACAGATATTTAATCTGTTAGAGTAACAGCAGCCACAGATTCCACTTCCTTTTAATCTGGACTAAAGAGTTTTAATTAGTGCAAATGTAAATGAGGAGCAAAACAATTGGGTGGAAGCACTGTCTCAAACAGAAGTCCTGACTTCCTCCTCTGCTGTTTGCAATGCAGTGTGGGCAGGCACTAAGAAGTGCCATCTCCTCTCCTCCCCCCACAATCTCTCTTCCTCCCTCCCACGCACCCACCCATGCCTCCTGCCCTTGACTCTTACAGTACGGAATAGGAGAAGCTGTGATCTTTTCCTGTTTAGATGTTGCAGCGACGGATCTCTCTTTATCTCTCTCCACACTCTGACTGTGCTCATTATGTGCTCTGCGCCTCACTGTGGTGCTCCATCCCTCTGGACTGACTGTTCCTCCATGCCTGTGCTGCAGCTCAGATGGGAGACATAAGTGCTGTGGCTGTCTGGCACATGAACACAAGGCAGGTCTGGCGGGCCATCCCAGGTACAGGATGCTAAACGGCAGCCGTGAGGGCTTATTTGAACTAGGCAGGCAGCTCCAGCAAGAAGGGGACTCCCAAGCTGCTCTGCACTGCTTCCTAAGCTGCCTATTGGGACTCACACATGTGCAGAGCTTCCATTCACTACCTAACTGTCTTCATCAGGTGAGCCCTGCAGGATGGAGCTCTGTAATCATAAAGCAAGAAATGATTATGCCAGCATGATTTGTTACCTAGGAGTTTTAGACAAACTATTTGACAATTGATCAGCATGTGTATATGCATGTACAATATAGATGAGTGGATTTCTCACTCAGGCACCTGCATGCATATTTGAAAAGAACTTATGTTCTGAACAAATATATTATTATAAAGAGTTTCATGCACACATTCTCACATTTGGGGATATACATGATCAAAACCATTTGTTACTTTTTGGTTTTATGCCAAGAACATGTCATATCTGTCCAACATGCATGGACTTACATTTAACATTTATGCATTTCGCAGACGCTTTTATCCAAAGCGAGTTACAGTGCACTTATTACAGGGACAATCCCCCAGAGCAACCTGGAGTTAAGTGCCTTGCTCAAGGACACAATGGTGGTGGCTGTGGGGATCAAACCAGCAACCTTCTGATTACCAATTATGTGCTTTAGCCCACTACGCCGCTCCCATTCCACTTACACCACTTACAAATATGTAACGCACAGTTTCAATAATGAAAATTCTGTTATTATTTACAGTACTCACCATCAAATTGTTAAAAACTTTCACTGACTTTCATCCATAGACACAAAAGTTAGACAGAATTTTTTTAATTTGAAAGGAATATTCAGAGTTCAATACAAATTAAGTTCAATCATCAGCATTTTTGACAATGTTTACCACCAAAAAAAAATTATAATAATAATATTTTGACTTGTCCTTCCTTTTCTTTGAAACAAAAAGTAAAATCTGGGATACAGTGACACGCTTAAAATGGAAGTGAATGGGGCCAATTTTGGAGGGTTTAAAGGCAGAAATGTGAAGCTTATATTTCCCCATCTGTCGCTCACTTCGACGTTGTGTCGAAGCGACACTAGGGGTCTCTCTTGAGCGCTGAATATGCCTCTGATATATGAAAAAAGGCCAATGAGAAGTTGGCAGACAGTATTTGCATACCCCGCCCCTGGAAAAACGGGTATAAAGGCGAGGAAATACGTCGAGTTCATTCAGAAATTTTCTTCAGAGTCGATGGTAGTGCATGCAGTCTGCTGGGAGTCACACCTATTCCTGTGTTTCCTCTTGACACTCTGCATGCTGTTGGATTGATGGCGCATTACAGCGGCTATTTTCTCCTTCCTTGCAGGGCAGTGCAGTTGCCCCTGGGCGCTTCAACAGCGCAGAGAAACTCTAAGAAGAGTTATTTGAAAGAGCACCCCTCTCCACTCGTCATAAAGCCACTCGCTCATCCGCTCTCACTACCCTTGATGGCGGAGCGGCCCACGGGTACACAGCGATTCCCCAGGTGGATAGGGCTGTTACGCTCCACCTGTGTCCCGGAAACCCTACCGCCTGGCGGGGTCGCCCTGTGCTCCCCTCCAAGGCCTGTAGGACAACATTCTTGCTGACTGCGAAAGCCTACAGCACCACCAGACATGCTCCTTCCGCCCTGCATGCCATGGCCCTCCTGCAAGTCCACCAGGCTTAGGCGCTCAAAGATCCTACTCGGGCCTGGTTCTCGGACCTTGTACTCCTCTACTTAATCTACCCTGTACTGGAATAGGTGCTCCTACGTGGACTCCCCCTGTGTGTATTATCCGCGGTACGGTCCCCTTATGAGTGGACCTGCTAGGCAGTCCCAGCTGCCCTCCGGCCGCTATGTAGCAACTCCCCCTTCCTAGCGAGGCTGGATCCACCACTGCTCCACTTTCCACATGCCGCCTAAAAACCCATGTGAATAATGTGATTGCGCGAGGCAATCGTTTGTGTTTCGCGACAATACTTGTCCTTGAATAACGTATAAAGTGTGAGTAAGGGCAGCCGTTGAAGTTTCTGGTGCCCCCTAGGGAGTTGGTGGCCTAAACAGACTGTGTAATATGAGTATATGGAGCTGCGGTACTGTTTCTCAATTATTACGAGTGCCGGTGGTGGATCAAACAGTAATTTGCAGACCCCCTGCGGCACAATCACGGATCCCCAGTTGAAGACCCTTGGTTTACAGTGTTATGTTGCCATGGCAACACAGATGTAAAATTAGATATAACTTCACACAGAAAAGATTTGTAAGTGATTTTATCTTAATAAAATCATTTAACACGCATATTGGTCACATCTTGTGGTTATACTTTTGAAATAGTGTGTATTTTAATGCTCACGGATTGGTCCCATTCACTTCCATTGTGAGTGCCTCATTGTAACCCAGATGTTATTTTTTTATTTTTATAAAGAAAGGAAGTCGAAGTTCATTTTTGTGGCAATCAACATTGTGCCACAAATGCTTTCTATTGAGATTAACTTGTATTCAACCCAGTATATTCCTTTAAGGAACATTTTTGGAGGTTTGGAAAGGCGCTTTACAAAATAAACGTATTATTATTATTAAATCCATAATTCTGAAAAGGTTTGGACAGAATGAAAATGCAAATAAAGGAGTGATTTGTAAATTATATTCATCCTTTGATATATTGAAAGCACTACAACTAAACATTGTGTTTTTTTACCTTGTGAATTTCATTGTTTTTTTTTATTAATGTACAGTAATTTCAAATCAGATGATTGCAACACACTCCTAAAAAGTTGGGACAGTCGAGTGTTTTCCTCTGTGAAACATCACCATTTGTTCTAATAAAATGTATTAAGCATTTACACACTGAAGACACAAGTTTAAGTTTAAAAAGTGGAATTTTCCCCATTCATCCATTTTGCTAGTCTTCAGCTGCACAATTGTACGGGGTCTTTGTTGCCTTATTGTGTGCTTCATAATGTACAACACATTCTCATCTGGAGATGATCAGGACTGTAGGCAGTCCAATCTAGCACCTGCACTCTCTGCTTATTCGACCAGTGTAGTTTGAAGTCCAGCTGAATATGTTGGGATGTGTCTGGAAAAGCCAGTGCGTGATGACAGTATATGCTGCTCCAAAATTTTACATATATGTCTGCAGGGCTGGACTGGTAATCTGGCATACCGGACATTTTCCCGGCAGGCCGACGTACTTTGGGGCTGATCAGGGGCGGACTGGCCATCGGGAGAAACGAGCGGATGGTGGGTCGGCCTCGATATGCTAAAATGAGCCGCCACGTTATGCAGAAAAGGGCACCGAACACCCAATCTCAAGCCCATGTTCATGATATCCATTTCAGATTGTTTTTTAAGACAATGATGTCTGAGGGATCTGAGAACTTTACGCACTGAGATTAGACCATATTCCTTGAATCTTTTAAGTATATTGTGCACTGTAGATGGTGGAATTCCCCAAATCCTTCCAATTTGTCTTTGTTAAACATTGTTCTCAAAGTGATGGATTATTTTCTGAAGCATCTGTATGAAAATTGACAAGTCTTGAATGATCCTTGCTCTTGAAGGGCTAGGCTGTTTTTGGAGGCTCCTTATATACTATGACACAATTGCCTCACCCGTTTAACATCTCCTGTTTCACATTGCCTTTTCACATTGTTATTTTTAACTCGTCAAATTGTTATTAGTCTAAAATTGCCCCTGTCTCAACTTTTTTGGAGTGTGTTGCAATCATCTGATTTGAAATGACTACATTAATAATACTACTTTTAATATAGCAAAGGGTGAATATAATTTACAAATCACTCTCTTTTGTTTTTATTAAAATTTTTCTTGCTGTCTCAAATTTTTGGGAATTGGGGTTGTATAATAATCATTATAATTATTAACCATACTGATCTACTGACACACATATGGCTAGTATTACAAGTGATCGATTGCTATGTGACATCATATGCTGGTGGAATCCCCAAACTTCAAATGCATTAATTAAATTTAGACTTGCGCTAAGAATAAATGAGGTTATCAAACATCTTTGTGCAATGACTTACTTCTCAGGAAAATAGCTAATTGCGCCACTTTATTAACATACAATACACTCAGAGTTTGTGCGCATACACCCACGGATAGCTCAAACACTTCCATCCATAGCCACTTGCGCTTCGGAAATTGCACTTCGAATTAGCACTCTCACGAAAATTGGATAAGCACGGTCATTGCGTATAATTCTGTGCCTAGCGTGTTCACAAAAAAAGAGCTCTAAATTTTCAACTAAAATTATTTGGTTTTACATCTGATCAATATGCATGCACAGTGTTATGCATGTAGTTTTAACACATTTGCAAATATGTAGGCTAATGCACACTTTCATGCACATAAAGTTGAGAGTTCTATGCAAACATTCTTCTCCTAGTCATGCATGCAGATTCTTAAGAATGTGATGACACACTAACCTAAAAAACAGTCTGCTTCAGTCAATGAATATTAACATTGTTAAATGCTTTCTCAATCATTTATGCTCTACTTTACAGTGACAGTATTTAGATTCCTATGTCAGCGTACAGATCACACACACAGACACACACACATCTGCTCATTTGCAAAGAGAGTGTGTAAAGACAGATTAGCACATTGGTTATTGTGCGCAGCAGGATATGTACGTGAGATGATGTGTTTTCTTCTAGTCTTCAGCAAGCTTTTGTTTACTATATTGTTGCAAGCTATGCCAATGCCAGAGATCTGTACTCATTAGGTTTCCAACTTCCAGAGGGGAACTGGCCCCCACAGTGAGTCTGGTTTCTCCCAAGGTTATTTTCTCTATTAACCAACATCTTACGGAGTTTTGTGTTCCTTGCCATAGTCGCCTTTGGCTTGCTCACTGGGGTTATAAATACAATTATTATTGAATTGCTTATATTTAAACACAATTCACAATCATATTTTAACTAATTACACAATGATGACTCAAAGACATTATATTCATGATCTTGCCTGATCTTCTGTAAAGCTTGAAACTATGTGTGTTCGCAATACAAATAAAAATTTCTTGACTTGACTTCAGATGAATTCATCTTATAACATTGGCCCCGCACACAACTTGCCTTCTCTTACCCGTTCTTCAATTAATGCCACCTCTACCTGTATAATCATGGACTCGATTTGATGACAGACAGTCAGAAAAAAACCTTCTGCCCAGATTACTCACTCTGTTTTTCTCACAGAGGCTCTGTTAAACCATCTCAGGTGTCCCAGGAAATGTCCAGAATATAAACAGTGGCTCTTACACAAGAGTCCTGGAATGTAAGGCATGATATTGACCAGACAGAGTTGCTTTTGACATTAACAGTGGAAATAAATATTTAAAGTGAGCTAATATTCATCACAAATATTTACTAGTAATTACTTTTTTATAAATTACGTTTTTGGGGTGAATCTCATAAAACCTTCCATGAATATGCATTGATCATATTTGACAACCAGATCAAAAGAGAGAACAAATAAATAATTAGTACAAAGAAAATAAAGCCTTTTTTTTCGGATCATCACAATTGTTTTGCATTGTGACAGTATTTTAACAATAACAAATCAGCAAATAAATTCCACAAATAAATAAATCACACACACACACACACACACACACACACACACACAGTTGTGTTGCTGTAATGATGATATTATTAATAATCACATTCAAAAATCATAGTAGTATTTGTTGTACAAATTGATTTAAAATGAAAAGTGTTATAGAATTTTACAATATATTTTACTATAGAATTATTTACAATTGAGTTATGAGAATCTATTGATAATAACCATTTGAGAATAATGTGAAATTATTAGGAAGAAATAACCAAAACAATGAGAATTTATGGGGGAAATGTGCTTACAGTAATTGTTATGAAAATGATGTCAAAATGCAGATGTTACGAACGGAGGCAGCGAAGGCAGACGAGGAGAGCGGGTCTAAATGCAAAACTTACTTTATTGGACCAGATAAATGAACAAACACAAAGGAAAACCCTCAATGGGGAAATAAACACAAGACTGAGGAAAACGGGCAGGGAACACACATCAGGCTAACAATATTCAACGATAGACAGCGACTGAACAAACAGACAGGGTTTAAATACATGGACAAAGGACAAAGGGGCCAATGAACAAACAGAACTCAAGCAGGCAGGAAGTCCAAGGGGGCACACAGGGCAGGCAGGAACAGGGTCAGGGGCCCTGGGAGGAGGCCACCAGACAGGGGCAGGTTCAGGAGGCCCGGGAGGAGGCCACAGGATGGGAACAGGGTCAGGAGGCCTGGGAGGAGGCCACAGGACAGGGACTGGGTCAGGAGGCCTGGGGGGAGGCCACAGGATGGGAACAGGGTCAGGAGGCCTGGGAGGAGGCCACAGGACAGGGACTGGGTCAGGGGGCCTGGGAGGAGGCCACAGGACAGGGGCCGGGTCAGGAGGCCTGGGAGGAGGCCACAGGTCAGGAACAGGGTCAGGGGCCCTGGGAGGAGGCCACAGGACAGGGGCCAGGTCAGGAGGCCTGGGAGGAGGCCACAGGTCAGGAACAGGGTCAGGGAGCCTGGGAGGAGGCCCTAGAGGTGGAGACCTGGAAGGCTCTGGCGGCAGGGCCAATGGAGGTGGCGCCATAGGAGGCTCTGGAGGCGGAGGCCTGGAAGGCTCTGGAGGCGGAGCCGTAGGAGGCTCGGGAAGCGGAGCCCAGGAAGGCTCGAGAGGCTTGAGGGCCGGAGCCCTGGGAGGCTCGAGAGACTTGAGGAGCAGAGTCCTAGAGTGCTCGGGAGGTGGAGCCGTAGGAGGCTCGGGAGGTGGAGCCGTAGGAGGCTCGGGAGGCAGAGCCGTAGGAGGCTCGGGAGGCGGAGCCGTAGGAGGCTCTGGAGGTGGAGCCGGAGGATGCTCGAGAGGTGGAGCCCTAGAAAGCTCTGGAGCCTCGGGGAGCAGAGTCATAGGAGGCTCGGGGAGAAGGGCCGTGGAAGGCTCGAGAGGCTTGAGGGGCGGAGCCCTGGACGGCTCGAGGGGCTCGAGAGGCTGGAGGGGCGGAGTCCTGGAAGGCTCGGGGAGAAGGGCCGTGGAATGCTCGAGAGGCTTGAGGGGCGGAGTCCTGGAAGGCTCGAGAGGCCCGAGAGGTGGAGATCTGGGAAGCTCGGAGGGCGGAGCTCTGGAAAGCTCGGAAAGCTCGGAAGGCAGAGTTCTGGGAAATTCGGAAGGCGGAGCTCCGGAAAGCTCGGAAGGCGGAGCTCCGGAAAGCTCGGAGGCGGAGCTCCGGAAAGCCCGGGAGGCGGAGCTCCGGAAAGCCCGGGAGGCGGAGCTCTGGAAAGCTCAGGAAGCTCGGAAGGCGGAGCTCTGGAAAGCTCGGAAGGAGGAGCCCTGGGAGGCTCGAGGGGTGCTGGCTCTTGGACGGTCATGGCTACTGGCGCTGGCTCTTGGACGGTCATGGCTACTGGCGCTGGCTCTTGGACGGTCATGGCTACTGGCACTGGGACGGACAAGACCACAGGCGCTGGCTCAGGGATGGTCGAGGCTACAGGCGCTGGCTCAGGGGCGGTCGAGGCTACAGGCGCTGGCTCGCTGACATCGGAGGCTACAGGCGCTGGCTCGCTGATGGCTGAGGCGACAGGCGCTGGCTCACTGACATCGGGGGCTAACGGCTCGCTGGCCGTGGCAGGCGTGGGCTCTGGCTCGCTGGCCGTGGCAGGCGTGGGCTCTGGCTCGCTGACCGTGGCAGGCGGAGACTGGGGAGCAGAAGCCTTTCCTCTTCTCCTCCTCCGCCAGGCGGACAAAGCTGGCAACGCTGCCTCGTTGGCCATGGCAGGCACGGAAAGCCCAGAGGCGGAAACCGGGATCGAGAGAGGTCGTTCCCCGGCAGCGAGTTCCCCCAAGACTAGACTCACATATTCCCTCCACGTGAGGTCTCCAGAGTTCGGCAATTCCCTCAGCTGGTATGTTGGTAGCCCGAGCTGGTAGATGGTCTTCAGGGATGTGTCGTCGAAGCCGGTGTGGATGGCAACAGCGGAAAAAAAGTGGGAGTACTCGTGGATGGTCAACTCCGCCTGGGTCAGTTCCATAAAGTAAGCTGCTAGATCCATATTTGGTGGTCTATCGTTCTGTTACCGAACGGAGGCAGCGAAGGCAGATGAGGAGAGCGGGTCTAAATGCAAAACTTACTTTATTGGACCAGATAAATGAACAAACACAAAGGAAAACCCTCAATGGGGAAATAAACACAAGACTGAGGAAAACGGGCAGGGAACACACACCAGGCTAACAACATTCAACGATAGACAGCGACTGAACAAACAGACAGGGTTTAAATACATGGACAAAGGACAAAGGGGCCAATGAACAAACAGAACTCAAACAAGATAACAAGGGGATTAACAGAAACCAATGGAAAATTAACGAGGGCAGGTGAAAACAATGAACAGAGAACACGAACGCTAACAGGGAGACTGTGGAGCTAAACAAGGGACAAAAGTGAAAACTACGGAATTACAAAAGTGACAAAAATGACAACCAAAGGGTAACAGTGAGAACAAGACGAGGTATGCCTAATAGCAGAAATCTTAATTTTCCTAAAAATAGATTTCGTTTAATTTACGTTAATACAATTCATTTTTATTATTTTAATTTTAAATATCTGCAATTTTGGTGTTACGATCCCTGGTTGTCTGCCCCGTGTTTCTTGTGTCGCCGTCACGGACTTCAATCACCATGATTCCCGGCCCTCGTCACTGTGTTATTGTGCTCACCTGATTGTCGTTTTGTCATCATCATGTCTGTGTAGTTAAACCCCGCTGTTCTTCCATTCCCTGGTCGTTCATTGTTCGCACATGTTGAGAAGTACATGTCTTGCCTGTCTTGCCTTGTATCCATCCTGTTCGTGTGCCCCTGATGTTTTCATGTTTTAGTTTCGGTTTTCCCATTGTGGATGTTTCGTTTGTTCCTGTTTATCTTGTTTCCACTGTTGATTAATAAATCCCGCGTGTAGATCCTCACTCCTCGTCTGCCTCCTCCTGCCAAACGTTACATTTGGGGTTGCAGATATTTAATATTAACTTGTAAGCTACAACTGTATGCAGAACCTTTTTTATTTGACCATTAAATGTTGAGTAAAATTTTACCTGGACATGTTTTAATGAAATGTTCTCTTTTATTCTGTGAAGCAATTTAGATTTGTATTTTTCAGACAAGTTGCATGTACTTTTTTTTTCTTCCATACAGATTGCTGAACTCTACATTGATGAGAAGAACTGTATCCTTTTCAATAAACATTTGCTTCACTTTGTGTAATGAACATATACAGTATACACACACACACACACATTCATATATGTGTGTGTGTGTATATATATATATATATATATATATATATATATATATATATATATAAACATTTAGTGAATAAGCTGTTTGGTTTTAAACTTTATGCTCACAAACAATTGAGCAGTTTTGTCATCGTAGGGCCCTTAAAACTGGAGCTTTTTCAGTGTGGTCTTCCCCAAAAATGATTTTTCGGCGCTTATGGTATGTGACCGTAAAGAGAATCACAGCTAATTAACCTGCATAGACTAAGTTGGTGCCCCACTGACATTATTCATCTATAGGCCGCAGTAAACAACAAGGCTAGTGTTACATGACATACATTTCCCTTTAAACCACAGGCCTCTCAATTACAAAGGCATAGAGATTAAACAGGTTCAAGATTGTTTGTTTTAGCTCTGTACAAATCAAGGTCATTTGCACAACCTAATTCATTAGCCAACATCAGTTGTGACCTTTTTTCCAATTAAAAGCCATCTACACGTGAATTGGTTTAAACATATTTGCTTTGATAATGTGCAAGGAAATAGTGATTAGACTTACAAATGTGATTTCATTGTACTTATATTAAAGAGAAGTAATGGGCACAGATTGTATCATTTAATTGAATAAGCAAATTAATTACATCAAATGCATGCCAGGGGATTTGGGAATAGGTGATTTCAATGTGAATGAATCATGTAAACTAAAGCTCTTGTTGGTTTCAACTGAAGATTGTTTTTAGTTTTTTGTGTATGTTGTATTCATGACCAGTGCTTATACACATAAGTCAGAATGTTGAATTAGTGTGATGGTCACCCATATCTTTGTTACTTAGCAAGACTTTTGACTATCAGCATTAAAGTCTGGTCTACTTTGTAGCTTATTTTGGCCAAGAACTGCCCACTTAGCAGTCTCTGTGAGCTATTGCACAAAACAATTATTCCTCAAGAGGACTCATTGTTACAGCTGGAACTTTGACGTTATAAACATTGAAAATATGACTTGGTTTACAGGTGGACCATTAAAAACTCATCTCTTATCAACACCCAGAATTTGTGTAGCAGTTGGAAAACCATATTGGAGCTGATGAAATGCAAGGTTTTGTCATTTTTGTGTGCAAAACAGTCGGGACACAACCTCTAGGCAGTCGGTGGGAGACTGAACATGCCTTCTGAGGCTCAGACTGCCCATACCCACATTCTATATCATTTTAGAATGTGAAATAGCAAAACTGGAATCACCAGAACGTGTGTGTGTTTAAGGTTCGTTGTCTTGGCAATGAAGGAGTCAGGAGGCAGCGAACTGTCAATGTGAATATTTGTATTACTCTTCAGTGTCGTTCATAAAACCTAAACAAAAACCTCCGCCATCACTACAACAAGAAACAGCTGTTAGATATAATGACAACCAGTTTACGAGCCTTACCGCTCTCTCTCTCTCTCCTGCAGACAGACACACGACCACGCCCCCATCACCATTATATAAGTTTGATTGCAGTGTATTGCATCACAGCCTCAAAACTTTCACCCTTCACACATTTCCTGAATATACACTTGTGGGAGATACTATGGCTTTAACTGACACTCCTATGAGCTGACAAGATCATTGAAAAAGAATCTCCTAAAAATCACTTCCACAGTCATGCTACTCAGATGGCTGAAAATAAACATGCTATTTAGGAGGAATCCACTAATATTAAACATATTCAGATATTCATTTGTTGATGAAAAGCACTTCGTCCATATTTCTTCTGATACACCGGAGCTGTTGAAGTGAATTGTAATGCATATACTACTGTAGGCTATATGCTATAATTAAAGCCTATAAACATGCAATAATTTAGAAGCACACTGTCTTTTCAAAGCCGGTATATACAACTAAGTTTTATTTTTAGATGCATCTCTTTAAAATTGATGTAAGGCATCTGTGAGATTTAAAGCTGCATAACTGCCAAACATAAACCCAGAGTGGGGATGCCTAGTTTTCAGCTCGTATCATGCCAAAGATAAGCTTCAGTCATGTTCAATGTCCTTAAAAAGTATTTGGACACTGTATGAATGTCATTGCATATGATTATATATATATATATATATATATATATATATATATATATATATATATATATATATATATATATATATATATTATGGCATTTATTTAAAAGAAAGATTGCACAAGCACACTTTGCAAGCATGATATTTCACAAAAAGATTTATTTCATTATGATTCTTTTTTTTTTAATCAGTAATAGATACAGTATGTGTTCAAAATTAAGATCAAAAGTCTAAAGTTTGATAACCTGCCACTTTCTGGTTGACAAACTTAGTTGGATTGTACATAGTTTATGTTATGAACAATGTTTTGTTATCTTTTTATACTGGATAATATAAAAATATACATGACACAGGTTACTCATTTCTATTTTCAATTTTATGGAACATTAACTCTGAAGAAATGGCATTGTTATGTACAATATACAAATACAAATCTGCTAAATACAGATGCAAGGGAATGTAATGCAGAAGAGGTACGGTATGTTGGATAAATATAAATAGACTTAGCTGTGTATTGCACATACTTATTGCACAATGGGGCAGTTTTAACTTTTCATGAGATGGATAGCCTGAGGGGAAAAACTGTTCTTGTGTCTGACGGTTCTGATGCTCAGAGCTCTGAAGCGTCGGCCAGAAGGCAGCAGTTTAAAAGGTAATGGGCTGGGTGAGTGGGGTCCAGAGTGATATTTCCAGCCATTTTCCTCACTCTGGAAGTGTACAGTTCTTGAAGGGAGGGCAGGGAGCAACCAATAAATAAAAAAAAAATGTAAATGTGATGAGACTGCAGTATACCCAACTGACTCGTGCAGCGCGTGAAAGCCATTCGTGCTTAATGTTTGGTTAATCGCGCGAGTAAACGCACCCCTTTTGCTTCAGTCAGGCTGCGCGGATGACAGCCTACATTCCGTGTTTCATTTGTTTCTTTTTGTTTTCAGAACAATACGTGATGTAATAAGGGAAACACCACATTAATCCTTGAGATTTGCAACCCAGTATACTGGTACACCCTCTTTAAACCATGGTCACACCAAAATTACTTTTCAAAATATAAATGAAACCTGTAAATAATTTGTTTAGGATTTTGCAGGTGCGATTCACCGAAAAGGGCTAAAAAGTTAATCAATTTGCATGCGCAGCGTGAGTCTCGTCACACTTTAATAGTGTTTAGTCTCCCATTCAGCTGATGAAAACATGCTGCGCCATCATCAGGAAGGATTACATCAAGATGTAAAAATGCAGAACAGAATTACATCAAGATTGGAAAGCAGGTCAGGTGCAAATTTTTTTTTATAAAATAGCCTGCTCCTCTCTCGCTAATGCTTGGGAACTAGTGACTTCCCCACTGTGTGATTTTGAAAAATGTATGTCATAATTTAAGAAATATTTAAGATTGGGGTGTGGGTGGATGTCGGCACAGCCATTAACCAGGAAAATTAAAAATGGCATTCCATGTCAAAAAGGTTGTCGTCCTCTGTACATACAGTAGTAATATTATAGTGTGGAGATACTTAAAGGAGGACACGGGGAATCAGGTTCCTTCACTCAGGTGAGTAGGCTTTTATAAGGCTTGTCTTGATTGGGCACCACAATAGGCCAGCTTCTCAAAACTTCAGCTTCACAGTAACTTAACAATAAACTTCAGATTCTCAATAGATTTCAGCTTCACACTAACTTTTTAGATTAATAATAAGCTTCAAATTCAGACTCTCTCTCTCTCTCGTCTGCTGGCGGTGTGGCTCTTTTATGTGTGATGCTTTTTGTTGGTATTTTCACTTAGCCTCTGCCAACTTTTAATAAAGCTGAGTATGAAGAGAAAGGAAATGCCAAATGAAAGGCAAATAATATTACAAAATCAATACAGACTGTCTTAGTTAGCATCACATGCAACTAAGTTAGCATCACATTAGTCAGCATTTTCAGATGTTCCTCACCCAGCTGGGATCAAAATATATGCCTGGGACACATGGGAATATGATGCTCCTTCCATGAAATTAGCATTCTGAAAAAGGGACAACATAACTTCGCACTGCCTTCAATGAGAAACACAAAAGTAAAAAAAAAATGTAAGCCACTGACAAAAAACAGTGTTTTATCATAATAAACCAGACTGATTGCATTGTGAATTTGGCGACAGTAGGTTGAAAATTCTGCTGCTGAAATTGGTCTGCGCTTACTGGAATTCAAACTACTGCCCCCAGTGGCCAAAGCTTGACGTGTTGAATATATGTACATATGTGAGCTCCAACTGAGTTGTGCCAAAGGTGAATTGTACAGTCAACAGGGATGCATATTTTATCAAAACCCTACCATCTAAACCAAACCCCAAATCTAAACATCAGTGAGATAAAAACTTAAATTTAGAGTGAAAATTCAACATCTAAATCATACTTTTTTGCAAATATAATATTTTGCCCACCAGAGATCAAAATGGATATGCCGTCAAAGGCACAGCTTGGACAATTTTTGAGGTATGACTATTGTTGGTTTCCACCGAAAGGGTGGAAATTGGTTGGGAATTCAGCACATCGGGTCCAAATGTGGGTGGAAATTATTTTCTTTAACTAACACTCCAATTTCCTGTGTGATCATTTTGCATTTTCTTCAGACAATCTAAAAGTCTTGTAAAAGCACTTGTTTGATCTTCTTTCTCAATGTAT
Source organism: Xyrauchen texanus (assembly GCF_025860055.1). Lineage (NCBI taxonomy): Eukaryota > Metazoa > Chordata > Actinopteri > Cypriniformes > Catostomidae > Xyrauchen > Xyrauchen texanus. Next base: position 30,946,425 of record NC_068297.1, on the reverse strand, counting down.
TTAGCAGTCAAAGCAAATTGACACAATTCTAACAAGCGTTCCAGCTGTACTTTGTGTTACCAAAATAGAAATATCTGCAATTCCTGCATGTGAAAATAACATATCCTGCAATTATGTAGGTCATTCATGTCTATTTTAAGAACATTTTCCTTTCTGGTCAATGACACTTGTTAAAAGCTGAAAATGTTTTCCCTCCAGCATGCCTTTGAAAAAACTCTGAACAATCAAAGTCTATTTATAGCACCGCCACAAACTTTGTGTCTTTCTATAGAGATAAATAGAGAGGGTGACACAAATACCAGCCAATCAAAACAGCACAGAGGTCTTGAGCTAGAATATGGATTTGTATTTCACACTTGTTTTCTGTTTAATCAACACCTTGATTATCTTATTTTCTATTATCTTTGGTGAAATTTAGCAGCTGAACAAATAAGAATTTCACTGAGCCTGAGTTACTGGATGTTGTGTGCATCAACAACAAGAAGCTATTCCTGGTGACAAGCATGTCTAATCCTTAACCCATATCAAATCAGATGGGAAAGCTTTGCAGTTCATCCAGGCGGAGAAGATGTTCTATGAAGTGGCATTGATCGAGCTTACCTCACTGCAAGGGAGCACAGGCAGGTCCATTTTCTATGGCTTTACTAAAATGCTTCTTTTTATGGTGCTGTGGAGTGAACATGCGTCTGTTTGATTATAGTGTATTAAAAACTATGTAAAATAATTTTAAAAGCTTTCTGTGGATGTCCGAGACACAGTGGTGGACAAAGTACACATACCATGTACTTGAGTTAAAGTAAAGATACTCAAGGTAAAATATTACTCAAGTAAAAGTAGAAGTGCTGCCTTTAAACATTCACTTGAGTAAAAGTACAAAAGTATTTGCCTTCAAATGTACTTAAGTATCCAAGTACTATGATTTTTTATGGCCATAATGTCCTATTATAATTTGTCACAAGACTCTTGCTTAACTCAGTCTACATGAAGACTAATGTCACTCTTGGCACACCAATCTATTAATAAAATGACATTAATTAGTCAGATGTATCTATATATATATATATATATTTGAATTGAATAAATTTTTTGTGTGTTTAATTTTGGAGGGAAGGGGACTGTTCCCATAAGGTATAATACATTTACAGTATTTACTGTATATATTTTTCTCGAGTGTCTATGGTCATAATTATTAACATCCTAATGTTATGATACATTCACATAAACCTGCACAACGCCATTAAATATATATATATATATATATATATATATATATATATATATATATATATATACACACATACATATATATATATATATATATATATATATATATATATATATATATATATATATACACACGCTACAGCACACACATACATAGAATATATATAAATATTATATATATATATATATATATATATATATATATACTCTATGTTATGGGAGCAGCCAATTTCCTCCAAAATTAAACACAAAAACGTATTAATGCAGTGTTTCTGCTACTCCCCAGAAAAAAATGCTATTATATGCAAGTCATTTTAGTGTCAACATAATAAGCAATGTACATTATGCGTCAATATTTACCGATAATTGCTGCAATAATAGCTGCTGCTCTCTGCCCCGCTTAAAATCATTGGCAACGCAATTTGTTTGGAACTACTGAGAGCTACACGAATCACGTGACCGCGCGGCTGTGAGATCCCTGTCGCAACCGTCTATGTTCGCAACTCTCATATTTAACGGCTCTGGGGTGCGTTTCCCATACAACGACGTAACTTGCTGTTCCACTACCGTAGTACGATGCACTGTTGAAGAAATCAACTTGCTAGTCACGACTGTTTCCCGAAACCGTATTGTCGCAAATTGGTTGTTCAACCACGTTGGTTAATGATGTCACACATGGGGTGAAGTAAAAACTACTTTTAATGAATTTGTTTGCGATGGAATTAATGCTAGATGTTTTGCTATAAATTACGGACATGTCATCTGAGGACATCTCATATTTTTCTCAGTTATTTGCTTTATTTCCAGATTCAATTATAGGCTCGTTCTTACGCACTAGAGCACGTTCACACATGCGCACTCTTCAAAAACGGTGCTTTAAATCTATTGACAAACTAAAAGACATAAAGGACATTTGTATGTCTTCTAAATAAAAGATACTGATTGTACTGAATGGCATCTTGCTTATTTGGCTCAAGATAATAATTCATTAAGCCCACATGTTATAATAACAAGAAACTCTGCTTTTAACCACAGGTCGAGAGCTGTCGTTCCAACCACACAACTCTGCAATGCTGTTTGCAAATGTTCGTTGGAACGATGGTTTCGGGAAACACCGACTCGTTGAACTATGATGATAACGACGGAACTTACGACCATAGTTGGCTAACGATGCTTTTGGGAAACGCACCCCTGGTTCGCGCTTAGTAGATGCCGCCAAGGCAAGTTCAAAACAAAGAACGCGCGCTGGACTGTGATTGGTGGCTCGTTTGACCAGTTACGTTTTTATCCACTCATAAATAAAAAGGAACGACTGATTTTGAAAATGTAGTAGAGTAAAAAGTAAGATATTTGACTTTGAAATGTAGTGGAGTTAAAGTAAAATTCTCCCCAAATTTAAATACTTCAATAAAGTACAGATACGCAAAAAAAGCTACTTTAGTACAGTAACGAATTACATTTACTTCGTTACTGTCCACCACTGCTGAGACATTTGCTGGACATTTTCATGGATTAACAAAGTTGCTTTGAACCCTTGGATGGCTAAGTCATCTTATATTGGACAAATTATTTCAAAAGAATTCATCAAAAGACATTATCATCTGAATTGTGTGGAATGTATTAGTAGTTGACATGAAATAGTTTCTGCAGGCTATATACTCTCAAACCATTTAAAACAGAATTTTGCTCATTATTATTTTTTATTTTTTTATTATGCATGCAGCTTTTGGCCTCATATTAATTGAGAGACTTAAAGGTGCTGTCTACCTTCATGAGCTGTTGAATTAGCTACGCCCCCTCTTTCCAAAACCCAGCACTCCAAAGATACCAAATTAGCTTTATTGAGAGCAGAAATGTCTAGGTTACGGATGTAACCTCCGTTCCCTGATGGAGGGAACGAGACGTTGTGTCAGAGAAGCGACACTAGGGGTCTCTCTTGAGTGCCGAATATGCCTCTGATCTATGAAAAAAGGCCAATGAGAAGTTGGCAGATAGTATTTGCATACCCCGCCCTCGGACATACGGGTATAAAGGCGAGGAAATACTATGAGACACAGGAGCGGGCAGGTATTTTACGTACCCTTCCCCAATGCCCCAAAAAAGTTGTCAGAATCCTTCTGGTTACCCTAGACAGAGGAACAAGGAACACACATAATTAACATATCTCTTCTTGCAGGCACTTTTCCCACTACATTTAAGCAGGCTCAAGTAACCCCACTGCTGAAAAAACCTGCACTTAACCCCACACAGATATAACACTACAGACCAGTCTCTCTCATCCCAAAAACACTTAAAAAGGCAGTTTTCAGTCAGATCTCTCACTGAACAAGCTGCTGGATGACAATCAGTCAGGCTCCAAAAGTGGACACCCCACTGAGACTGCCCTGCTGTCTGTCACAGAGTCACTGAGACAGGCGAAAGCTGAATCCAGATCATCCATTCTGATTCTGCTGGACCTTTTTGCTGCCTTTGACACAGTCAACCATCAGATCCTACTCTCCACCCTCTCTAAACTGGGTATCACTGGAACTGTGCTTGGCTGGTTCAACTCCTATCTCTCCTAGGTTGCCTGGAGAGGGGAGGTATCCAAGCCACATCAGTTACTTACTGGGGTACCTCAGGGATCAGTGCTTGGGCCACTTCTCTTCTCCATATACACAACATCACATCATCCAATCACATGGTTTCTCTTACCACTGCTACGCTGATGACACGCAACTCTACTTGTCTTTCCATCCCAACGACACCACAGTGACCGCTCAAATCGCTGACATCTCAACCTGGATGAAGGAACACCACCTGCAACTCAACCCAGCCAAGACCGAACTCTGTTGAACACAACATCACCGTGCAGCTGGGTCCAACTACAGTTTCGCCATCCAAAACGGTCAGAAATCTAGGTGTAACCATTGATGATGAGCTAAATTTCACAGACCACATCTCAAAGACTGCAAGATCATGTAGATTTACACTCTACAATATCAGGAAGATAAGACCCTTCCTCTCTGTACATGCCACAACTGCTTGTTCAGTCACTTGTCATAACTAGACTGGACTACTGTAACACTCTCATTGCAGGCCTTCCTGCATGTGCTATTAGACCTCTCCAAATGATTCAGAATGCAGCAGCACATCTGGTCTTTAATGAACCTAAGAGAGCACATGTTACACCACTCTTTGTCTCTCTCCACTGGCTACCGGTTCATGCACGTACTAAATTCAAGGCCCTGATGCTGGCATACAAAACAATCACTGGGTCTGCTCCAGCATACCTAAAAACATTTATGCAGAGCTACGTTCCCACCAGAAGCCTGCGGTCAGCTAAGGAACGTCGCCTTGTCATACCAAAACAAAGAGGCACCAAAACACTTTCCCGGACTTTCAGTTTCATCATACCACGTTGGTGGAATGACCTTCCCAACTCAAAACACATCTTTTCCAAAAGAACTTAACAGGTCAATGAAAAAAATAAATAAATAAATAATAATAAAATAAAAAATAAAAAAATATATATATATATATATATATATATATATATATATATATATATATATATATATATATATATATTTACAATTCTTGTTGCACTTAAATCTGTTTTGTATACTATTCTGATGATAGTGAAACTTTGTAGTATGGCACTTTTTGTACCACTGTCTCCTTAAGATGACAGACACAAAGGATAAAAGCGTCTGCCAAATGAATAAATGTAAATGTAACAAGGCGACACTTGCCAACCTGGGAATGGGCCAAGCCTGGCTGGGCCTCTTTTCTCTCTATGTTTCTGAACTGCGGACCCACAAGGGCAAGGGAGGAATCATCCAGGGATCCGAGGAGTGGGATCTCCTGGGAGAAAAAGTGCACAATTTTACCTCAACCGAGGGAAAGGGCGCTATATGCAAGCAATTCACCCGGCCAGCCAATCTGTGTGTTACCGAGTTCTACTGGCTCGGACCTGAAAAAACACGGGATGAAACTGACTCAACCCTGAGATTGTAATATCTCGTAAAGGTGTAACTCTCGCGCATAGTAACTCTCGGGAGTGGGCCAGTATGAGCCAGACATCGAGGTAATTGAGTATGCGGATGCCGGCTTCTCGGAGCGGGCCAAGAGCTGCCACTGCGAATTTCGTGAAGACGCGAGGGGACAGAGACACCTGGCCGCCGAACGCGAACCGTAGAAAGGGTCGGAGTCGAGGAAGAATTGAGACGTGAAAGTACAGGTCCTTCAGGTCTACCGCTGCGAACCAATCTAGATGCCGGACACAGGTCAAGATGTGTTTCTGTGAGAACATTTTGATGTACCTGGCGGGGCTTCGCAGAGGGGCGGAGCAGGTAAAACGGCATCGGGAGGCAAGGGTGTGTCCCGAGGCTCTGGTGCTGAGAAAAGACTCGAAGCACTTACCTTGCTCTGCACACCCGGCAGGGGCGGGTTGGTGACTGAGGAGGAGGTCCTGTAGCGATGTCCTCTGGACTCGTCAGAACCGGCCGGCTGCTGAACAGTCATGGGGCTGAGGGCGGGGAGTCCACGTCCAGCATGCCGGGACTGTTGAACTGTGGCGTCAGAGTGCCGTGAGAACGGCATTTGTGGGCCAGGTGACCCAGAGACAAAGGAAATAGCTCTATTATTGAGAATTTGGGTGGCACAGCCCCATATGGGGGGGGGGCCGGCAAATGCTTAAATGAATTCAACAAAAGATTCTCCTCCCGGCCCTCCACCGGGGGACGGAGTGGTCTTACCAGCTCCAGAGCTAATATCTCGAGCTCTTGGTCGAGCGTCTCAGGAGCGCCTGGGAGCCTTCCGGGTCTTCGAGGGGGGTCAGTGAGATGGAGGGCATCTGCTTCCTGCGGGGTGCTCGACGCTGGGGCTGAGAGCTGGGCCCGGGTTGAGGCGGAGCAGGGTGTTCCTTAACCGCAGGAGGACGCCCTCGGTGAGCAGACGGGGCATGGCCCTTGGCGGCAGACTTGCGGCAGGGCAGGATGTGAGATATGGCCTCCGTCTGCTTCCTCACCTTGGAGAACTGCTGGGCGAAGTTCTCGACGGTGTCGCCGAAGAGGCCGAACTGGGAGACAGGGGCGTTGAGAAAGCGAGTCTTGTCGGTCTCACAAATCTCGACCAAGTTCAGCCATAGATGACATTCCTGGACCACGAGCGTGGCCATCGCCTGCCCAAGTGGTCGGTCGCTGAGTGCAGTTCCTGCAGCACATCGGGATCAGGGTTACCCCATGCAGAACTTTGAGCGCCTTGGCCTGGTGGACTTGCAGGAGGGCCATGGCGTGCAGGACGGAAGCGGCATGTCTGGCAGCGCTGTAGGCCTTCGCGGTCAGCGAGGAAATTGTCCTACAGGCCTTGGAAGGGAGCACAGGGCGACCCTATCCACCTGGGGAATCACCGTGTACCCGTGGGCCGCTCCGCCGTCGAGGGTAGCGAGAGCGGATGAGCGAGTGCTTTGTGACGGGTGGAGAGGGGTGCTCTCCACGATGACGTCAGCTCATCATGCACCTCCGGGAAAAATGGGACCGGGGGGACTAGGCTGTGAGCGGCGCCCAGACCCCAGGAACCAGTCATCCAACCGCGATGGCTGTGGGGAGGATGGAAGGTTCCAATCCAGCCCCACGCTGGCGGCGGCCCGGGAAAGCATGTCGGTCATCTGCGCATCAGCCTCAGCCTGGGCGTGCTGGTCCGAAGGCGGTAGCCCAGGGGAGTCGTCAGCGTCAGATGCCGAGCTCTCGGATACAGCCGGGAGCTCATCCACTTCGAACTCCAGAGGATAGGCAGACTGGCTGTGAGGCGAGCTGCTGTTACCTCGAGCACGGACGGGAGTCAACGAGCGTTCCTGGGGGTGGGTGGTCCGAGCAGGCGTACCCGGCAGAGCTGCACCCGCTGCCATCCCCAGATCGCCTCCATCGCCGGCTGCACCGTCCTCAATCCCGTGGGAAGAAGCAGCAATGCGGGGGGCAGCTGGACATTCCCTCGCAGCGACATTCCCTCGCAGTGAGAGCATGAACCATCCACAAACGCAGCCTCTGTGTGATCGCTGCCCAGACACACGAGACAACGCCTGTGGCCGTCTGAAGCAGAGAGCAAAGGCATCTTTAGAAAGACATGTCCTGAATAGTATGTGTATTGCTCTTTTAGTGAAAATATACTCTTTTAGAGAAAATCACTCTTTTAAGTAACTCTTTGAGTTTTGGTTTCTGAACTGTCGAAGCACCCAGGGGCAACTGCACTGCCGTGCAAGGAAGGAGAAAGCCGCTGTAATGCGCCATCAATCCAACAGAGGAATACAAGAACATGTGTGACTTGTAGCAAACAGCATGCACAACCATCGGCTCTGAAGAAAATTTCTGAATGAACTCATAGTATTTCCTCACCTTTATACCCGTATGTACCTGGGGTATGCAAATACTATCTGCCAACATCTCATTGGCCTTTTTTCATAGCTCAGTGGCATATTCGGCGCTCAAGAGAGACCCCTAGTGTCACTTCTCCGACACAACATTGAGAGAGCGACAGACGGGGAACGGTTGTTACAAACAACAGCTGCAAACTAGCAACCTTAACTGACAAGGTCGGTCGCTGAAAAACATCAGTAGTGGAGCCAATACTGATTCAAATATGGGATTGGATCCCTAAACCTGACTGTATAGGCTGTAAAGTCTCACTGGAAAAAGTTGCTTGTTACTGGACAAGATACACTATTCTGAAAATATCTGAAAATAGTTCATGTCACTGAAAAATGTAGTTATGTTAGCAACAGTGCTGCTTTTTGTTACTTACTTGGCTTCAAAAGCTAATAAATATAGTTTAAAGGTCACAAAACCCCAATTTAGTTTGGTCTTAAAAAAATAATTTTTTGCATTTCCTTGTATGTGTGGGTGTGGAAACAGTGTAATCACTTGTCTGTCCTCTCTGACCCTCCCTCTCCCTCCCTATCTCTCTGTCTTTTTCTGTTTTGTCAGTCTTGTTGTCTCTGTACATGTGCGTCTTTGACTGTATTTGCATTGCCTGGGAGGTTTCTGACTCAGTTTTTTTAATCAGTGTGTCAGGAAGACGAATTACTGGACACGTCAGGATGTCTGTCTCAAGAGGAGTTATCGGAACAGACTTCACAGGCCCAGGATCTTGAGAGACTGGCTCAGCTTTGCATCATGAGCAAGAGGTAGGGATCTAAAACTCATCATTAAGACTAGGTTGCCAAAATTTAGCATGCCACATTGTTTTTACCAGCCTGATTTTGGCAATAATCTGTTTAAATGTTAAATTATGATATATCATGATTATTTTTATAATCAAATTATTATTATATAATGATGACATGTAAGTGTAGTCCAATGCAATAAAGTAACTGTAGGGTAGACCGAGGCTAAGTGTCACATGGCAAGTTGTCACTAGGGCTATATCTCAGTAACTATATGGTTTTTAGTCAAAAGTTACCCTAATGATTGTTTAAATACTTAAATTAATCCTCCAAATACCATTATCAACATTTTTGTAATAGCTCAGGCCTAACATGTGAACAAAATCAAACCACACTGGTATACATTCAAGCAAGGTTCAACTATATGAAGAAAGATTTTAATCCAAATGGTTGAACTGTGTTCTTAGGACAAGAGTTTTTGAACAAGTTGTCACATGTTTTATATAATTTTATTAAATGTATTCATTACAAATTCTGTTTGCTTTAACAATGGCTTGCTATTACTGTATTTTACATTGTAAATGGTTGCTGTTTTATTAATTGTTTTCTGTTTAAATATACCCAAAAAGGCCATAATTGTAGGCTCCTTTTATGACAACTAACACAACATGGTGTGACAACATGCTCCACTATAGAGGCTAAAAGTCAACTGGTGATAAATTAACTGTAGCCTTTTTTCTGTAGAATAACATTGGACATCTTCATTGTCTTTTTTTTTTATATATAGTTTTAACAATTTACTATTTTAAATAACATAGTTTATAGTTTTTTTATTTTAAATTTTGTTTGTTTTTTACTTTCAAAAGTGAGTCTAACCCAAGAAATATTCACTCTTGTAAAAGACGTAGCTCCAATCTTCCCAACTAGAGCCAGTCTTGCCTATTTTTCTTAAAGCATGTGTATTGATCGAGAGCATTCTCATTGTGAGAACATGACCATGACAACGTTGCGGTCGCGGCTTGCTTACAACCGTAAGCAAGCCACTCCAGCCGCCCCCTGCGTCGCTCCTTCTTCCCACGGGATTGAGGATGATGCGGCTGGCGATGGAGGCGATTCGGGGATGGCAGCGGGTGCAGCTCCGCCGGCTACGCCCCCTCGGACCACCCGCGCTCCGGCACGCTCGTTGACTCCCGTCCCCGCTCGAGGTGGCGGCGACTCGCCTCACAGCCAGTCTGCCTACCCTCTTGCGATGGAAGCAGATGAGTTCGCCGCGACATCGGATGGCGTGGGCTCTGATGCTGAGGGCTCCTCTGGGCTGCCGCCTTCGGGCTTGCACGCCCAGGAGGAGGCCGACGCACAGATGTCCGATATGCTTTCCCGGGCAGCCAACAGCGTGGGCCTGGATTGGAACCCTCCATCCTCCCCACAAGCCATCACGGCTGGACGATTGGTTCTTGGGCGTGGGGCGCCGCTCACAGCCTCACCCCCCCCCCCCCGGTTCCTTTCTTCCCGGAGGTGCATGATGAGCTGACGTCTTCGTGGAGAGCACCCCTCTCCACTCGTCGCACCGCCACCTGCTCATCCGCCCTCGCCACCCTCGACGGCGGAGCGCGCCACGGGTACACAGAGATCCCCCAGGTGGATAGAGCTGTTGCGCTCCACTTATGTCCTGGAAGCACTACCACCTGGCGGGGCCGCCCTGTACTCCATTCCCGGTCCTGTAGAGCAACATCCTCGCTCACCGCGAAGGCCTCCAGCGCTACCGGACGCGCCGCTTCCGCCCTGCATGCCATGGCTCTCCTGCAGGTCCACCAAGCCAAGGCACTTCGCAACATGCACGGGGGTGGCCCTGATCCCGACACGCTGCAGGAACTGCGCTCAGCGACCGACCTCGCCCTGAGAGCGACGAAGGTCACAGCGCAGGCACTCGGGCAGACGATGGCCACTCTGGTGGTCCAGGAACGTCAGCAATGGCTGGACTTGGTTGAGATGCGTGAAGCTGACAAGACTCGCTTCCCCAACGCCCCTGTCTCCCAGTTCGGCCTCTTCGGCGACACCGTTGAGGACTTTGCCCTGCAGTTCTCCCTGGTGAAGAAGCAGACGGAGGCCATTTCGCACATCATGCCGCGCCGCAAGCTTGCCGCCACGGCCCAGGCCCCACCTGCTCACCGAGGGCATCCTCCCGCGGCCAGAAGACCTTCTGCTCCACCCCAACCTGGGCCCAGCTCTCAGCCCCGGCGTCGAGCAAACCGCAGGAAGCATACGCCCCCTGCCTCACGGACCCCTTCGAGGACCCAGAAGGCTCCCAAGCGTCCCTGAGACAGCGGACCCAGAGGACGAGAAGATAGCTCCGGAGGTGGTAAGACCACTCCGTCCCCCGGTGGAGGGTCGGGAGGAGAATCTTTTGTTTTTTCATTTGCCGCACCCCCTGATGGGGGCTGCGGTACCCAAATTCTCAATAAAAGAGCTATTTCCTTTACCTCTGGGTCAAATGGCCCGCAAATGCTGTTCTCACGGCACTTTGCTTTCAGGCCTCAACAGTCTTGGTGCCCAGGATGCGGTGCTTCCGCCCTCAGCCCCACGACTGTTCCCCGGCCGGCCGGTTCAGACGAGTACAGAGGATGCCAGCATCAGACCTCCTCCTCAGTCACGAACCCGCCCCCTTCCGGGTGTGTGGAACAAGGTAAGTGCTTTGAGTTTATTCTCAGCACCAGAGCCTCGGGACGCCACAGCGCCTCCCGACGGCGCGTTACCTGTTCCGCACCGCTGCGAAGCCCCGCCGGATACGTCCAAAACACTCGTCCCCTTGGTGCCCCTAGCACGGAGCTTAGAGGCATGGCTTTCACTGCCCAGCTCGTCACGGTGGCTGCACCGGACCATCCGACTCGGTTACGCAATTCAGTTTGCCAGGTCTCTTCCCCCCTTCGTGGGAGTTCGTTCCTCTGCAGTGCACGGCAAACATGCCCACTCCCTGCGCGAGGAAATCGCCTCCCTTCTAATCAAGGACGCGATAGAGCCTGTCCCTCCGACCGAAACGAAGAAGGGTTTCTACAGCCCTTACTTCGTTGTACCCAAGAAAGGCGGCGGCATACGACCGATCTTGGACCTGCGAGTTTTCAATCGGACCTTGTCTAAACTCCCGTTCAAAATGCTTACCCAGAAACAAATTCTATCTGGCGTCCGGCATCTAGATTGGTTTGCAGCGGTAGACCTGAAGGACGCGTACTTCCACGTCTAAATTCGCCCTCGACATCGACCCTTACGGTTCGCGTTCGACGGCCAGGCGTATCAGTACAAGGTCCTCCCCTTCGGCCTGTCTCTGTCCCCTCGCGTCTTCACGAAGGTCACAGAGGCGGCTCTTGCCCCGCTACGAGGAGCGGGCATACGCATACTCAATTACCTCGACGATTGGCTAATATTGGCCTCCTCGCAGGAATTACTATGCGCACACAGAGACCAGGTGCTCGAGCACCTCGGCCGTTTAGGGTTTCAGGTCAACTGGGAAAAGAGCAAGCTCACCCCGGTCCAGAGCATCTCTTTTCTCGGTTTGGAGTTAGACTCAGTCTCAATGACAGCACGTCTCTCCAACGAGCATGCTCAGTCAGTGCTGGAATGCCTCGCTTCTTTCGAACCAGGCACCGTGGTCCCTTTGAAATGTTTCCAACGGCTCCTGGGGCATATGGCATCCTCCGCGCGGCCGCGCCACTGGGGTTGATGCATATGAGACCACTTCAGCATTGGCTCCAGACTTGAGTCCCGAGACAAGCATGGCGCCACGGCACGCACAGCGTGGAAGTTACCCCCGTCTGCCGCCAAACCTTCAAACCCTGGACAGACCTCTGCTTTCTACGGGCAGGAGTACCCTTGCAGCAGGTGTCCCGTCACGTTCTGGTTACAACCGACGCCTCCAAATTGGGTTGGGGCGCCGTGTGCAACGGGCGCGCAGCCGCAGGCCGGTGGAACCGAGGCCCGCTGCCCTGGCACATCAACTGCCTAGAGCTGCTGGCCGTTTTTCTTGCCCTGAAGAAATTTCTTCCGTTGATTCGTGGCAAGCATGTCCTAGTCAGGACAGACAGCACCACGGTGGTGGCCTACAAAAATCGCCAAGGCGGAGTACGCTCCCTCCACATGTCACAGCTCGCCCGTCGTCTCCTCCTTTGGAGTCAACAGCGACTGGAGTCACTGCGCGCCACTCACATCCCCGGCAACCTCAATGTGATAGCGGACGCGCTGTCAAGGCAAAACTTGCCCGGTGGAGAGTGGAGGCTCCACCCCCAATCGGTCCAGCTGATTTGGGACAGGTTCGGCAAGGCCCAGGTAGACCTGTTTGCCTCCCAGGAAACCTCCCACTGTCCGCTCTGGTATGCCCTCACAGAGGCTCCCCTTGGGACAGATGCTCTGGCGCACAGCTGGCCCACGGGGCTGCGCAAGTACGCTTTTCCCCCAGTGAGCCTTCTTGCACAGGTGCTATGCAAGGTCAGGGAGGACAAGGAGCAAGTCACTCTGGTGGCCCCCTACTGGCCCAACCGGACGTGGTTTTCGGATCTCACGCTCCTCATGACAGCCCCTCCCTGGCGAATTCCCCTGAGGAAGGACCTTCTTTCTCAGGGACGGGGCATGCTCTGGCATCCGCATCCAGACCTCTGGAATCTCCACGTCTGGTCCCTGGACGGGACGCGGAGGATCTAGCCGGCCTACCTTCGGCTGTCATAGACACTATTAACCAAGCCAGAGCCCCTTCGACCAGGCATCTTTACGCCCTGAAGTGGCATCTGTTCGCGGACTGGTGTTCTTCCCGAGCCGAAGACCCGCAGAAGTGCGCAGTTAGGTCAGTGCTCGTGTTTCTTCAGGAGAGGCTGGAGAGGAGGCTGTCCCCCTCCACCCTCAAGGTGTATGTTGCCGCTATCGTGGCCCACCACGACACGGTAGATGGCAAGTCTCTTGGTAAGCACAACTTAATCGTCAGGTTCCTAAAAGGTGCCCGGAGGATGACTCCCTCCCAGCCTAACCTGTTTCCCTCCTGGGATCTCTTGGTCGTCCTTATGGGACTCCGGAGACCCCCCTTCGAGCCGCTTGACTCAGTTGGACTCAGGGCCCTCTCTCTCAAGACCGCCCTGCTGATCGCGCTCGCTTCCATCAAGAGGTTCGGGGACCTGCATGCGTTCTCTGTTAGCGACACTTGCCTGGAGTTCGGTCCGGCGGACACTTTCGTGATCCTAAGACCGCGATCGGGCTACGTGCCCAAGGTTCCTACCACACCCTTCAGGGATCAGGTGGTGAACCTGCAAGCGCTGCCCTGGGAGGAGGCAGACCCAGCCCTTTCACTGCTGTGTCCAGTACGTATTTACCTGGACCGCACACAGAGCACCAGACGCTCTGAGCAGCTCTTCGTCTGCTTTGGGGGACAGCAGAAAGGGAATGCTGTCTCCAAGCAGAGACTCGCCCACTGGGTTGTCGATGCCATTTCCCTGGCTTATCACACCCAGGCCGTGACCCCCCCTTTGCGGGTCCGAGCCCACTCCACCAGGAGTGTTGCATCCTCGTGGGCACTGGCTAGGGGCACTGCCCTAGCAGACATTTGTAGAGCAGCGGGCTGGGCAACACCTAAGACTTTTACAAGATTCTACAATCTCCGAGTTGAGTCAGTTGACTAGCCTCAACTGTAGCCTTTTTTCCGAGTTGAGTCAGGCCTCCTGTTCGGACTCCCCCTGTGTGTAAAACCATGGTTCTGTCCCCTCACGAGAGTTACAGCTGCCTCGCGTGCCGTGCTGTATGCTTCCCCCCTCTGCGAGGCTGGATCTACCACCGCACTACTGTTCCGCATAAGACCTAAGTATAGGCCATGTATTTGCCACTCAAAATTTGCCTCCCCTCCCGGGTAGGTGTGGCCTCTGCAGGGTCTTCTCCACCCTAATAAGGGCTAAGACCCCCTTCCCTCAATACGTGTAAGGGCCCCGGCCGTAGTTGCTCTATGCAAGAAACATAGAGAGAAAAGAGGCCCAGCCAGGCTGGCCCGTTCCCATGTTGGCGGCCGTCACCTTGTTCCCCCCTCCAGGGTAACGATAAGGAATCCTGATGACTTAAATGGGGCATTGGGGAAGGGTACGTGCAGCCTGATACAGTTGGTCATTCTGCACGTAGGAATACCTGCTCGCTCCTGTATCAGCGGATCACGTACACGGCTCAGCGCATGGCTCTTTTTAAGTGGACCCTAGTGTCGCTTCTCTGACACAACGTGGAGAGAGCGACAGAAGGGGAACGTCTAGGTTACGTATGTAACCTCCGTTCCCCGATGGAGGGAACGAGACGTTGTGTCTCCCCTGCCACGTCGCTGAGCCGAGCCCCTGTTGTGGCCGGACCATTTCCGGCTCCTCAGAAAAATCCTGAATGAACTCCCGTATTTGCGCCGCTTAAATACCCGTATGTCCGGGGGCTCTCATTGGCCTTTTTTCATAGTTCAGAGGTGAATATCGGCGCTCAAGAGAGACCCCTAGTGTCGCTTCTCTGACACAACGTCTCGTTCCCTCCATCGGGGAACGGAGGTTACATACGTAACCTAGACGTTTCTTATTGTATTTAAACTACACGTAAAAGCCTCAAGTTGAGTAATATTGTGTTTTGAAAAAAATGCAAAAACACATGGATTGTTTGAAAGGTATTGCAAATGTATTTAAAAATTCAAACAAATTCAGGCTCACACACAAATTTTTTGAAGATGAACCAATTACGTGAACAATAACGTAACTAACCTAAAGGCCAATGAAAAAGCAGCGGTCGTTCGTGCACTCAATTAGGCAATACTAGGCTTCAAATTTGAATAGCCTACAAACGGTCATTTGATTTCAAATGACGAACAAAGACGACAACAGCTCGGCCACCTGAACTGAACCGAAGAAAAAACGACGTCAAAAACAGGCACTTTTTTTTTATTAATTATGGTCATTAGTGTGAGCCCTGAGCACTAATTATGCGCCTAATTATGTATTCCGCGTTATGTACAGAAAAAGCCAGTGAAAGCGCGCCTCTATTTTGCGCTGAAAATTCTCCGCCTTTTAACAGCATGTGTAACTTAGGAAGCGGCTCTCCAGGCATATCCTCCTGGTGAAGTGGCAGCAGTAATCCGAGCAAGACGAAGACATAGGCTAAGGAGAAGAGCTGAAAAGATTTTTGCGCAGGCCGCCTGTTGAGTACCTCTGAGTACTCCCATTTGTGCCTGAGCGCCCCCCTCTCTGCTGCCTCGTTCACACCGCCCCCAACACTGTCCAAACGCCCCCTAGGGGTTGGTACCACCCCCGTTGAGAAACGCTGGGTTAAACCAATGAAAGTACTTTTAAATAGTTCCTCAAAGAATTTTGTTTAACCACTTTTAGGCCACAACTACACAATTGTACCATTTTTAGAGTGGATTTTATTAGTTCTCTTTAAATTCAGTGCTTATTCTAGAATTCTACAGAATTTTAAAGCTGTTTATTCAAGCTGCATTAGGAATCTGTCGTATTGAGCCACAAGTGTGTGCTATATATAAAGAAAGAGGTAAGGTGACTTGTGTTACATGAGTCTCAAGGTTTCAAATGTTACTGGGACACTCTGACTCGGGTGTCTTCTTTCCTCCATGAGTTAACATGATGAGGGAGTCTTTTGTTAGGCCACTATCGCATACACTTCAGGACATGTATGTCCAACTGTTGGCAATCATTGGGGACTTAAAGCATTTAACCTGATTGTCCCAAAGAAGGAGAGAGCTTGTTGGTGTCATGGAGAGAGGATGACATTAAACTTGAATGCGAATAATTTATTTTATAGATACTCTAAAATCACTCTAGTGATGCTGGGTAACTTCAACGCACACGTGGGAAATGACAGGGACACCTGGAATGGCGTGATTGGGAGGAACGGCCTCCCTGATCTGAACTCAAGTGGATGTTTGTTATTAGATTTCTGTGCTAGTCATGGATTATCTATAACAAACACCATGTTCGAACATAAGGATGCTCATAAGTGTACGTGGTACCAGAGCACCCTAGGCCGAAGGTCGATGATCGATTTTGTAATCGTGTCTTCAGATCTGAGGCCATATGTTTTGGACACTCGGGTAAAGAGAGGGGCAGAGCTGTCAACCGATCACCATCTGGTGGTGAGTTGGGTCAGGGGGTGGGGAAAGACTCTGGACAGACCTGGGAAGCCCAAGCGAGTAGTGCGGGTGAACTGGGAACGTTTGGAGGAGGTCCCTGTCCGCGAGATCTTCAACTCACACCTCCGGTGGAGCTTTTCAGGCATCCCTGCGGAGGTTGGGGACATTGAATCGGAGTGGGCAATGTTCAAAGCTTCCATTGCCGAAGCCACGGTGGAGAGCTGCGGCCTCAAGGTTTTAGGTGCCGCAAGGGGTGGTAACCCTCGAACACCATGGTGGACACTGGTGGTCAGGGAAGCCGTCCGACTGAAGAAAGAGGCCTTCCGGGATTTGTTGTCCCGGAGGTCTCCAGAGGCAGTTGCAAGGTACCGACAGGCCCGAAGGGCTGCGGCCTCGGCCGTGAGGGAGGCAAAGCAGTGGGTGTGGGAAAAGTTCGGAGAAGCCATGGAGAAGGACTTTCGGTCCGCACCAAAGTGCTTCTGGAAAACCGTCCGCCACCTTAGGAGGGGGAAACGGGGAACCATTCAAGCTGTATACAGCAAAGATGGGACGCTGTTGACCTCAACCGAGGAGGTTATTGGGCAGTGGAAGGAACACTTTGAAGAACTCCTAAATCCCAACACGCCCTCTATGGTAGAGGCAGAGCCGGAGGATGATGGGGGATCAGATTCTATTTCCATGGGGGAGGTCACTGAGGTAGTCAAACAACTCCGCAGTGGCAAAGCCCCGGGGATTGATGAGATCCGACCAGAAATGCTGAAAGCTCTGGATGTGGAGGGGGTGTCATGGATGACACGCCTCTTCAACATTGCGTGGAAATCTGGGACAGTGCCTAAGGAGTGGCAGAACGGGGTGGTGGTTCCCATCTTCAAAAAGGGGGATCAGAGAGTGTGTGCCAACTACAGGGGTATCACACTTCTCAGCCTCCCTGGTAAAGTTTACTCCAAGGTGCTGGAGAGGAGGGTTCGGCCGATTGTCGAACCTCAGATTGAAGAGGAACAATGCGGTTTTCGTCCTGGCCGTGGAACGACGGACCAGATCTTTACTCTCGCAAGGATCCTGGAGGGGGCCTGGGAGTATGCCCATCCGCTCTACATGTGTTTTGTGGATCTGGAGAAGGCGTATGACCGGGTCCCCGGGAGAGACTGTGGGAGGTGCTGCGGAGCACGGGTGGGGGGTCCCTTCTTAGGGTGATCCAATCCCTGTACGTCCAAAGCGAGGGCTGTGTCCGGGTCCTCGGCACAAAGTTGAGTTCATTCCATGTGGGGGTTGGTCTCCGCCAAGGCTGCGCTTTGTCACCAATCCTGTTTGTGATATTCATGGACAGGATATCGAGGCGTAGTCGGGGTGGGGAAGGTGTGCAGTTCGGTGGGCTGGGGATCTCATCGCTGCTTTTTGCAGATGATGTTGTCTTCATGTCATCATCGGTCCGTGACCTTCAGCTCTCACTGGATCAGCTTGGCAGTCGAGTGTGAAGCAGCTGGGATGAGGATTAGCACCTCTAAATCTGAGGCCATGGTTCTCAGCAGGAAACCGATGGAGTGCGTACTCCAGGTAGGGAATGAGGTTTTGCCCCAAGTGAAGGAGTTCAAGTACCTCGGGGTCTTGTTCACGAGTGAGGGACAATGGAGCGGGAGGTTGGCCGGAGAATCGGGGCAGCAGGGGCGGTATTGCACTCGCTCTATCGCACCGTTGTCACGAAAAGAGAGCTGAGCCGAAAGGCAAAGCTCTCGATCTACCGGTCAATTTTGTTCCTACCCTCACCTATGGTCATGAAGGTTGGGTCATGACCGAAAGAACGAGGTCGCGAGTACAAGCGGCCGAAATGGGCTTCCTCAGAAGGGTGGCGGGCTTCTCCCTTAGAGATAGGGTGAGGAGCTCAGTCATCCGTGAGGAGCTCGGAGTAGAGCCGCTGCTCCTTTGCGTTGAAAGGAGTCAGTTGAGGTGGTTTGGGCATCTGGTAAGGATGCCCCCTGGCCGCCTCCCTAGGGAGGTGTTTCAGGCACGTCCAGCTGGGAGGAGGCCTCGGGAAGACCCAGGACTAGGTGGAGAGATTACATCTCCACACTGGCCTGGGAACGCCTCGGGGTCGCCCAGTCAGAGCTGGTTAATGTGGCTCGGGATAGGGAAGTTTGGGGCCCCCTGCTGGAGCAGCTGCCCCCGCGACCCGACTTCGGATAAGCGGTTGAAGATGGATGGATGGATGGATACTCTAAAAAGATAATATTTCAGAGAACAATAAATTGAGATAGCAGCCAACACAATTTGTATGTAATCCCTTTTACAGAGTGGGTCAGGTAACTCTGGAAACCTGAACAGGTTAGATCTTCAAGATCTGTCAGCCAACTAGGGCAGTAGTCATGGTTGAAGTTGACGCTCATTCAGATGAATCATTTAGGTTTAAACACACCTCAGAAAGTATGTTCTGTACTGTGAGATGGTCATTATGTCAAAATAAACTCCACAGTGAGATCAAGATCCTCGCACGAAGTAGATAGTGAGGATAATTATTATTTTGCAATAAGGACCGGCTGACTGTATTATCTTGTTTATTAAATTGGCTTGTTTAAAAAAAGAATTAATGAATGCAACTGAAATTTATTTAGTTTAAATAATTGTATTTTGTTAGAAGAAAGACTGTGAAGTGAAATGAGTTAAATAGGAATTGTTAGCATGAAAGAAACGCTCTACTTTTAAAATTCTGTAAAAGCATTGGTGTTCTTATTTATATTTTTTCAAAAAGCTATGGTTGAAAATCCCAATTTTACACTGACTGCCAGCCATTATTGAATCAAATGTTACATGCTGAATACAGCCCAATTAGTTTATAGAAACCCCAACATGTAGTTATTTACATTTGAAATAATCAGTTATGGAATGTTCATGGCTCATGGAGTGAATTGGAAGTGCATTTGGCTCTTGAATCTTTCAGTGTTGAGGCAGGAAGTGCTCTTGTAGTTGAGAGCTTTACCATGTTGTGTCCGATCAGATGTCTGCTCAGGACAATCCAAAACAGTGCAAACCAAACACCTAGTCATTATTAATTAAAACAGGACCATAATAACCACACACTGACATATACAGTATATTGACTAAACAAAACCAAAACAGGAACGAAAAGAAAAGCAAAGAATGAAAAAGTGACTTTCAAACCATAAAGTATATGTAAAGAATTATATATTGAATGGAATATATGCATAAACAGGGACTAAAAACTAAAGGTTTTTCATTTAAGTTCGTTCTGAGCAAAAACACAATTATTTCGTTCCAGTTCAGAAGTTCCACAATCTCCTTTCCAAATGGTAACCGGTTAGAACAAAATGAAAGTAAGGTTAATAATGTTGTTTTTAAAATGAAAGTACTCTGTGCTAAGGAGTGGGTGAAATACAAATGTAATCGTAGAGACCATTGGCGCCAATGGTTTATACTATCTACTTAGGCTTCCGATGCTATTGGGAAACGCAGCCCTGGTCTGGAAAAACAAGCCCAAAATAAGACACTTTCCTCAGCAAAATAAGCTAAAAAAAAAAAAAAAAAGAAAAAAGCAATTCATTTTGTTCCTGTGTGGTGGATTTATCAGCATAGAAATCATAACAAGCATGCAGTTAATTAACAGTTAAGTACAATTTTAATCAAAGATCTGCTTCTCAGTCAAAACCCAACAACATCAAATCTGTATTAATGCATCTTATCTCACAATAATTCAAGACTTGGAAACAACTGAGAAATATACTCTTTACCTCTTATAATGTTTTCCTTGTATTTGGATTAGCTGAGCATGTACATGTAGCAATTATATACAGTATAGTTGTTAAAAAGGTCTTCATTCATAGCATGTTACTTCCACAACAGGCAATTAGGCAATGAAATGTTTGATACAGCAGTTTCCTTCTGGATCAAAGCACATGTTTTTCAGCAATATGAAGTGCAATTCCAGTACATTTACTGTAAAAAAAAAAAACTTTGGCCATTGGTTTCATGAAACATTATCGCAACAAAATTAGCCAGTTATAACCGGTTACCAGCATTTAACTTTTCACTTCGGAACAATTGAAAATCACTTTGTACCCGTTTCTGGTTAATTTTGTTTAGATTTAGCTTTTGGTTTTCACTCCTTGAATCGTTTTTAGTCCCTGTGCAGTAATGTTTTTAATTTTTAATTTTTTCCCCACAAAACAATAGCGCTAACAACAGTGGTCAAAAGTTTGTTTGTTAACACTTTACAGGATTAATCATTTATTGGTGGTGGCGTAGTGGGCTAAAGCACATAACTGTTAATCAGAAGGTCACTGGTTCGATCCCCACAGCCACCACCATTGTGTCCTTGAGCACGGCACTTAACTCCAGGTTGCTCTGGGGGGATTGTCCCTGTAATAAGTGCACTGTTAAATGCTTTGGATAAAAGCGTTTGCCAAATGCATAAATGTAAATGTAAATGTTAACAAATGCATTAAAAATCACTGATTATAACACCATGAATGAAAAGGGTGCCTTGCATGCAATACTTGTCAAATAGTGAGCATATTAACCTACATTATATAAATGCTTAATAACTACAATTTGTCATACTCATATTAATAATAATAAAAAAGAGCCCTAATTCGTGGAAGTCACGTGACGCCATGTGAGGATCGGACGTGTGAACGGCGAGCTCTGCGCACTTTGCTAGTTTTAATACTTTTTATGACATAAACCGGCGAGATTCGAAACACTTTGTTCCATAACTGTTCTAGAAGAACAATATGGCAAATAATTCTAAATCCTCTGGATATGGAGACATTAAAAGATTAAATTCGACAAGGGAGAACAGGATCGATTCAAGGAATGCAAGAAACTTTTACACCAACTTAAGGTCGCTTTTGCACTGATATTCCTGGCAAAATTGAGAATAGATGCTAAGGATGGCCGTAAAACATTCACATGCCCACAGCAAGCGATGTCCTTCATAAAGTCAATGGAATGAAAAAGTCATCTCGTTGTACTCACTTTGCAGCTGAGTGGACTGTCTCACTGAACATTCGCTTGACTGTTTAAAGATTCTACATGCTTTTTTTTCTGCTGGTTCTGCCTAGCGGCTGGAGTTTTTTTGTAGAGTGGCACACCTTCGGGACAGTTTTGTCTATGAATCTACATGCTCTCTGTGCTTATTTCTCCTGTTGGCTGGAGTTTGTTTTGTGGAGTATTTCTTGTGGAGACATTGGAGTGATTCATTCATTTGATTGCACTCATGTTGCAGCCGAGTGGAACGGCTCACTGAACATTCATTTGACTGTTTGAAGAATCTGCACGTTCTTTTTGTGCAGGTTCTGCCAAGCGGCTGGAGTTTATTTTGTAGAGTAACACACCTTCAGGACAGTTTTATGGATGAACCTACATGCTCTCACTAACACCAAGCGTTCTGCCCACATTACTCCCATCTTGTTTAGTCTTCACTGGCTGCCTGTCTCATGCTGTATTAAGTTTAAAATTATTCTCCTGACATACAAAGCTCTCAATGTTCTGGCACCTCATTATATATGTGATCTGCTGCATCCATACACACCAGCACACACTCTTCGTTCTTCTGATTCCAAATTGTTGTCTGTCCCAAGAATTTGTCTATCCACTTTTTGTGGGAGATCCTTCAGTGTAATTGCACCTAAACTGTGGAACTCTCTACCTCAGAGCCTCCATGACATCCCCTCTATTTCTATCTTTAAATCTCAGCTTAAAACACATCTTTTCTTAGCGCATTATCTGTCTATTACTGATTGATATTTTATTTCCCCCTTTGTAATTGAGATTGTAAGTTCTGTTGAAATGTATATTAATGTACTTTGTTCTGTTAAATCTATATGGAGTGTAAAGTAAACTTGAGCTTGTGGAAAGGCGTTATATAAATATATTTTTTTAATTATTATTATTATTTGTGCTTGTTCCTTCTATTGGCTGGAGTTTGTTTTGTGGACATTATTTGCAAAGTCAATGGAGTAAGTAATTTGTTCACACTCATGTTGCAGCTGAGTGGAGCAGCTCACTGAACATTCTTTGACTGTTTGAAGAATCTGGGCGTTCTTTTGGTGCTGGTTCCACTTAGTGGCTGGAGTTTATTATGTAGAGTGTCACATCATCAGGAAAGTTTTATGGATGAAGCTACATGCTCTTTGTGCTTATTCCGTCTATTGGGTGGAGTTTGTTTTATAGATTATATTTTGCTGTGTAATTCTGTTTCACAAATTATGTATAGAAACACCAGACTTGAGCAATCTAACAACAACGTTTTCGGGGGAGTTCTCATAGGCATACATGGACTGTTTGAGTTTGGAGGGATGGATGCCATTTGGCACTGTCATGTGTGGGGTTAATGAGCACGAGGAGGAGGAGGAGAAGAAAGGCTTCTGCTCCCCAGTTCACGCCTGCCACGGTCAGCGAGCCAGCGCCTACGCCTGCCACGGTCAGCGAGCCAGCGCCTGCAGCCCCTACCGTCAGCGAGCCAGCGCCTGCAGCCCCTACCGTCAGCGAGCCAGCGCCTGCAGCCTCGACCGTCCCCGAGCCAGCGCCTGTAGCCTCGACCGTCCCTGAGCCAGCGCCTGTAGCCTCGACCGTCCCTGAGCCAGCGCCAGTAGCCATGACCGTCCAAGAGCCAGCGCCAGTAGCCATGACAGTCTGTTTTAATTAATTATTTTTTGTATTTGTATACATCCATTTTCTGTTGGACCACTGGATGTTTGTAGTGTTGGGGGGGGGATGTTCAGCTGGAGGGACATATGATTTGATATCATTTGATTCTGTGTGTGTATGTTCTGTTTCATCATTCATGATTTTTTTAATCAATAAAATGTTAATATAAAAAAGTGCCCTAATTCATGATTCATTTCAAATGCCACATACAAAGCCTGTGAACAAGAAACATACATGCCACCAGTTTAACCTGTTTTGAATTCACTGTTTTTTTAATAAAGAATTTAACCACCAGGGACATATTGTCCTATGGCAATGTTTAGTTAGCTGCGGTCAACAGAACTGCAGTGTTTTGTTTATGCTCGTTTAAGAGGCTGTTGTTAAAGGGATAGTTCGCCAAAATGAAAATCCGCTCATTATTTACTCACCCTAATGATATCCCAGGTTTGTATGACTTTCTTTCTTCACCAGCATACATTTGAAAAATAAAATATCTTAGCTCAGTAGGTCCTTAAAATGCAAGTTCATGGAGATTTTTCTTTTGAAAGAAAATCACAGACAGTCAGCATAAATGTCGATATGAAGCCAGTGGTTAAATGAATGCCTTCTAAAGTGACACAGTCACTTTTGGTGCAAAAAAAGATCCATATTTAAGTACTTTTTAACTATAAACCATCACTTCCATTAGGCTTCACAAGAGGGTGGAGTCCAAGCAGTCTCTAGTGTGATGATTTCATGTTGTCATGATACAGACGTAATCTGACATTCTACACTTGGTTGAGACATCTAGGAGAAGCACAGAAACACACAATTATGAGTAAAGAAACTGATAAATACTGATCTAAATCAATACCAACCAAGCTACTGTACAGCGTTCCTCCTTCTCACTTGTAAACAGCGCTGTTCTTCCGGCTGTGACGCACTTGCCTCAGCTATCGCATGCTAATGAGATTACGTCACACGCACGTACCACTGCTCACCGGAAGCATGATTTAGAGATAAAAAAATCCTTAAATATTTATCATTTCGCATGAAAAGCAATTGTGTCACTTACGAGTGTTGTATGAATGACGTTTATGATGACTGTCTGTGATTTTTAGAGCTTCAAAAGAGAAATCTCCATTCACTTGCATTTAAAGGAACTACTAAGCTGAGATATTTTTCTATTTTACTTCAAATGTGTTTTGGTGAAGAAAGAAAGTCATACACACCTGGGATATCATGAGGGTGAGTAAATAATGAGATAATTTCCATTTTTGTGTGAACTATCCCTTTAAACAATGTGTATGCTCTCGCTGGACTGTAATGTACGGGTTACCCTGAGACCGCAGAGCTGAGAGAGACTGGAGTGTATGAATGTGTGCAAACACATTCCTCTGTTTGTGTGATTTTACACCAGGAGAAGACGGAAGCAACTCATATGTGCTATCGATCACACCATTAATAACTAGTTGTTTTGTTCAGTTCCATCCCCATCCATTAACTTTTTGAAAATAAGGTTGTCACAATCTGAATTTTTCATGAGTTACTGGAATATTTCGGGTTCAATACAAGTTAAGCTCAATCGACAGCATTTACGCCATAAATTTGGTAACCACAACAATTAATTAAGACTAAAAAAAGGCTTACAATGGAAGTAAATATTTGGAGGGTTTAAAGGCAGAAACTTTAAGCTTATAATCGCACAAAAGCACTTCCATTAATTCCTCTGTTAAAATGTGTGTATTATTTGAGCTGTAAAGTTGTTTGTTTTGGCATTTTTACAGTTGTTTCAGTATTTTTGATTTGTTGAAAAGTCATTACATCATCATGGCAATGAAGTTGTAAAATTGGCTATAACTTTACAATGAAAAGGTTAGTAAGAGATTGTATCACACTATAATATTGTTAACATACATATTGTTTATGTCTTGTGGCTATACGTTTGATATAGTGTGTATTTTAAAATTTACAGATTGGCCCCATTCACTTCCATTGTAAAGTGCCTCACTGCAACCCACATAACTTGCATTTTAAAGAAAAAGAGGGCCAAGTCAAAAACATTTTTTGTGGGAATCAACATAATACCACAAATGCTGTCGATTGAGCTTAACTTGTATTGAATCCGGAATATTCTTTTAATTTGGTTGTCAAATGCGGTTGGCATGTTTGTACACAACAGGATTAAGCACTAAAAGGTAAATTGACAACCGAATTTAGCTGCAGTGCGTACGTGACAATAATGCAGCAAAAACAGATTATCACAGTGACATAAAATTTGGGTTATGTAATTTTGCTATATTCAGCTTTGTGTTCATTTAAATAACTGTAATCTCTTGACTCAATTGTGTTGTCACTTTCTTTGTCACATTGATGTCAAAAGAATGGTGCTACCCTGAGTGGTGTCCCAACTTAACCAGTCTTTGTTACCGAAAGTCCTCTGGAAAAATACTTTTTAGGTCTTCATGCTCAGTCACATTGTATATCATATAATAAATCCTGTTGACCATTAAACCATAATGAACTTCATATTCATAGGTTTCTAATATTGGCAACTCTTCAATAAGTTCTTTATATCTGTCCAGTTTACATTGAGGAACATTTTCATAGGTTGTTAATGTTTAATAAATGTTATTAAGCATTTATAACATGTGAGGTAAAATGGCTCATTATGTGTCAGGTATAGCATGAAAGTCACCCTTTTTATGCATGTTGTTATAAATGTAGTTTTATTAACAAGGTTGCACAGAACCTCCAGTTGCGGAGCACTATCCCCTCCCCCGCCGAGACCTCTATTCCTCCTCCCCTCCCACTCCAGTCTACTACTGCAAATTTGAACTCAATTACTGATCCTTCAAGTCTTATCATTACGTGCAGCAAGATCACGTCCCACCCTCCGGACCTTTCGCTGCTCTCACGAACCATCCTCGTCACTCTTCAGCATTTTCCACACAACCTATTCATTCATCCATTTCATGCATTTGGCAGATGCTTTTATCCAAAGCGACTTAAAGTGCACTTATTACAGGGAGCAACCTGGAGTTAAGTGCCTTGATCAAGGACACAACGGTGGCAGATGTGGGGATCGAACCAGCAACCTTCTGATTACCAGTTATGTGCTTTAGCCCACTACGCCACCACCACCATCCCTCTCTTCCTCTCTATCCATGGCCTCCACTGGAAGGCAGAAACCAACAAGAAAATGTTGCTTGACATAACTATGCAAGATCAAAGAAAATATGACCAAGACTACATTCAGGACAGGTTCACTTGCAACAAAGATAAAAGTTGTTAGGCCCAACACTGTTCAAAATTATTACTGTCGGCACTATGCAATCAAGTGTCGCAATTTGATGTTCAATTTAAAATCTTGGACCATAAGCAGAAGCAGTTGAGAACCACTCTTATAGACCACATAGTGACTAAATTACCACACATGGGAATACATTTCAATCCAATATCACTATGACAATTCTCATTAAACACCCTAAAGGCAAAGTGTTGCCCAGACAAAAAGTGCCATACTTCTTACACATGCCAAGAGTTCCAGCCAAACAGAAGTGAGCAGATCACAGAGCCATATCTTTGGCTTAGGTGGCACATTTCCACTAGGTCCATTAGGCACCTCTGATATAATCACAGCACACGTGCGCTTGGATTTGTTGTGACAGCCACTGTAATGAATCCGCATGCCTCACTGAGTCTAGCTGAGGTGGGCTATTTCTGTGGCATTCTGAAACAGACTATTTCTCTGCCTAAATTAAGCAGAGGTGCTGGCCAGTGGGATTGTATGTAGCTTTATACTTACATGTGCTCTTTTTTTTACAACTGCATCTCAGTATTTTATGTAGTAAAAATAGAATCTTTATAGCAGAACTATGAATATGAATGGATAAACTATGAAATATCATGTGAGCCACTTGATGATTTAGATAAAGGAAGCAGATTGTTATTTTTGGTGCCAACATGGTTCACCACACACTTTATTGTATTTGTCTATTATAATTGTCTATTTGCTTTTTAAACGTAGCCTAAAGCTTTTGTGGCAGTTGCTCCTGCATGAGTCATGTGTTTACCATTTGATGGCATGAGGAAAGGAGGAGTATTTTTGCAATAGCACATAACCGTACTACTCATTGTAGGGTATGCAGGTCAGGTTTGGGGAAATGTATAATTAATTTCAATGATCGTAATCAATGATTAATCAGACGATTTGACCCGGATACCCATACACATTGTAAAAACGCCCCAAAAAGGGCTTATATAGTCCAGGAGTCTGCTTCAAATATATATAGATAATTAATCACAACTAATTATAATTAATTAGGAATATACATTATATGCAGACAGGCTATATTAATTTAATTAAACCCTCAATGGAATTGACCCATAGGCTACGCAACCAGTCATTTCGTCCAGAGAACAGCTTTGCTAAATATTTCTGATCAATTCCCTTGAAGGTCCATTCTTAGTTATAAGCTTACTCATCAAAGCACGTTAACTTACTTTGATAATATCAGCTCGTAGCTTTAAAATCGCACATTAAAGAGGCTTTGTTTTATGATCAACAAACACAGACAATCAAGCATATAATTGGGTTTAATACAAATAACTAGAATATATCACTACACTTGACAAACAGACACTCAACATGTAACATAAAGTAAACATAAAATAAACATAAAATAAACAGAGTAGAAGCAATAAGGAAAATAAAGAGATTATTAAGGATAGCCACTTATTACAACAATTAACCCTTTGAAGCCAGCAAGGAAATTACACACTCTAACGCGTTTGAATTTCAGGTGAAATAATACTTGCATAAAGGAACTCTGTGTGTCGCTGAGCAAGTCTGCACGCATGTCGGGTCCTCGTGGCGTTCTTTGAGACAGAGGATTTCGGTTCGGTGTTCCAAAGCATGGAGTTGAAGGATTGTTCCAAGAAGTTGCAATGTTCAGCAGAAGAGGAGAGATTAAGTAAGTTGAGGGTTGGAAGCAACCAAGTAGAATGAAGAAGAGAGAGAGCCAGTGGGAGTCAGAGGATCTTTGGTGAATGGAAAGACAAGGCCGTAGCCTGGCGCACGCTTGGGAGTCCTTGAGGGCCTCCTAGTTCGGCATCATTCAGCAAGAGGGCAGGAAGCAAGAAGGAGGAAGAAGATAAGAGCGAGGAAGAAGAACTAAGCTGTAAGAAGATGAGGGAAGTAAGAGAGATAAAGAGGACTAAGAGAGTGAGAGGAAGTGGGCGCAGCAATTTTATACCCTTAGAAAACATGTCCCACCTCTCATTGGCTCGACCAATGAGAAGGGTTTGGGTTCCAGGCGGGAATTTGGTTTATTGCTCTTTTGTTCTCACATTTCTCATTGCATGTGCAAGAAAGAAAACTAAGAAATATACTTGTAATACTAATATGTTGTTGTTATCGACATATCATGTACACAGTCATTTCAATCTTCGAAATACCAAGTTATAGAGACCAAATATGCCACACATATGATTTCGGGTAACCATGGTATGCAAAGTCTGAAACATTAACGCATTAGAGTTTGCAAGAAAACATAGATCAAGCACATTTAAGGGAAAATGTGAGATGGCACATTAGATACATGTCAATATTTTTATCACATGGATTATATATATATATATATATATGTATATGGAATATATAGGATTAAAAAGTGTTCATTTCTCCTTCTCAGTAAGAATTGAGTGAGAATCAGCCCTGTCTGAGCATTCCTTTGGAGGTCGTAAAATTCTCCTTTCTTTGGGCAGGAGAATGATTCCTTTGTCCCGTCTCACTCATTTGCATGTTTATGACTGTGTTTATGATGGTAAGAGATTTTGGGCTGAATGACTCAAAAGATGGTAAACATAGCCGAAATATCATTCTACGGAGATCTTATATTCGAATTCGGCTAGGACAAATCGTAAGGTTTAATTTGATACCAAGAAAAGTATATTTGGTACCCTTAAAAATGGGTTTACACTGTTAGGCTATTAAATATAAGGCCTCTTATTAACTATAACTAGTTTTACTACACTACTAGACAGTCTTACTAGTTTGATCTAACATCAGACACACAAAACATACGGGGATTAAAACATATTTCACTAGAAAATACATTTCTAAGTTTAAAACTGAAAACACACACACCCACATTTTTACGTTCAAGATCTCACATGGTAAAGCACGCGGTGTGAGGCGAGTCATATGGGAAAGGGGGGGCTTAGCAGTCACGAGGATTTCCTGTCAATAGTTCCTTGTCTCTTTGTCAATACATTTATTGTGCTCGTGGAGACTAGTCGGCGCTATTGCAGTAATTAGGGAGTTGGAACAGTAAGTTCTTGTTTTCATGGACCTGCTGAGTTAATGATTATCCTTCATTGATTCCTCCAGACGCTACATCATATACAGTAAATATGGTACTGCAGTATGCAGTACTTTATGCATACTGTGAGAAGTATGCAGATTTTCTGTATGCATATAATTCCCATATAATGGCATACTACATTTGCCAAAAAATAACAAATTAGTCTATTTTTAACCTTCCTTTCTTGAGTAATTAATTGATCAGACTGCATGCATAATGCTGGATTAAATTAATGCATATTTTAAACTGTTTCACATATTGATTTTTAGTAGGTTGTATAGAAAATGTAATGCAGTAAGCAACACACCTTTATACCATTACGAATTACATGACTACAAATACTGATCTACCATTGAGCAGATGAGAAAAACAAACTGATTAGTTGCTTACGTCCTCATTTAATGTAATATCAAGACAAATTTGAAGATGGGAGAGAGTGGGGTATGATGTGTCAGTTGGTAAGCTGTAATGTTTTTATAAAAATGTCCCATCATTGTAAAAAGCTGCATGTGATTGAGAGATGAGAAAAATGAGAAAAGTGTGAAGCATTTTTAATGTTAAAAACTATCAAGAACTATATGTAAAAAGACTAGACCTGGGCAACTTACATTGCATTGGGACCTAATGCACCTCCACAAGCATGCTCAGGGTTGCCAGATAAGATACGCAACACCCCCAATTCGAGATTTATACTTGCGCAAATTGGAAATATTCTGCCTAACATTATACTTATTTTGTGAAAACAGGCAACCATGCACATGAGTGTGCTCTTAAGAACAAACTTGGTGAACTCTAGTGCAATATTCTGCTCAAGGAAAAGTGTTATACAGCCACTCTGTGTCCATTCTTGAGGCTGCTTGTGGTGTTTGTTGCTACTAAGTTTGCAGGTAAACCTTCTCAGTAATGAAATTAAATATAAAAGTAGATTTAAAAGTATCATTTACACACATAATTTACAAATATGTATTTGTATTTTTCACATGTTAATTTAACTCTTTCCGTAATCATTTATCATAGTCATGCAGCCTGTGTTATTCAGTTGTGTGCTGAATGGAAAGTCAAACCACTGATGAGACCCGCATCATGACACTTTTAGTGTGTAAACGGGTAATGTTTTGAGTATAAAATAAGTAAACTCGCCCGCTTCGCAACAAACATTAAAAGTTCTATAATTTTCTAAAAAAATTTTTTTTTTTATTAAAACAGACCTCTGATATAGAGAGTGTTAAATTGAATAATACATTAACAGGGAAGTAGAAAATAATTATAATAAGCTCAGCCTTCATTCAGTTTTTTAATGCCTGGTTGACAAATATCTACCTTTGTAGAGCAATACAATAATTTAGGCAATTGCAGAATAGTCCCATTAGTCACAGATACACTTCAGAAAACACAGTTGAGTACACAACTATTACTGGGCTTAAAAGATACAAAAATCAAATCAATGTGGATCATTGTATCTAAAAAAGAATACAATGTGACCTCTATGAACTATTTTAAGCCTGATTTGGCCCATGTACCAAAATAGTTGCCCACACCTGATTCAGATAAATATCTACCAACTGGGTTTTGCCTGATCTTCTCTGATAGTATTTCATTATTTGCACTCTTGTTCATACTCTAGCATGCAGTATATATCTATATTGTATGATCCATTTAGTATACTATGTGGTATTATGTGATATTATCCTGCATATACACACTCACACTCTCATTCTCTTATAGTTACAGTTATGGAAAAGAGTCAACCAAGTCCCCAAGGCGTAATCAATGATATGGATTTGCTAATCAATAATACACAACATGTGCATACATCTCTCACATCTGTACAGTAAATATTCTGAGACAGACATATTTGCTATATTCAGAATAGCATACTATCATGCTGCTCGTAGACATTTGAAATTGTTTTGTATTTGTGGAATGCAAGGATTACTTACATTATATAATCTAAATGTGCAGTATTTAACTAGAAAACACTGTGAAGTACTGTGCATAAAGCAGTGATTTCAACTTGACCTTTAATTTCAAGTTGTGTACACTGTTTTTATCTGGATGCCACTTGTTTAATTTAAAATACAACATTGCATAATGCATATTTTTACATAGGATTATTGTTTTAAAAACAGTGATAATTTGTATGCATTTTTAAAGCTTTAAAAAAGAAAACGGTTAAATGAACTGGATAATTTCTAACATCTTTGTCAATTTGCTTTCAGACCCCATCTTGCTTTAGAGTACAGTGGCAAGGTATGTACACTGTTATTTATGTATGCAAAATTGAGCTGTTAAAGAGGAGAAATCTAAGAAAAAAAGTAATTGAAATCTCTCCAAATTGTTTTCATTAAGGCCACTAAAATTCACCAGCTGGCTTTTGGTAACAATCACCCCATCACAGCCAGGAGTCTGGAGCTGCTAGCCACTGTCTATGCTGAGATTGGCAAGGCAGAATATACTGGTAAGATAAGCTTAAGTAAAATTCTGTTATGATCGATTGCAATCATCCTGATTCGACATGATGTTAGATGAGATATTAAATCGCCATCCCGCTAATGTTCATCTCTTTGAGTACTTCTGAATTAATTTAAATGTACTTGAGGCATCGTTTGGGTTCCTCAGCTTGTGGAACCCTTTAGAGAACCTTAATGCACCCTCTAATTTCTCTGAGCTTACTCTAATCTTACTCTTAAATAACTCTCAAGAACTCAAGGACTGTCAATGATTCCTTTAGTTGCCTAATCAAAAGAAAAGTTTTTAAGACACTATATCTTGAAGTTTGTTGAGTACATAAATAAGATATTTTAGGCTGCTTTAAAGGGTTCCTGGAGGACCTTCATAATGCTTCGATTATCTTTTAATTCTGGCAGTCATATCAATATACAGTATCAACTGTAGCTTGTACCTTACAAGCAAATGCTCTTGTAGCAACATTGCACATATAACATTTAGTATGTCAACTCAGTGAGGAATCAAGGAAATTTCATCCCATCTAAGCATACTGTACATAATTCTTTACAAATACACTTGCAGATTGTTTGCAGCTAAAAAATGTCCACTTAGGTAAATCTATGAATGAGTAAACACATATTTCAAGCATGCTCTTTCTAGTCCCCGTCTCATGGTTTATTTAGATCTTGGAATGAAATGCCATGTAATTGCTTTGACAGTTTGAGGCCAGGGCATTTTTGTAACCAGAAATGCTTTGCTAGTTTTCCAGGGGGAGGAGTCACACTACATGTTCTTTATTGCATTTAAATTTATTTACATTTATGCATTTGGCAGATGCTTTTATCCAAAGCGACTTACAGTGCACTTATTACAGGGACAATCCCCCCGGAGCAACCTGGAGTGAAGTGTCTTGCTCAAAGACACAATGGTGGTGGCTGTGGGGATCGAACCATTGACCTTCTGATTAACAGTTATGTGCTTTAGCCCACAACACCACCACCACTCCATTGGCTGTTGGCTCCAGTGCATAGCCAAAGCTTATTGCATTAGCTTTTTCTAGACAATGAAGAATGTTTTGTACAGAGCAGCAGTGTGTCATGAATGTCAAATTCAACTGCTGACTTTTTTTTTTTAAAGAAAATGATTTTGCTAAAACATCTCCCCTGCATTGACAATGTCAAAGTTTCAGTGATAAACTATTGTACTGCTAAACTATTTTCATTAAAAAGACAATTTTGATAATAAATACATTTGTTTGGTTCTAATTTCTGCCATGTTATGTCAAATAGGTTCCTCTGCAGTTTGTTAAGTGCTCTGTTTTTCTTACATTTTTTTACAGATTCGTTGGGGGAGTGTGTGTCAAATCTTTCGAAGAGGTTCTCTGCCACAGAGTCATTTAGCGATGCTCTAAGTGGCATCTCTCATAGCCATGAGGACAGACACTCTGAGCTACGGCACAGAAAAGAGTCATACATACATCAGGAAACTCTTAATTCTAAGGTAATACTACTCATCTTTTTGACCTTAGTTTAATTTACTAAAACAGGACATGTTCACTCATCAATTAATGTTTCTAAATCAAGATTCCTATGAACATTAATTATTGCCCTCAGATTTTGGGGGTTAGTGATTAGGGCTCGGTGTCAGAGATTGCGGTTAGGACTAGGGTTTGGGAGTTAGGGTCAGTGAAAGGATTGGAGATTAGGGTTTGGTTTTAAGTATAAGGGTTTGAGCTAAGGGTTGGTGGATTGGGGTAGGATTCAGAGTATAAAGTAGGTGGTTGAGGTTTGTGTTAGTTTAGGATTCAGGGTGCCAATATACCGAATTTCTCGAAAAATCAGTGAAAAAAATGTGTGTAATGTCATTTTGAACAAAATCTATAAAAAAAAAATCTTTGTACTGGCTATTAATCACCTTCTTACTGGCATTGGTCGATATCATCGGTTGGTGTGAACCGTACCTCCACCTACTTTGACGCAAATTCTTTTTTTTTTGGCTGTTTTCCTTCAAGTTTGTCAACATGAAAACACTGGACTGCAGAGTTGCCGAGCAAACTTGCCTGACCCCACCCGTAACCCTAACTACATCTGTACAATCATTTGAGCAGAGATATTTTCCAAGCCTTTGTGACGTGTAAAATACAATAACAGATGGTAACGTTGCACATTATGACCTCATATTGCTATTGTTATCATTAGCGCCATGAATGACAAATTACAAATGATTTACTGCATATAAATCTCTTTAAATCATCTCTAAGTGGTTCAAAAAATATTGTATTGTTCTTATGTGTTTTCTATAAATATAATGAGGTACATAGTTATTGATAACACATTTTAATGTCACATTGCTTAATGTTTTACATGTAGGACAGTGTGTGTCTCGTGTTTAGCCCTTACATAAAAATCTAGAGTTTTGCTTGCTGCAAACTAGCCACGATGTCGCCACTGATTCATTTTCACATGCAAATGAGCTTTGCAGCAAACTCAAACTCATTGCTGCCAAAGGTTTGCTTCAGTGAATAGCTGCAAACTTCTGGCATACATTTTTGGCAAATAGCAAGCTCATTCGCATGTGTAAATAATGAGTAGCAAATCTGCGGCAAGTTTGAAGAAACATTGCAGAAATTTTGTCAGAACTCTAGATTTTTTTAAGGAAAAAAAATGCTGGCCCCAGCGGCATTGGCAGTGTTTGAATGCTCGCAAACAGTACACCATTGCTCAGCAGTTTCAGCCTTCTCTCTAGCTCTGAGCGAAGAACAAAGAGGAACTTCGCACTGAGTGTATCATCGTCTCTATTGTTAGGATTAGGGTTAGGGCTCTGACTGGTTGAGATGCTTTGACAAATTACAGTTTTTTCTTGGAAACATTTGTGTTACATGAACTGTGCATTAATGTGTAAAGGTTTTAGGAATCAGGAGCTTCATCAATAGGAATCTTTTAAGCATAGTTGGGACTGCCACAGGCCATCTGCATTTCATATTGTCTCTATCAAACATTCTGGCAAACAAAATGTTTTTCTTTTTTCTTTTCTGTGCCTCCTGTAGGTCATAAGTAAAAAGCTGCCCACTTCTATCCTGAAAAGGTCCAGTGGGAGCAGCGGGGATTCAGTCTTATCGTGCAGACGCAAAACTAAGAGGCGCGTTCGCTTCAGAGAGCCTGAGATCACTGTTCACGGTGAGAGAGTTTATTGAGATTAAAGAACAGCCTGGTCTAGCAGACCCTGAAACTTCCTGTGTGACTTTTATCTGTTCTTTAGAATGGCTCTCAGCATTATTTAGAGCTTGCACTTAAAAATAGTAAAATGATTTAAACATGCTGGAGCAGGTTCTAAAAAATAATCCCATTTAGGGCTGCGGTTAATGAATCCCCACTTTAAAAAAAAAAAAAAAAAGAATCAGAGATGCACAAACATGCATAATTGATTTTTTTTTTCCAGATTAATTATACATTCAAATAAGACCATGTGCAATCTGTGAAAAGGCTGTTATTTTAATGAAACAAGGAATTTAATTTAAAGGGGTCATGACATGGTTTTTTTATTGTATTATTATGTTCCCTTAGGTGCAATTATAGTATTAATATATTTTTTTTTAAGAAAAACTTTTAAAATCTAGTGATTTATGACCTTTTCCCACCCTGTTTCTCATCCTCTGATTCAAACAGTCTGTTTTGGGGGCGTTTTCCATTTAAGACTTCAGTGTTAACGCCCACTGTTATGATTGGCTAACGTCAGTGCCTATGTATCAATTATTGACGCCCCCAGCCAGAACAATATGCAAGTAAACTAAGTAAAAACACTGTGATTATTCATAATGAATGAAATTGCGCTTTAAAAAGTAGTTTAAAGTTTAAAATAGATTACTTACAGTTTGCATCGTCGTTGTTCCCAGAATAGTCGGCACGGACTTATCTTTGAGCAACAGTTTTCTGGCAAAGCCAGCATCATATTGAGATTTGTTCTCAAAACAGTCATCCTTAAAATGTACAGAACAAACGCTTAAGTTAACACTGCCGTGACTGGGTCGATCCGCAAAAAATAAACTGCATCCATTTTTCCCTGGCGTCTGGATCTTTCGGCAGCTTATTCAGAGGTTTTGTTTGACCACAGCCAGGAACAGCACATCTGTGTGGCATCGTAATTTTCCTGTGCACAAGTAGTCTCTGTCAGAGCTCGCTGTCCATCGACTGAACACTTGTGAGGCGCACGGCGACACGAAATGAGCGTAGTTGTCTTGCGCTTA
Source organism: Xyrauchen texanus (assembly GCF_025860055.1). NCBI lineage: Eukaryota > Metazoa > Chordata > Actinopteri > Cypriniformes > Catostomidae > Xyrauchen > Xyrauchen texanus. Next base: position 30,910,231 of record NC_068297.1, on the reverse strand, counting down.
TAGCGTAGTTATGTTGTGCTGGAGGCAGTCATATGCAAACGCTGTTACGTCACTTCTAACCGACACGTCACTTCTAACCATGAATCCAGATCCAGCTGTATTTTGAGCTTGATTAAATAAATGATTCGTTTAGAATGGGGAGGACGTCTTAAAATATTAAACTTGCAGGACGTTTTAATGATACAAAGACCTCTTATATACCAAAAGATCAAGGCAAATTTGGTTTCTCATGTCATGACCCCTTTAAGGAATTTAAGGAAAATAATTTAATGTGCTTATTTAGTTCTATTTAGATGCATCAGTGCATTTCGTCTTTCACTCAAGAGGTCTAGTCTTTCAATCCCTTACAATACCTACTGTGGTGTAATTGAAAGTTCATTCACTTCCAGTCTACTACTTCCAAGAAGTGGTACATATTGATGTACCATAAATTTTTTAAAGCAATATAGGCACAAATAAAAATATATATTTTTTACATTGTATTAGTTGTAGGGTATATATTTCATTCCATTCAATTACTTACTAGTTTATTGCTAGAAAGCAATTAAATCACACAAATCAGGGTTTTAATATGCATTCATACATGTCCAAAATTTTGTTAATACATTTTAGGGGGAAAAAATATCACAATTTATTTAAAAAAATAAAAATAAAACAGTTCATATAGGTTGACCTCCTGAGGTGGATGAACAACATCTGAAGTTAATAAGCTCATTTTTTAAGAGTTGCAAACCCTACCAATAGAGTTAGGGTTAGGCTGTTAAACCATTAGGCTTACCTTTTTACAGAAAGTGCCAACTGTGCTCTATAGATTTAGTTAGAGGAAGGCCACCATTTTGAAATGCAAATACTTTGAGGCTAACCTGCACCGTTGACCTAAACGTCATAATTACTTTTTATGTTGGGTTTGCAGACATTCCTTATGACTGTATAGGAGGTAAGACGTGTTGAACAATGTGATGGATCACTGAAATGCATGAAAAAGCTCTAAATATTGTGCATGTCAGATTACCTACCCTTCACAAATTTAAAATGTAATGTTTATCTGCTGCTGTGTGGAATGCATGCATTAAATAATTGCTTTTTATGAGCGCAGCACTGTTTCAGTTGTTTATTTTTCATATATGTCAAATGCTATGGTATTTCCATGTAGCTATATAGGGTTAGAATTTATGATTGTAGGTTCAGGTTCAGACTAAAAATTGGGGTGAATGTTGTGGAAGGGTTGGGTGTGTTAATAGTTATGATTTAGTGTTAACTTGAGGGTCAGGGTTAGACACAATGTTATGTAAGGAAAAGTGGCTAGGGCTCCCTAAAAAGTGTAAACACTGTTGCTCTGTGGTACTTTCAAAACATTGCTCCATTCATTTGAGAATCCCATCTAGCCCAACATAGCAACATTAGCACAACCAATGGTGTGAGTTTAGGGTGAGAATATCTTTTTGCAAACCAATGCCAGACGAGGGGAGCATTTTGGAAACCTGTTTGAAAACAGTATATATTTATATATAGTGTTTTTGTTTTGTTCTTTTACACTTCCACTTGGTTGCACTAGAGGCGCAGAAATTACACGTTCACCTTTAAGGTTTGCAGAATGTCTTTTCTTGCATGCGATGTAGTATTTTGTAGCTTGAGATAATATAGTACTTTGCTTGTTTTTAAGCAGGGTGCATAGAAAACATTATGACAGACATGTTCTAGCCAGTTCCAGATCTAGCCTTGAATTTTTGGGCTTTATGTTCCACAGTGTATGACACACCCCAGAGCCGTTTGCACTTGGCCCTGCTCACCTGCCTGTTCCTGTTACTGTCTGCACTGGGTCTAGCACTGTACTGCACAGACCGACGGAGACCCCACCGTTCCTGTGAGGAGCTGCAGACTGCAATGGCTGTGTACCTGCTGCAATTCAAACAGATCGTCTGGGCCTGCTGGATCTGGCTGACCATGCAATAACCATAAAGGACCACAGGGGGCAATGCATTGGGACTGTCACACGAGGCAAAGAGAAATATGATAGGTCATGGTTATCTATAATGGACAGAGAAAAAAATAAGGTGTGCCTCTTGATTTTTTAGTGCTCTTTTTTCACTGTTATAATGAGACTGGCCACCAGTCGATGACATTGAGGATGCTCAACATCCACCTCTTTTGTTTTCTAGTTAACTGAAGGCCATGAGCTTTTCCACACCATTAAGTTGGTGTGTGTTTTTGCCCTTTATACAGTAGTGGCTAAGTAATTGCCACGTCCTCATTATACAAAGCCGTATATAATTCAAGTCCTCTTTATGTAGCTCTTTGTCATTGTAGCAGTTCTGGGCAATCTGTGTTTTAATATCATTATTAAAACAAATAATAATCATTTCTAAGAATGCTTGTTGGTCCAAAGAATACTTGGGGCAAGAGTACTTTATAATACAGGAATCAAATAAATAAATACATTATTATCAGAAATATACTGGACATACTGAGAACCCAATGAAATCCGTCCATCAGAGTTAAAGCCCAACTGATTTTTTTTTTTTTTGTAGGTCAGTATTATCAGTCAAAACAGGCAAGTAAGAGATATACCTGTATTGGGCTTTTATAATGAACACTAAATTAATTGTAGTACTGTAGAAAGCACATGCATGTATTATACATGTAACAGTGGTTACATGCATAATTCCATGTGCATAGTCACAAAAAGTCATAATGCAAAAACAGTTTCATGCAAAAACCATTTTGACACATGCATATTGCATGCACTGATAGAATGCGCACAGTAAGTGCATGGCTGCACCAACTTCTGCAAGTGCTGCTCTTTTTTATTCTTACTGTTAGGGGTGGACAGGAAAGAGAAATCGGGCTTGGATTTTACATAGAAACTGGCCCAAAAGTGGTATCGCTATCCTTTTCTGCATATCGTGGTGCAGTTTTGCAGCTCTCTTCAGCCTGTTGCGGCCTGTTAGGCATAACCCATTTCAGCTTATCGCTGCCCGTTCGGTACCATTTCATGCATGGCCCTCCAGGAAATGCCATGGTTCTCCCTATGGCCAATCCGCCCCTGATTACTGCATACATGCAATAAATAATTTACATGCTTTCAAATAAATGCTTTTCAATATTTATTCTAGTACAAAGAATGTTTAGTCTCAAAAGTTGATTGCTTCAGAAGCACTCTCCCTGTGTTCTACAGTGCTGTGAAAAAGTATTTGCCCCATCCTTATTTCTTCTGTTTTTATGTCTATCTGATACTAAATTGTTTAAAAAATGTAACAAATATATATATATATATAACAAAATATATAACATAAAACAAAGGCAATCTGAGTAAAAAGTAAATACAGTTTTTTAAATGATAATGATATTTATTGAAGCAAAAAACTTATCCAATACCAACTGGGTATGATTAAGTATTTGCCCCTAAATCTCCAAATCTATGAAACTGCATTCATAATAGTGTTCAGCTGTTCAATCAAATCAACACCGAAATAGAACTTGAAGTTGGCTAAAAGGTCTCACCTAGTAGCACATTATGCCCCGGTTGAAAGAAATTCCAGAAATTATGAGGAAAAAGTTGATTGAAATACATCAGTCTGGGAAGGGTTACAAAGCTATTTCAAAGGTGCTGGAACTCCAAAGAACCACAATGAGAGCCATTATCTCCAAATGGAGGAAAAACCTTCCCAGAAGTGGCTGACCTTCCAAATTTCCTCCAAGAGCACAGCGACGACTCATCCAGGAAGTCACAAAAAAGCCAGGGATAACATCCAAGGAACTGCAGGCCTCTCTCATATCAATAAAGGTCACTGTTTATGATTTCACTATCAGAAAGACACTGGTCAAAAATGCCATCCATGAGAAGAATCCAGAAGAACATTAGGGCTCATCTGAATTTAGGCAAACAACACCTTGATGATCCTCAAACCTTTTGGGAGAATGTTCTGTGGACTGATGAGTCAAAAGTGGAACCGTTTGGAAGAAAGGGGTCCCATAACATATGGCATAAATCAAACAAAGAATTCCACAAAAAGAACATCATACCTACGGTGTGATGGTTTGGGTATGCTTTGCTGCAATAATTGAGGGAAACATGAATTCTGCTCTCTACCAGAAAATCCTAAAGTAGAACATTTGGTCATAAGTCTGTGTATTGAAGCTCAAGGGCAACTGGACAGTGATCCAAAGCATAGGAGTAAGTCCACCTCTGAATGGCACAAAAGAAGCTAAATTAAAGTTTTACATTGGCCTAGTCAAAGTCCTGACTTGAACACAATTGGGATGATGTGGCAGGGCCTTAAATGAGCAGTTCATTCTCGAAAACCCTTCAATGTGGCTGAACTAAAGCAGTTCTGCAAAGAAGAGTGGGCCAAAATTCCACCACAGTGTTGTGAAAGACTGATCTCCACATATGGGAAGCATTTGGTTGCAGTTGTTGCTGCTAAAGGCGGCACAACCAGCCTTTAAGTTTAAGGGTGCAGTTTGTTTTTCACATGGGTGATATAGGCGTTGGATTACTTTTTTGCTTCAATAATAATAAAAAAAACTATTTAAATAGCTGCCTAAAAGGGGCTTTTTTGGGTCTTTTAATGATGCACTGATGCAAGGGATGGATTCAGGGACCTGGCAATAGATTTATGCTCCAATACATCCAAGAAAGCTTTTTATTACTTCTTAAACAAGATAATACATAGGTTTTGATACTATCCTTTTTTAATTCCCTTTAAATATCAGCATTGGACCTAAAATCAGACAGGCTCTACAGAATTTGCACACTGCAACCAATGATAAATTATTCATTATAAATTATGCTTTTTTTGATGTAAAATCATATTTTATGTATTCATACATTTTACTTTTAAAGCATTTGCTGTACATAAAGTGGTTGCATGTGTCTGTGGAATGCAAGTCTATACTATTTATTTTACTACTTATCAAAAAGGTTAAGTACAAATATGCATTAATCAAAAACTTATAAAAAGAACAACACTAAACATTGTTAATGAATATATTTCAATGTACATGTGAAAAGAGAAGTACTGGCACAATGTATACACCTTTAGCATTTATCTAGTTAACAACTTCAAAAAAGGGCAAAGCTGTTACATTAAGCACAAATGTTTCGATCTTCTACAAATCATCTCTTAAAAGAGATACAAGACTGTTTCAAGGATATGTTTGCCATATTTTGTGTCAAGCACTGCCAGATTTAACTGGCAAATAAAAGAATGCCATTTTACATAGCTGATTGCTTTATCATTCTTTAAACATTTGAGTTTATATTTTACTTGAACCTGTACCAGCATCTTCGCATTAAGTCCAATAATGGTACACACGTTTGTTTTACTATGTTGTATATGATTTTTTGTCTATCTTTTGTAATAATCTGTCACTCGAGTTTTAAAGTTAAATCTTTTAATCTTCTTTTCTATTTGCAGCTGTTCAGTTTCCATTTTTCTTGTCGAGCATTTTAAATTAAAATTTTTTTGGTCTCAATCACAAGCATATTATTTTCAGAGTTTTCACATGAAATGTCTTGGTTATGTGAAAAGTAACCCTGGTGCCCTTTGTGGTAATGGACGCTGCGTAATTGCATTGGTACACACCCTAAGTGTCACATGATCTGAAGCCCTTGTACAATCATGCCAATTTATTGGCTGGTGGTGCTTAATTGACTCTCCTAAGGAGCTACATCAAGGGCTCCATAAAATTGCTTGTTTTGGTGCCATGAAGTCAGGGAACCAGGGTTACATTTCACGTAACTGAGATGTTCCCTTTCGTAGGAACTCGAGCTGTGTAATCGCATTGGGAACAATATCCATTCATACCATGTGAACAGTAGCTTCTAACTTTCTATGTCCATGTGGCAAGCATATAAACAGTTTTTACCCTCAGGCCATTTACCACATGAACAATTAAACTTCCTTCAGGACTCCCATAATGCAGTAATGTATAAATATGTCATGTTCATATGTCATTTCACTCATATTTAATTCAATAACTGTACATACCCCTAGCTTGTACATATGTAGTATGTACATGTACATAAGACATTCTATGTTATATGTCCAGCTTTTTTGCATGTCTGTTTACACTCTTGTCTTGTTTTATATTCTGTGTATCACTGTAATGTTCTGTGTGCACTTGCTTGTTTCTCCTATCACCTAAACAATGTGTGCACATGAGCACACTTGGCAATAAAGATCAACCATAGTGGGGAATAACCCATCATACAAAAGAGCTTCCCATTGAGAGGCCATACCCATAACCTCCACAAGTCTGGCCGGGGGACCAAATGCTGCCCTGTGCCTGAGACAACATGTCTATTCTGACTGGAATCTCCCAAGGTATTTCCTCCAGGAGAGAGACCAGAGTCGAAAACCATACTTGAGATGGCTAAAACGGTGCCAATAACAGAAGCCAAACCCGACCCTCTCAAACTCTCTGTAGAACTGTGTGCAGAAGACTTATTGTGGGAATTAATCAAAATGCATTGTCGGCCACTGATGCGCTAATGCATTGATACCCAGCAGTGCTGGGGGCAAGTGGCGAGTGAGGACAAACCAGAGGGGACAGTGTGACGTAAGAGTGGTGGTGGTGTAGTGGTCTAAGCACCATAACTGGTAATCTGGTAATCAGAAGGATGCTGGTTCGAGCCCCACAGCCACCACCATTGTGTCCTTGAGCAAGGCACTTAACTCCAGGGGGATTGTCCCTGTAATAAGTGCACTGTAAGTCGCTTTGGATAAAAGCGTCTGCCAAATGCATAAATGTAAATGTAATGTAAATGCTCAAAGTGAACAAGTCTATTTCCACTCTGATGAACCTTCCCCAGATTTGTTCCATAATGTCCACTCTCCGATTTATGTAAGACACCACCTTCCTGAATCTCTGGGAGGAAAATCTTTAACACCAGCAACACCACAAACATTTCCAGACAGTTTATGTGCCAATATTGCTGCTGGCCCATCCAAACCCTGTAGGCTGGATGACCCTTGTATACAGCACCCCAATCCGTGGAGGAGGCATTTGTCATTATAAATTTGAGGCGACACAACTGACCCAATGAAATGCCCAACATCAAAAGGCGGGTCCGTTTCAATGGTAACAGAGTTCATCCAACACTGAAAGGTTCTTGCATGAAACATGCCCAAGGAAATGACAGTGGAAGCCACGATCATGAGCTCCAAAAGTCTATGAAATTTTCTCGCAGGGAGAAGGGATCTCACTCTGAACATTGCCAGACACCGGCAGAATGAAAGACAAGAACTGGAGACCAATGTGCCTGCTTCGCCCGCAAATCCAGCTCCACCCCTAGAGCCTTGGCAACAGGACACTCTTATCTAGGTTTACACACAGCCCTAGATTGCTCAAATGGCTGAGATTGACATCTCGGTGTTGGGCAGCCAAAGTCTCTGAGTGGGCAAGCACCAACCAATTGTCAAGATAATTCAAAACACAGATGTTCTGAAGCCTCAAGGGTAAAATCTGCATCCATGCATTTTGTGAAAGTGCATGGTGGTGCCAGTGCAAGTCCAAATGGAAGGACGCAAAACTGATATGCTTTGCTCCTGAAAGCGAATCTGAGCAAGAACCTGTGCTTTGGCGCAATTTAATAATGGAAATAAGCGTCCTTCAAATCGATTGTCACAAACCAATCCCCCATGGAGCCCGTGACATAGCTCCCTTGGGGCACCAGCCAATAAATTTGTGTGATTGTACAAGGCGTTTAGACCACGTAACACTCAGGTAGTGTCCCAATGTGATTACGCAGCTCAAATTTCTATGAAAGGGAACCTTTTCTCCAATGGCACACATGCAGGTAGACATGTACTTTAGAGTTAAAGACAATACATTTTTGTTGATTCCCTCAATAATTTTTTTTTCAACGATTTCCCGTAATCCCAAAACTTTCTGTCTGCCTCAGGCCTCAGTTTAATTGTTAACTGGATTGTGTTTTATTCTATATTAGAGCGCTTGCTGAAACATTGGATTTACAAGATTTAACGTGGTCATTTATTTTAGTATAATTTATTTTATTTGTTCATTATTGATTGAAACTTTTCATTACATTATTTAATATATAGTTAAATTACCTTTAAAGGTGATAAAGATCATGAATATTTGAATGATTTGGAAATGCATTGTAGAAATGCCCTCCACACACAGGTGTATTTTCACCCACCATTAATTTATTCCACATTGATTTACTTAACTTTACACATATTCTTAAGTGTTTTTAAATGGCTGATTTGTGCACACTTTGACTACTGTTTTGAGTCAGAGCAAAAGGTACAAAACAAAATATGAATAAACTGTGACCTGCATCAAATCACTGTGAACTAATTAAGTGGATATAAGTGTGTGAATATTTCAGTTTCTAAAAAAGATTGGGACATTTTCATGATGGGTTACTGTAGGTTATTTATATGTATATTTTATGACTGATTATTATACAACATTTCATTCTTCTGTATAGCACACGTTAATGCTTACTTTAGATTGATAAAAGGAAAATCAATAAAATATTTAGTATCACTGTAATGTGCTGAGTTTAACTCTAATGGCACTCTGATGGTTTCTGTAGGACTAGCCAATATCTGAAGCAATAAAATTGCCCCAACTGGCATACACGTTTGATTTCTGTTTATTTATCTTCTAATTTATACTTGGTCACAGTCAACAGACGTGCCTTTTTTGACATTCTTTGTTTTCTCTATTTGTTTTTTTTCCTTGCTTTATTGTAAATACAATAGGTCACCAATCAAAACCAATAAAGTGCACACCAAGTAAAAAGTTATGACTAGTTTAGAAATTGCAAGCTGTATAAAAACTTTCATTCAACTTCATTATCAGAAATTTGATTTGTATTATTATAAAATAAAATCGACAGCTGTTTGTATTGATGCTACTGCAATTATTTAATAAAAGCCCAAAAAATAAATACATTAACTGACTAAATTATTGCAAAGCTGCAGAGATGCATCCACAATACAAAACAATAAAGAAAATGATGCACAAACTAATTATGTATCTTTACTCAGAAATATGTGGGCTTGAGTGTGTTTCAGAAATACAATGAATCATACATAGATCATGCTCACACAGCATTAACTAACAGGCTGAACTTAAATATATTGCATTAGGGTTCAAACTTTATTTAGCAGAAGATGCTTATACCAAAAGGGCATACATCAAATTTTATTGCAGCGTGCATGCACAACAATACTTCATATCAAAAATGTAATTACTTTAAATCATAATAAACTCTACTTAGTGGAATGGCATAAACCTCATTGATGTTTCCATGTAGAAAACAATTAAAATCAGCTTTGATCAAGCAAAACAATAAGTTAGCCCTCCAAATGTCTAACGTTTCATCCAATATGATCTTATTAGTATCTGTAGGTTTCTGTATGTATATATACATTTTTGTATATTTGGCTAGACACTGAAACATACAAAACCAATGTTTTACCAGCATCCTAAATGTAAACCCTTTTAATGTATGTGATGCACAAATGAGACAAATACATCTTTACGAATCCTCTGAAGACTGATCGGACAGACAGAGCTCAAAATTCAAACACAATCATGCGGGACTCATTTATCATTAATTGTCCAAGAATGACCTTTTTAATGGCAAATGAATTCATAAATG